>NC_073258.2:64495500-64826000 GCF_029289425.2 Pan paniscus
GGAAGCTGCACTGGCCAAATGTGTGAGTGGTCCTTGCTAAATTGGACTGGAATTTTTGTTTTTGTTTTTGTTTTAATTTTATTATTATTATACTTTAAGTTTTAGGGTACCTGTGCACAATGTGCAGGTTTGTTACATATGTATACATGTGCCATGTTGGTGTGCTGCACCCATTAACTCATCATTTAACATTAGGTATATCTCCTAATGCTATCCCACCCCCCTCCCCACACCCCACAACAGTCCCCAGTGTGTGATGTTTCCCTTCCTGTGTCCATGTGATCTCATTGTTCAATTCCCACCTATGAGTGAGAATATGCGGTGTTTGGTTTTTCATCCTTGCAATAGTTTGCTGAAAATGATGGTTTCCAGTTTCATCCATGTCCCTACAAAGGACATGAACATCATTTTTTATGGCCGCATAGTATTCCATGGTGTATATGTGCCACATTTTCTTAATCCAGTCTATCATTGTTGGACATTTAGGTTGGTTCCAAGTCTTTGCTATTGTGAATAGTGCCGCAATAAACATACGTGTGCATGTGTCTTTATAGCAGCATGATTTATAATCCTTTGGGTATATACCCAGTAATGGGATGGCTGGGTCAAATGGTATTTCTAGTTCTAGATCCCTGAGGAATCACCACACTGACTTCCACAATGGTTGAACTAGTTTACAGTCCCACCAACAGTGTAAAAGTGTTCCTATTTCTCCACATCCTCTCCAGCACCTGTTGTTTCCTGACTTTTTAATGATTGACATTCTAACTGGTGTGAGATGGTATCTCATTGTGATTTTGATTTGCATTTCTCTGATGGCCAGTGATGATGAGCATTTTCTCATGTGTTTTTTGGCTGCATAAATGTTTTCTTTTGAGAAGTGTCTGTTGGTATCCTTCGCCCACTTTTTGATGGGGTTGTTTGTTTTTTTCTTGTAAATTTGTTTGAGTTCATTTTAGATTCTGGATATTAGCCCTTTGTCAGATGAGTAGGTTGCAAAAATTTTCTGCCATTCTGTAGGTTGCCTGTTCACTCTGATGGTAGTTTCTTTTGCTGTGCAGAAGCTCTTTAGTTTAATTAGATCCCATTTGTCAATTTTGGCTTTTGTTGTCATTGCTTTTGGTGTTTTAGACATGAAGTCCTTGCCCATGCCTATGTCCTGAATGGTATTGCCTAGGTTTTCTTCTAGGATTTTTATGGTTTTAGGTCTATGGACTGGAATGTTAAGACCTGAAATTTGTGGGGACCAATTGGTGAGTCAGATGAAGACACAAAAGTTCTTTCAGGGAGGGAGAGGATAATCAACCTCCCTTTTTGAGAGCAAGACCGCTCATACAGCAGAAAGCAAATGCCTAACACATGCAGCTGGGCAATATCAGACAGCCTTTTCAGAAAACTTAACTGTCTGAGAGTACATCTTGGCAGAATTATTGTACATAGGAAAAATGTTTGCATAGTTGCTGAGAGAAGGCATAGCCACATGGATGGTGCAGTAGGGGATACTGGTGTGGATGGCATTTCCCTAGCAGGGAGTGAAGCTGAAAAAATTAGTAATATAACCTCTCATCCTCCTTTGAGGAAGCATTTGCATAATGCTAGAATTCTTGAGGGCAATCATAGTCTTACGGACTGGATTATCTTGGCTATGGTGGAGGCTTGGCCAAATGACTTCCTGGGTCAGATTTCAGCATGAAAATATCTGGAGAAAGCACAAGGCGATTTATGGGAGTTTGGCAAGCATCAGGTCATATATGCCTAACAACTTTAGGACCAGATAAAGTTGTGTTTGCCATGGGCATAAAAATCAGTCATTGCAAGGTGCCCTTTATGATTGGCATGGTTCTTTCATATCCTTCTTGAGCTCCCTTGTGAGACAAGATGTATATAATATGGAGGAAGCTATAGCTGATCCTGGAGAAACTGAAAAGTGAAGACATAAGGTCCAACTGGTTACTAAAGGAAAAGGAAAAAATGGAGAAGCCAAACCTGCCAGCCTGAAAAAAGGAGGTCTAAAAGGCCCAGATAGGATTACTGGGAAACAAGTGTGGTGTGATCTGATCTCACCTGTGCTAGACAAAGAAAAACATAGACCAGCAACCCAATGCCATATTAGTGGGCCTTTGGAAAGACCTCCTCCTGATCACTAGTTTAGACTCCTTCTTAGTGCCCCACCAAAAGAAAAGAAACTTTACATAAAATTACTTCAATTACCATGTTCCAGAGATGGAAGCCTCCCCAGCCTAGAGACTAGGGGTGGGGCTAAGGTTGCTTCCATTTGTGAGCAACAGGGGGCAACTAGAGGTGCCATGTGAAGCTCAAAATCTAGTGGACTTCAAAAAAAACAAAGAACCTTAACGTTAGTAGACACAGATGTAGACTGTATCTTAATTCATGGAAATCCAGAGATATACCCTGGTAATTGGGCAGCTATAGATTATTACAGGGGTGAACAATCTGAGTAAAACAAACTCCTCTCCTCCTTGGTGTTGAGTGGAGTCCCCCCTGGTTAGTATACTGTTTTAATCTCACCTATTCCAGAAAATATCTTTGGTATGGACATCCTTTTAGGATGAACTTTGATACAAAACTAGGCCCATTCTGCCAGTTGCATGGAAAGCCAATCACTGATTAGTGAGTTTTGCAATACAGAAAAGATTTATTCACAGGGCCACCCAGTCAGGAGATGAGATAATAGCTGTCAAATCTGCCTTTCTGTAGATAGGGCTTGGAATATTTATGGTATAAAAAAGCAGAATGGTCTAAGGTGTGGGAAAAGGTGATTGGCAATGGAGGTAAATGAGGTAATTGGTGATCTGCGCAAACATATTCAGAGTTCATAGATCTTCATAGGACACATATTCAGAAAATGGCAGTATTAGCAGGATCTGAGGGAGAAGTTTTTGGCCCTATGACATTAAATGGTCACTTGGGCATTTGAACAGACTGAGTTGAAGGGTTGGTGGTCTCAACCAGTTCAAGCTGGACAAAGGCTGCCCCTAAGTTCCTGAAAAAGCAAACAATTGTTACCATGGTGACATATACATCAGAGGCGTTATCTATAAGGAAGCTAGTGAAGACCAAGTTATAGCATTTGGCAGTATGGCTTTCAGCTGTATGGGTTAAAAAAATCAATAAGAAGCAAGTGACTAAAAAGATTAGACTTTGGTTTCAACTTTACAAATATCTTTGGGAGAATTCCACACAAGTTTGGGCAGTAAAAGCTATTCAGGCAACCTACAAAATGGGAGAAAATTTTCGCAACCTACTCATCTGACAAAGGGCTAATATCCAGAATCTACAATGAACTCAAACAAATTTACAAGAAAACAACAAACAACCCCATCAAAAAGTGGGCAAAGGACATGAACAGACACTTCTCAAAAGAAGACATTTATGCAGCCAAAAAACACATGAAAAAATGCTCATCATCACTGGCCATCAGAGAAATGCAAATCAAAATCACAATGAGATACCATCTCACACCAGTTAGAATGGCAATCATTAAAAAGTCAGGAAACAACAGGTGCTGGAGAGGATGTGGAGGAATAGGAACACTTTTACACTGTTGGTGGGACTGTAAACTAGTTCAATCATTGTGGAAGTCAGTGTGGCGATTCCTCAGGGATCTAGAACTGGAAATACCATTTGACCCAGCCATCCCATTACTGGGTATATAACCAAAGGACTATAAATCATGCTGCTATAAAGACACATGCACACGTATATTTATTGTGGCATTATTCACAATAGCAAAGACTTGGAACCAACCCAAATGTCCAACAATGATAGACTGGATTAAGAAAATGTGGCACATATACAACATGGAATACTATGCAGCCATAAAAAATGATGAGTTCATGTCCTTTGTAGGGACATGGATGAAATTGGAAATCATCATTCTCAGTAAACTATCGCAAGAACAAAAAACCAAACACCGCATATTCTCACTCATAGGTGGGAATTGAACAATGAGATCACATGGACACAGGAAGGGGAATATCACACTCTGGGGACTGTTGTGGGGTGGGGGGTGGGGGGAGGGGGGAGGGATAGCATTGGGAGATATACCTAATGCTAGATGACGAGTTAGTGCGTGCAGCGCACCAGCATGGCACATGTATACATATGTAACTAACCTGCACAATGTGCACATGTACCCTAAAACTTAAAGTATAATAATAATAAAAATAATAATCATAAAAATAAAAAAATAAAATTACAAAAAAGCTATTTTGAGAAGGGAATCAAAATGGGAACCTATATACATCCCTCCCCTAGGGTGCATTATCAGTATGATACACTACCATCTTCCTGGTGGGATGGAAGAGATTACAGCCATGGTACAGAAGCTTGTTGAAGTGAATATTATATGGCCAGCTGAGTTCTTTCAGTCTTATGTGACAGGTAAGGAAACTTGATGGCACCTGGCACATGAGAGTAGGCTTCCAGAAATTAAATAAGGTGATTCCTGAGATACATGCTGGTATTCCTAATATAGCTCAAGTGATAGAAGAACTAATACAAACTCAAGGCACTTGCCATGCTATTAGACTTGGCCAATGCTTTCTTCATTATTGCTTTATACCCTGACACATGGGATCAATTCCCTTTTACTTGGAATGGTCAATAATGGAGATTCCATGTGTTGTCCCAGGGTTTTCTACATAGCCCCACTATTTGTCATGGAATTACTTCTAGATATTTAACTTTATGCCCACTGCCACCTACCGTTAAATGGTTTCATTACATTGATGATTTGTGCTAACCTCTGAAGACTTGTCAGTGCTATAGCAACATCTTGACTCATTTAACAACCTTCTCCAATCCAGAGGATGAGCCATTAATTCCCAAAAGATACAAGGCCCAGGATTTCTTGTAAAGTTCCTCAGGGTCACTTGGTTGGTAAGACATGCCTTATCCCAGGTGTAGCCATTAATGAAATACAACAATTTCCCACACTTAAAAAATCAGTTACAAAGTTTCTTAGGTCTTTTGGGATATTTGTAGGCTTTTTGTCCATATTTAGCTCTTTGTGTCCCCTATACAGACTAGTGAAAAATGGAACTAGTCGGTACTGCATAAGGAGCAAGATGAGGCATTAGAGAAGGCTAAAATACTAGGGGCTCAGGCACAAGCCTTAGGCTACCCCCTTTGGGGTAGAAGTTCCTTATAGATCCTGGAGATCAGACCTTGGTCAGATGTATAGTTTGTGAATATTTTTCTCCCATTCTGCAGGTTGACTGTTTACTCTTTTGATAGTTTCTTTGGGGATACCAAAGTCTTTGGATGTAACTATAAGCCCTAAGGGAACCAGTTGGGACCTCTGGAAAGTCCAGCATGGGAAAGCAGTTCCCTTAGGATTTTGGTCACAACTAGGGAAGGGTGCTGAAATCTGCTATTCTCTGATTGAATAATAGGTCCTGGGGATATCTATGGACTTGCAGCAAGTTGGACCCATAATTTCTGGAAAGATCAAGTGGTGTTTGTTTTTAGTTCTGTTTATGTGGTGAATACATGTATTGATTTCTGTATCTTAAACCAACTTTGCATTCCAGGGATAAAGCCTACTTGATCATGGTAGATTAGCTTTTTGATGTACTGCTGGATTTGGTTGGTGCAGGTTTATTTCTGGGTTCTCTATCCTATTCCATTGGTCTGTGTCTATTTTTGTACCTGTAACCTTACAGTGTAGTTTGAAGTTGGGTAGTGTAATGCCTTCAACTTTGTTCTTTTTTGTTTAGAATTGCTTTTGCTATTCAGGCTCTATTTTGGTTCTATATGAATTTTAGAATAGTTTTTTTCCTAATTCTGGGAAAAGTGACCTTGGTAGTTTGATGGGAGTAGGGTTGAGTCTGTAGATTGCTTTGGGACTTGTGGCCATTTTAATGATATTGACTCTTTTGATCCATGAGCATGGGATTTTTTCATTTGTTTGTACCATCTATGATTTGTTTCAGGAGTGTTTTGTAATTCTCATTGTAGAGATCTTTCACCTCCTTGGTTAGATGTATTCCAAGCTAGTTTTTTTCCCAACTACTTTAAATGGAATTGCATTCTTGATGTTACTCTCAACTTAAATGTTATTGGTGTATAGAAATGCTAGTAAATTGTGTACATTGAATTTGTATTCTGAAACTTTACTGAAGTCATTTATCAGCTCTAATAGCCTTTTGGTGGCAGCTTTAGGGTCTTCTAAGTATAGAATCATATCATCAGTGAAGAGAGATGAATTTTCTTCTTTTTCTATTTGGATGCCTTTTATTTATTTCTCTTGCCTGATTGCTCTGGTTAGGACTTGCGTACTTCGTTGAATAGGAGTGGTGAGAGTGAGTATAGTTGTCTTATTCCAGTTCTCAATGGGAAAGCTTCTAGTTTTCGACTATTCTGTATGATGTTTACTGTGGGCTTGTCACAGATGGCTCTTATTATTTTGAGGTATATTCCTTTGATGCCTAGTCTGTTGAGGGCTCTTATCATGAAAGAATAAGGAATTTTATCAAAAGCTATTTGTGTGTTTATTTAGATGATAATTGAGATTTTTTAAAAAAATTATTTATGTGATGGATTACATTTATTGATTTGTGCATGTGGAGCCAATCTTGCATCCTAGGAATAAAGCCTACTTGATCATGGTGGATTAGCTTTTTCATGTGCTGCTAGATTCAGTTTTCAAGTGTTTTGTTATGATCTTTGTATCCATTATCATCAGGGATATTGGCCTGATGTTTCCTATTTTTGTTGTCTTTAACTGATTTTTGTATCAGACTGATGCTGGCTTCATAGAATTTGTTTTGGAGGAGTCCCTTCTGGAAATCAAAAAGTTTCTGACACAGGTTTCAATCAATTTAGGAAGTTGAAACTCTTTCTTCCACTTGTTTTATTATATTGATAAAGATTTCAATTATATTTTGAAGTTTTTAAGTGAGCTTTTCAGTTTTATTAGCTCTGATTGCTTTCTCTTTAAGATGTCTACATTTTTATTTTCTGGATTGCACTACAGATTTCTTTGTGTTCATTTTCAACCTTATCTTGGATCTCATTGAGTCTCCCTGCAATCCATGCTTTGAATTCTCCATCTGTCATCTCTCTGCCCCCATTTTAGCTAGAGACCATTGCTGTAGAGCTACAGCAATATTTGGTGGAGTCAAAACATCCAAATTATTCATGCTGGCAGAATTCTGTTTTTTTCTTATCTGGACAGGGTAGAGTCTTTTGGCTCTGGTTCTCTATTCCTGTGCATTTCTATCAGTAGGTTTTGTATCGGTCTGTGAAGTTTGACCCACAGGCCAGTAGATGGTGTTTGCAGGTAAGAGCCAGCTGCTGCACAAGCAGATGGGTATGAGTCTGTTTTTTGTTTACTGTGAGGTGCTCTCTGTTATTTCAAGGGAAGAACTGAACAGTGGTGTGCCTGGTGTCCTGAGCTTCCTGTTCCATGGGGTTGAGGGGACACAGTTGGGCAGAGCTGGGGTTCCTGGCTTGTGCACAAATATCCCAATGTCAAGTAAAGACACCCGTCCTGATGAGGGTGGTTGGGAAGAGCTCCTGGTAAAGAGCCTTGAAGTCTCTGGGGGGAAGTTTGACTGGACTGCACCTGCTCTGTCTTAGATAGGCAGGAATATGATCTGTTTCCCTATCACACCCCTGTTTCAGGGCTCATGACTCCTAGTCAGAAAAATACTGTCGTCTATCTCTTGGCTGCAATGTGGTTGAGAGTCATGGGAAATGCCTGTTTTGTGACTCTCTGTGGGAGTGATTTTGGTGCACATTCTCATCACTTTATCTGAAATAGATAGCATTTAGGCCCACCTGTTCTCTGATGTGGCAGCACTGCTGCTTCTTGTAAAATTGGGGCTTCACCTTTGGGCGCTTGTGAGTGAGTGAATGTTGGTTATGGTGGTGTCAGCTGGGTTGGCCTGACCCGAGGCCTTGAGGGAAGGTGTTAAGTGCAAGCAGAGTTGGAATGGGTTAGGTAGTTCTTCAGTTCCCAGGCCCCTAGATAACCTTCTGGACAGCATGTATGAGTCCTGAAGGCACTGGACCATGGTCAGGCTAGCCCAGAGTTTAGGTGTTGGCTGTGTTGGGTGGTGGGTGGGTTCCTGGGTCACCAGCCAAACTCTCAGGGAGGGGAAGGCAGAATTCTTAGGTGGTGGGAGTCTGAAGAAATATCACAGGCCTGTTGGGGTTGGGTTTTTAGAAGGGCTGAGATGTTCAGGTTAGGGCAGAGTGGCTTTGCTGTGGGCCATTCACTGGAGATGGCTGGAACCTCCACCTGGGGCGAAGGAGACTGGTGGCTGTGAGGTATATGGCATGCTTGCACTTCCCTCCCACCCAAATGGTGCTGAACTTCACTGTCGGAGGCACATAAAAGTGCCAAGCATTGTCTGTTTCCTCTGGGAGTTTTGCAGAGCTGCAGAGCTGCAACCCACTGCAATGTTCAGGCAGGGGTGGGGTTACTGCACTGGAAGCCTAAGCCAAGCCTTGCATGGCTCAGAGCAGTGGGGCATGAGTCACATGGTCTGCCATCCAGGCGGTTCATGGAAGAATGCTGGTAAGAGTTGGAATTGGTTGGATAATTCTCCAGTTCTACCTCCAGTTGCCCACCCATAGAATTCAAGCAAGGGCTGGGCTGCTGTGCTGGCAGCCCAAGTCAGCTAGTTTTGTTTGGCTCAGAGCAGTGTGGGCAGGGGTTACACATTTTGCCATATGGGCTGTTTCTGGGGTAATGCTGAGCTGTGCCCATCCACAGAATTCAGACAAGGTTGGAGTGGCTGTAGTGGAAGACTGAGCCAAGCCTTGCCTAGCAAGGAGTGGTGTAGCCTGACTGCTTCTCCACACTGTGAGTTTGGCCTCTACTGGGGATACGGCAGCTGATTCTGGGCTGCTCAGGGATCTAGGGCCTGTAGATCTCCATGTGGAGTTGAGTGGTGTCTTTGCAAAAACTCCAGGAGGCTCTCAGTGTTAGGCTAGAAGCCTGATGCGTGGGGTCTGAGGGATTCAAGCATGTTCAGGGTTATGAAGACTTGTGTGGGAAGTGTGGATCCCCTTGTGACTCTCATTCACTCACCCTTTCCCCATGTTAGGGAGCTTCTCCTAGCTTCATACAAGTCCTAGGTG
Organism: Pan paniscus; assembly: GCF_029289425.2. Lineage (NCBI taxonomy): Eukaryota > Metazoa > Chordata > Mammalia > Primates > Hominidae > Pan > Pan paniscus. The sequence goes on from NC_073258.2 coordinate 64,504,615, forward strand.
GGCAGCTGCCCAGTTTTGCTCCTTTTTTTTCCTCTGTGGGTCCCCTCACTTCCTCAGTGAAATCCAGTATGGTGTCTTAGATGATTCTCTTGAAGATCTGCTATTTACTTGCCACTTTGTCTCCTCTCTGTGAGAGCAGCACACGATATCTGCTTCTAGTCAGCCATTGTGAAGTATGCCTAGTTCTTTGAATGTTAAAATTTGTCAGTAAAACCATCTAGTCCTAAATTTTGCTTTATTGGGAGAATTTTTATTACTGATTCCAAATTTTTACTCTTTATTGATATGTTCAGGTTTTTATTTCTTCCTGATTTAATCTTGGTAGATTGTTGGCATCTAGGTATTTATTCATTTCCTCTAGGTTTTCCAGTTTCTTAGTGTACAGTTGCTCATAATAGTCTCAAACAATCTTTTGTATTTCTGTGATCTCTATTGTAATGTCTCCTTTTTCATTTCTAATTTTATTTATTTGGATTTTGTGTCTTTTCTTTTCTTGATTGTGTAGCTAGCAGTTTGTCCATTTTGTTTGTCTTTTCAAAACACCAATCTTTCATTTCATTATGCTTTGTGCTTTTTAAAAAGTCTCTATATTGTTTGGTTCTTTTCCAATCTTTATTATTTCTTTCTTGCCATTAATTTTGGGGCTTGATTTATTCCTCCTTTTCAGGTTCCTTGAGGTACACTGTGATATTGTTTATTTGAAACCTTATTTGAAATAAACATTTATTGCTATAAACTTCACTTTAGCAAAACTTTTGCTGTATCTCTTAATCTTTAATGTGTTGTGTTTTAATTTTCATTTATTTCAAGACATTTTGAATTTCACTTTTTAATTTCTTTCTTGACCCAGTGATTATTCCAGAGTAGTCATTTAATTTCCGTGTGTTTGTATAGTTTCCAAAGTTCCTCTTGTTTTTGATTTCTGGTTTTATTCCACTGTGGTCTGAGAAGATATTGGATATGATTTTAACTTTTTAAAATTTATTGAGACTTGTTTTGTGGGCTAACGTATGGTCTACCCTGAAGAGTATTCCATGTACTGATGAGAAGAATGTGTGTTCAGTAACTGTTGAATGAAATGTTCTGTAAATGTCTATTTGGTTCATTTGGTCTAAAGAACAGTTTAAATCCATTTTTTGATTAATTGTCTATCTAGATATTCTGCCTAATGCTGTGGGTGGGGTGCTGAAGTTCCCAAGTATTACTATATTGAACTCTACCTGTCTTTTTAGATCTAGTAATATTCAATTTATATACCTGGGTTCCCCAGGGTGGGGCATATTCTATTTAGAATTGTTATATCCTCTTGCTGAATTGATCCCTTTATCATTATATAATGACTTTCTTTGTCTCTTTGTACTGTTTTTGAGTTAAAGTCTGTTTTATGCAATAGAGGTAAAGTCACCCTGCTCACTTTTGGTTTCCATTTACATGGAATACCATTTTCTATCCCCTTACTTTCATTATACTTGTTGTCTTTACAGAGAAGATAATTTTCCTACAGGCAGAATATGTTTGGTAATTTTTAAAAATCCATTTAGCCTGTCTATATCTTGTCAGTGTAAAGTTTAATCTGTTTACAATCAAGGTTGTTGTTGATATATGAGGGCTTATTACTACCATTTATTACTTGATTTCTGGTAATTCTGTATGCTCTTTGTTCCTTACTTTCTCTCTTATTGTTTATCAGTGTGGTTTGTTGGCTTTTGACAGTGGTAACTGTCTGTTTGCTCTACCAGTGAGTTTTATACTTTCATGTGTATTCAGGGTAGTATTAATAGATAACATTCTTTCACTTCCAGGTTTAGAAATCCCTTAAGCATGACTTGTAGGATTTGTCTAGCATTTATCAATTACCTCAGCTTTTGATTGTCTGGGAAACACTATTTCTCTTTTATTTATGAAGTATAACTTTGCTAAGCATTGTATCCTTGGATGAAAGATTTTTCTTTCTTTCAACACTTGGAATATATCATCTTATTCTCTCGTGGTCTGTGAAGTTTCTGCTAAGAAATCCATTGGTAGCCTAATGGGGGTTCCCTTATAAGGAATGAAATGCTTCTCTTTTGCTGAATTTAGAACTCCCTCTTTGTCTTTGACTTTTGACAGTTTGACAAGAATGTGTCATGGAGAAGATATTGAGTTGTATTTATTTGGGAATGTGTGCACTTCCTATATCTGGATGTCTAAATATCTTGGTAGACATGGGAAGTATTCACCTACTATTCTGTCAAATAGGCTTTGTATCTTTTTCATTTGCTCTTCATCTTTTGGGACATGAAAATTTCAAATGTTTGATCACTTTGTGGTGTCTCATATGTCACAAAGCCTTTATTCATACCTTATTTTTCTCTGTTATTTTTGTCTGAGTGTGTGATTTCAAAAGACCTGTTTCACATTATGAAATTTTTTCTTCTACCTGATCTCATCTACATTTGAAGCCTTTGGGCATATATTTTAATTTCATTTAATGAATTCTTCAGTTCCTGGATTTCGGTTTGGTTCTTTTTCTTATCATATCTATCTCTCTGGCAATTTTCTGATTCATATACCGAATCGTATTTGTGATTTCTTTATGTTCTTTGTGTGTTCTCTCGTATCTTATTGAACTTCTTTAATGTTAATATTTTTAATCTTTTTCCTGGCATTTTATAAATTTCTTTTTTATTCGAATCTGTTGCTGGAGAATTATTGTGATTTTTAGAAAGTATCCCATTTCCTTGCTTTTTCATATTTATTGTGTCCTTATATTAATAATATTGATATATATGGATGTGGCATAACCATCATTTCCTTTTTTTAATCTGCTTTCATAGGGGAGAACTCTTTTCTTTTCTTTTTCATTATTATACTTTAAGTTTTAGGGTACATATGCACAACGTGCAGGTTTGTTACATATGTATACATGTGCCATGTTGGTGTGCTGCACCCATTAACTCGTCATTTAACATTAGGTATATCTCCTAATGCTATCCCTCTCCCCTCCCACAACCCCACCACAGGCCCTGGTGTGTGATGTTCCCCTTCCTGTGTCCACATGTTCTCATTGTTCAATTCCCACCTATGAGTGAGAACATGCGGTGTTTGGTTTTTTGTCCTTGCAATAGTTTGCTGAGAATGATGGTTTCCAGCTTCATCCATGTCCCTACAAAGGACATGAACTCATCTTTTCTGATAGTTTATCTATGGTTTTGGTTTGTATGGTATTTTGGTTTTGATTTTGGGTGCTGTAATAGTATAGTCTTCATATGATTTCCTACACTGTAAAGAGTGTCAGTGGGCACTGTCTCAGTGGCCTCAGAAGTGGCTCTAAGTGGAGGCTGTGGTGAAATTTTGTTGAAGATGGGGACACCAGTTGGGCCAGTGCTCAGGTCACAGTTGTGGCAGCTGCAGGCCAAGCATACCTGTCCTTGGACTCCAGGGCATTGCATGCTGGCAGTGGTGTTAGCAGTTATAGGCTAGTTGATTCTTTGGCCTCCAGGCAACTTGCTCAGGTGCCAGTAGTAGCAATAATGGGTCATGCTAGTGGGCAGGTTCTTAGGTCTTTGGGCAGCATGCATGAAATGGGTGATGGCAGTAGCAGTGGTGGGAGTATTCTCTGGCTCACAAGTGGTCTGCATTGGTGTTAGCAGTGGCAGTGATGGACTGCACTGGCCAGTCCCCAGGCCCACAGGTGATGCATGGAGATGGGTGCTAGCTGTGGTTGTAGTGACAGGCTGTGTGGGCTGCTTCTTAGGCTCTAGGAGGAGTGCTAAGTACCAATAGTAGTGGACACTGCAAGGAGATTCCCCAGATCCTTGGATGGAGTGCTCAGGCACTGGGAGTGGTGGGTGGAGCCAGACCTAGTGGTCCTGTCCTTGGGTCCTCTGCTGTTGTATATGGGTGGTGGCTTTGTTGGGCAGGCATGGAGTTATCTTCAGACCCTTGCAGAGTGTTATGATGGGGGTGACAGTGGTGGCAGTGAGTGGGGAGTGAGTGCCCTCAAGGCACATACAAATATGGTGCCACCCTACTACTGTGGACAGCAAAGTTGCTGCCAGTTTCTTGTTCTTTGGCCCTGAGAAGGCAAATTCAGGGTGACCTGCTGCTACCGGGAGCAACCAGTGGTTCATGCTTCAGCCTGGTGGCAGCTGCCAGCAGCAGTGGTGGCTGTTCCCCAAATGGTGCCATAGGCTGGGCTCCCCCAATGGTGCCATGCTGTAGCCACCTAGGTCTTGAGGGGGAGGTTATGTGAGATGCAGCATGACCTCCCTCTCTGGAGCAATGCCATTGCACAGTCTTCAGGCAGTTCCTTATGTTAGTCTGAAAACCCACAGGGCTCTAGGTGCTATCCCATGGCTAGGATTACAGGAGTCTGTGGAGGAAATGTGGACCACTGGGGATCTCTAACTTACCCTTTTCCTACACTGCAGAGGCTCTCTTAGCTGACAGACAATGCTAATCAAGCAGACTGCCCTGCTTCCTTCTTCATTCTTCCCTAGATGTTTCCTGTCACTCCTTGGCTTAATTCTTGTGTTTCCTCGAGGTCTATTCGAGGTGTTATTATCTACTTGTTATTTTGGTTCTTCTTTGTGGAGATGGCGAGTTCCAGATGCCTTTAATCAGCCATCTAGAAGCCAATTCTATATTTTTTTCACTAGGACTTAATTATACTTGTTCTAGAACATCATGTAAATGGAAATTATAAACTGTGTATTTTTGCATAGTTTCTTTTTTCAATATAGTATATGTGAGATTAATGTGTGCTTTTGTTTTTATCAGCATTTTATTTCTTTTTATTGCTGAGTAACATTACATTTGGATATGGATGTTAACAACTTATTTATCCATATTACTGGATGGATGTTGTTACTGGACATATGGCTTTTTTTTCAGTTTATGTTTTGTAAATGCAGCTGCTATTTACATATTCTTTTATGACATCTTATGGACACAAATATTTGGTAATATTTGGTGATTTTTATTTACAAAGTAGGCTTATTTTTAACTTTATAAGCCTTTTAACAGAACTTTATAAGACCTGAGCAGCAGGTTTATTTCCAAAAGTATGGAGAATTACATTAAATGTAATTTAATGGACTAAATACTGCAATTAAAGGGACTAAATATACCAATTAAAAGTCAAAGTTTTAAGGCAGCATTGAGTAGGTGTCCCATCTAAATGCTGTCTACAAGTGGTAGATTTAAATATAAGGACACAGGTAGGTTAAATGTAATAGGATGTAGTAAAAAATTGATTTTATAGGTTTCATGTAATTCTTATGAAAATTCCAGGAAGTTACTTTTTAGACATTAACATCTTAATTCTAAAATGTATGTGGGAAGAAACAGGCCATAGAATAGCTAAGTCAATTAGACTCCCACACAATAATAGTGGGAGAATTTAACACCCCACTGTCAATATTAGACAGATCAATGAGACAAAATTAACAAGGATAGCAAGGACTTCAACTCAGCTCTAGACCAAGTAGACCTAATTGACATCTACAGAACTCTCCACCCCAAATCAACAGAAGATACACTCTTCTCAGCACCACATTGCATTTATTCTAAAATTGACCACACAATTGGAAGTAAAACACTCCTCAGCAAATGTAAAAGAATGGAAATCTTAACAAACAGTCTCTCAGACCACATTGCAATCAAATTAGAACTCAGGATTAAGAAACTCACTCAAAACTGCAGAACTACATGGAAACTGAACAACCTGCTCCTGAATGACTACTGGGTAAATAATGAAAAGAAGGCAGAAATAAAGATGTTCTTTGAAACCAATGAGAACAAAGACAAAATGTACCAGAATCGCTGGGACACATTTTAAATCAGTATATAGAGGGAAATTTATTGCACTAAATGCCCACAAGAGAAAGCGAGAAAGATCTAAAGTCAACACCTTAACATCACAATTAAAAGAACTAGAGAAGCAAGAGCAAACAAACTCAAAAGCTAGCAGAAGACAAGAGATAACTAAAATCAGGGAGAATTGAAGGAGATAGAGACATGAAAAACCCTTCAAAAAAATCAATGAATCCAGGAGCTGGTTTTTTGAAAAGATCAGCAAAATAGATAGATCACTAACCAGACTAATAAAGAAAAGAGAGAAGAATCAAATAGACGCAATAAAAAATGATAAAGGTGATATCACCACCGATCCCACAGAAATACAAACTATCATCAGAGAATGCTATAAACACCTCTATGCAAATAAATTAGAAAATCCAGAAGAAATGGATAAATTCCTGGATACATACACCATCCCAAGACTAAACCAGGAAGAAGTCGAATCCCTGAATAGATCAATAACAGTTCTGAAATTGAGGCAGTAATTAACAGTCTACCAACCAAAAAAAGTCCAGGACCAGATGGATTCACAGCCAAATTCTGCCAGAGGTACAAAAAGGAGCTGGTACCATTCCTACTGAAACTGTTCCAAAAAATAGAAAAAGAGGGAGTCCCCCCTAACTGATTTTATGAGGCTAGCATCATCCTGATACCAATCCAGGAAGAGACACAACAACAACAAAAAAAGAAAATTTCAGGCCAATATCTCTGATGAATATTGATGTGAAAATCCTCAATAAAATAATGGCAAACAGAATCCAGCAGCACATCAAAAAGCTTATCCACCACTACGAAGTCGGCTTCATCCCTGGGATGCAAGGCTGGTTCAATATACACAAATCAATAAATCTAATCCATCACATAAACAGAACCAATGACAAAAACCACGTGATTATCTCAAGAGGTGCAGAAAAGGCCTTCGACAAAATTCAACACCCCTTCATGCTAAAAACTCTAAATAAACTTGGCATTGGTTGAACGTATCTCAAAATAATAAGAGCTACTTATGACAAACCTACAGCCAATATCATACTCAATGGGCAAAAGCTGAAAACATTTCCTTTGAAAACTGGCATAAGACAAGGATGCCCTCTCTCACCACTCCTATTCAACATAGTATTGGAAGTTCTGGCCAGGGAAATCAGGCCAAAGAAAGAAAGAAAGGGTATTAAATGAGGAAAAGAGGAAGTCAAATTGTCTCTGTTTGCAGATGACATGATTGTATATTTAGGAAACCCAGTCTCAACCCAAAATCTCCTTAAGCTGATAAGCAACTTCGCCAAGTCTCAGGATACAAAATCAATGTGCAAAAATCACAAGCATTCCTATACACCAATAACAGACAGAGAGCCAAATCATGAGTGAACTCCCATTCACAATTGCTACAAACAGAATAAAATACCTAGGAATCCAACTTACAAGGGATGTGAAGGACCTCTTCAAGGAGAACAGAAAGCCACTGCTCAAGGAAATAAGAGAGTATACAAACAAATGGAAAAGCATTCCAAGCTCATGGATACGAAGAAACAATATTGTGAAAATGGCCAAAGTAATTTATAGATTCAATACTATCTCCATCAAGCTACCATTGGCTTTCTTCACAGAACTGAAAAAAAATACTTTAAATTTCATATGGAGCCAAAAAACAGCCCGCATAGCCAAGACAATCCTAAGCCAAAAGAACAAAGCTGGAGGCATCACACTACCTGACTTTAAACTATACTACAAGCCTACAGTAACCAAAACAGCATGGTACTGGTACCAAAACAGATATATAGACCAATGAAATAGAACAGAGGCCTCAGAAATAATGCCACACATCTACAACTATCTGACCTTTGGCAAATCTGACAAAAACAAGCAATGGGGAAAGGATTCCCTATTTAATAAATGGTGTTGGGAAAACTGGCTAGCCATATGCAGAAAACTGAAACTGGACCCCTTCCTTACACCTTATACAAAAATTAACTCAAGATGAATTAAAGACTTTAACATAAAACCTAAAACCATAAAAACCCTAGAAGAAAACCTAAGCAATACCATTCTGGACATAGGCATGGGCAAAGACTTCATAACTAAAACACCAAAAGCCATGGCAACAAAAGCCAAAATTGACAAATGGGATATAATTAAACTAAAGAGCTTCTGCATAGCAAAGGAAACTATCATCAGAGTGAACAGGCAACCTACGGAATGGGAGAAAATTTTTGCAATCTATCCATCTGACAAAGGGCTAATATCCAGAATCTACAAAGAACTTTAAAAATTTACAAGAAAAAAAAACCCCATCAAAAAGTGGGCAAAAGATATGAACAGACACTTCCCAAAAGAAGACATTTATGTAGCCAACAAATGTATGAAAAAAAGCTCATCATCACTGGTCATTAGAGAAATGCAAATCACAAAGACAATGAGATACCATCTCATGCCTGTTAGAATGGAGATCATTAAAAAGTCAGGAAACATCAGATGCTGAAGAGGATGTGGAGAAATAGGAACGCTTTTAGGTGTTGGTGGGAGTGTAAATTAGTTCAACCATTGTGGAAGACAGTGTGGTGACTCCTCAAGGATCTAGAACTAGAAATACCATTTAACCCAGCAATCCTGTTACTGGGTATATACCCAAAGGATTATAAATCATTCTACTATAAAGACACATGCACACATATGTTTATTGCAGCACTGTTCACAATAGCAAAGACTTGGAACTAACCCAAATGCCCATCAATGACAGACTGGATAAAGAAAATGTGGCACATATACACCATGGAATACTATGCAGCCATAAAAAAGATGAGTTCATGTCCTTTGCAGGGACATGGATGAAGCTGGAAACCATCCTTCTCAGCAAACTGACACAAGAACAGAAAACCAAACCCTTCATGTTCTCACTCATAAGTGGGAGTTGAACAGTGAGAACACATGGATGCAGGGAGGGGAATATCACACACTGGAGCCTGTCTGGGGGTGGGAGGCTAGGGGAGGGATAGCATTAGGAGAAATACCTAATGTAGATGATGGGTTGATGGGTGTAGCAAATCACCATGGCTCATGTATAGCTATGTAACAAACCTGCACGTTCTGCACATGTATCCCAGACTTAAAGTATAATAATAAAAACTAAAAAAAGAATAAGGTCAAGTATGGTCAAGTAGGTAGAGATAGGGAATGGAATGGTGTTTACAAGGGCTGGGGTGTGAGGGGTGGGAAGAAGTGGGGAGATGTAAGTCAAAGGATACAAAGTAGCCTATATGTAGGATGAACAAGTTGAAGAATCTCATGTACAACAGAAGAACTGTAATTAATAACAGTATATTGTGTTTTTGATAAATGAATAGATTATATGTGCTTTTGCCAAAGGGGGGAATGGGTAACTTTTCCCATTTGTGAGATGATAGATAGGTTAATTGGTTCCACTATAGTTAGCATTTTATATATCTCTATATATCTTTATCTATAAATATACATATATATATCTTATAACATCATGTTGCTTATCTTAAATATGCACAATAACATTGATTTCAAAAAGCCAAACAATTGTATATACATTCTATGGAATAATATTCAGCAATAAAAAGGAACAAAGTATTAATATATACAGCAACTTAGATGAATATCTGTAGTTTCTGATTTTTCAAAAGCCAACCTGAGAAGGATATATACCATATTATTCTCCTAGAAGGAGGGATATCTGTGGAGATGTAACTGTTCACTATCTTGATTGTGATGATGGGCACACTAAATTACACACATAAAATTGTATAGTACTATATGCATACACAGATACAGATAAACCAACAGGGGAAATATTAATAAAATCAGTAGATTGTATCAGTATCAAGATCCTGGTATTATACTACATTGTATCATACTAGCATCTTGATGTTGATACAGTATTATACTACAGTTTTGTAAAATATTACCATTAGAGGAAACAGGATGATGAGTATATGATTACTCCTTGTGTTATTTCTTGCAACTGCATGTAAATCTATAATAATCTCAAAAAACATTTCACTTAAAAATCTAAAACATGGGAAAGTTATCTCATGCAAACTATAAGAAACGTGGCATAGCCATGTTAATGTTAAAAAATATATAATTCAAAATGAGCATCACTAGAGATAGAGGCATAGTTTATAACAATAAAATAAATAATTTATCTGGATTCCCAAAACTAACATGGAAAAGATCTTCCAATGTGCTATGTATAAATGAATAAATAAGCCCAAGGAAATAAACTCCTATATGAGCTGAACACTGCCTTTCTCTTCTATTTATATTTCATATAATTTAAATTTATGTGAGTTCCTCATGTGATTTAACCTGAAGCATAATATCAGTTAACAAAAGATAGTAATGGCATCACATTCCAATTTGCTTTAAAAAGCAAAACATGGTAATTGGGATTTGCATTTATTCATCATTTTAATCTAAATTCAGTACTAAAGGAGAAAAACCCTGACTTTCTGCTCTTTTCATGGAAAAATTATAAAGCAGTTTACTTTTGTATCTCTCAAATTTCACTTCCTAGAAATAACAACACTGTTTAACCGATTTCTCTTAGCTTATTTAGAGAACATGTACATGCCAAAGTCCAATGTAAATTTCATGAGTCACTTGAGGACAAACATATTTAGAGAGAGTAAACCTTTAAACGGATTTTATTGTCAACAGCTAGAAGTATCTCTATGAAATAATGATCTCTATGACTACAAAATAACATCTACCTCCTGATCGCTAAAGAACTGAGGAAGCTCTTTCCACTACGGCTGTATTGCACTGGTGAGTCCGGGCCCATGGATGAGAAATTGATGTGAGGATCAATACAAGCTTAATTTGAATTAATAAAAGGAAATATTTTCTCCCTTTGAACTTATCTCCGTAAAGCCATTGTGCCTCCTCTTGGGGGTCACGTGTTCACAATCAATGGCCTTTGAGGAGCTCTTGAGTCAAGTTGGAGGCCTTGGGAGATTTCAGATCCTTCATCTGGTTTTTATTCTTCCCTCTCTCATGTTATTAATCCCTCATATACTGCTAGAGAACTTTGCTGCAGCCATTCCTGGTCATCGTTGCTGGGTCCACATGGTGGACAATAATACTGGATCTGGTAATGAAACTGGAATCCTCAGTGAAGATGCCCTCTTGAGAATTTCTATCCCACTAGACTCAAATCTGAGGCCAGAGAAGTGTCGTCGCTTTGTCCATCCCCAGTGGCAGCTTCTTCACCTGAATGGGACTATCCACAGCACAAGTGAGGCAGACACAGAACCCTGTGTGGATGGCTGGGTATATGATCAAAGCTACTTCCCTTCGACCATTGTGACTAAGGTAAAGGGTCCTGTTAACCTGTTCTGGATACACAATCCAGGTGTTTAGAAGAAAATAAACATGCTTTAAGCCTCTAGTTATTGTGTAGATAGTGTAGTCAGCACTCAGACACTCTTTTGGCAAATAGTGATTGCTCTTTTTTTTTTTTTTTTTTTTTTGAGATGGAGCTTGACTCTTGTTGCCCAGGCTGGAGTGCAATAGTGAGATCTCAGCTCACTGCAACCTCCACCTCTGAGGTTCAAACAATTCTCCTGCCTCAGCCTCTGAAGTAGCTGGGATTACAGACATGCATCATGACACTCAGCTAATTTTTTTCTTTGTATTTTTAGTAGAGACAAGGTTTCACCATGTTGGCCAGACAGATCTCAAACTCCTGACCTCAGGTGATCCACCCGAAAGTGCTGGAATTGCAGATGTGAGCCACCGCACTTGGCTACTTATTTTTTAATTGTCAGGCACTTACATTGAATTTGAGGCAATGAACTCAACCAACTAGATATAAATACAGCTATCACAAAACTAGCTTGAAGAGAAGACTAATGATTAGAAAAATATTCTTCCTGGTCACTTGTTCTCAGCCTAAGTTGCAAATTGGAAACATCTGTGTTATTTTTAAAATCTGCCTGCTTTGGCTACATGTTACAGAAGCAAATCAGAGTGGATTTCATACTAGCATCAATGGTTAAAAAAGTCTCCTTAATGTGTTTAATGTGTGACAAAAATTGAGAACCACTGAGGTATGCAGTGCTGAATGAATATAAAGACAGACATTAACATAACCTGGAAGGTTTTGGGTGAGGATTTCCGGAGAAATCCATGCTTAAGCCAAGACTTGAATGGTATAGGTAAGAAAATGTAGTAAAAAGAGGCTAGAGAGTGTGTCCACTGAAAGCTATTGCAGCAAGTGAACAATGAGAAGTCAAAAGCTGCTGTGAAGCTATGCTGTATTGGCTTCCTTCTCTTCCAGTGGGACCTGGTATGTGATTATCAGTCACTGAAATCAGTGGTTCAATTCCTACTTCTGACTGGAATGCTGGTGGGAGGCATCATAGGTGGCCATGTCTCAGACAGGTGAGTGTCTCCAGATCAGGGTTATCATTACTCTGCAGTGTTTTTATCAGCTTACAATTAATTTTTTCACAAAGAAATGTTATTGAGTTACAATATGCAATTTACACTGTTGGTGCTGCTTTGTTCCCCAGAGAGTTAGATACAGAAATGAATTACAGTGAGTTTAGTGAGTGCCATTTTGTTGCCACAGAGATCTCTGAACAGCATCTCTGTATAGGATACTGAATACAAAAATATCAAAATAGAGAATTCATCCTCCTTGAAAATACAAATATATGAAATGGTGTGTAGACCTTGGCTAGGGATATTGTGTTAAGTCCCTCCTGGACTCTGTGAGCTAAATGCTTGTGGGCTCCCCAGCCTGGTTGTCATTATCATAATTACCCCACTGTAATGAGTAGGAATATTAGTCTGTTCTCATGCTGCTAATAAAGACATACCTGAGACTGGGTAATTTATAAAGGAAAGAGGTTTAATCAACTCACAGTTCCACATGGCTTGGGAGGCCTCACAATTTTGGTGGAAGGTGAATGAGGAGCAAATTCATGTCTTGAATGGTGGCAGGCAAGAAAGCATGTGCAGGGAACTCCCCTTTATAAAACCATCAGATCTCATGAGACTTACTCACTACCAGGAGAGCATCATGGGAAAAACCAGCCCCCATGATTCAATTACCTCCCACTGGCTCCCTCCCATGACACATGGGGATTATAACAATTCAACGTGAGATTTGGTTGGGGACACAGAGCCAAACCATAACAATATGAATTTTAAAATAATAGTTTTTAGCTCTGTGAAGAATCTCAATGGTAGTTTAATAGGAATAGTATTAAATCTATAAATTGCTTTGGGCATGTATTAGTCCACTCTCACCCTGCTGTGAAGAACTGCCTGAGGCTAGGTAATTTATAAAGAAAAGAGGATTAATTGACTCACAGTTCAGCATGACTGGGGAGACCCCAGGAAACTTACAATCATGGTGGAAGGGGAAGTAAACACATTCTTCTTCACATGGTAGCAGGAAAGAGAAGTGGAGGGTGAAGGGGGTAAAAGCCCCTTATAAAACTATCAGATCTCATGAGAACTCACTCACTATAGTGAAACCAGCATGGAGATAATGCCTTCATGATTCAATTACCACTCACCAGGTCCCTCTCATAACACATGGGGATTATGGGAACTACAATTCAAGATGAGATTTGGGTGGGGACACAGCCAAATCATATCAGGGCAGTATAGCCATTTTTATAACATGGACTCTTTCTACCTATGAGCATGGAATGCTTTTGCATTTTTGTGTGTGTCATCTTTGATTTTTTTTTTTTTTTGAGTAGTGTTTTGTAATTCTCTTTGTAGAGATCTTTCACCTCCCTAGTTAGCTGTATTCCTAGGTATTTTATTCTTTTGTGGCAATTGCGAATGGCATTGCTTTCCTTATTTGGCTCTCAGCTTGACTGTTATTGGTGTATAAGAATGTTAGCGATTTTTGCACGTTGATATCCTATCCTGAGACTTGCTGAAGTTGTTTATCAGCTTAAAAAGCTTTTGGGCTGAGACTATGGGGTTTTATAGATACAGTATCATATCATCTGCAAACAGGGATAGTTTGACTTCCTCTCTTCCTATTTGGATGCTCTTTATTTCTTACTCCTGCTTGATTGCCCTAGTTAGGACTTCCAATACTGTGCTGAATTGGAGTGGTGTCTTGTGCCAGTTTTCAAGACGAATGCTTTGAGCTTTTGCTTACTCAATAAGATGTTGGTAGTGGGTTTGTCATACATGGATCTTGCTTTTTTGAGGCATGTTCCTTCAATACCTACTTTATTGAGAGTTTTTAACATGAAAGGTTGTTGAATTTTATCAAAAGCCTTTTCTTCATTTATTTAGATAATTGTGTGGTCTTTGTCTTTAGTTGAGTTTATGTGATGAATCACATATATTTATTTACAAACATTGAACCAACCTTGCATCCCAGGGATAAAGCATACTTGATCATGGTGGATAATTTTTCTGATATGCTGCTGGATTTGGTTTGCCAGTATTTTGTTGAGGATTTTTGCATTGATATTCACCAAAGATATTGGCCTCAAGTTTTTGTGTTTTTTTGTTGTTGTTGTTGTTGTTGTTGTAATCTCTGCCAGGTTTTGGTATCAGGATGAAGCTGGCCTAATAGAATGAGTTAGGGAGGAGACCCTCCTCCCTAATTTTTTGGAATAGTTTCAGCAGGGATGTTGCCAGATCTTCTTTGTACTTCTAGTAGAATTCAGCTGTGATTCTGTTTGGTCCTGGGTGCTTTTTAAAATTATTACTTATTTATTATTATTATTATTTTGGTTGATAGGCTTGTTGGGTGTTTTTCTGAGGTGATTAGATTTGATTCCTCTTTCTGTCTTTATCATTTGTTTATTGGTTCTCCTAGTACTTTATAGTTTTACTCGCTTTCATTATGGTAACTGCCATCTCTCTACTTCAAGATGTAAGACTCCCTGGAGAATGTTTTTGGCTGTTTCTGTGGTGGTAATTCCGTTAGTTTTCACTTGTCTGTGAAAGATTTTATAGTTCTTTCATTTCTGAAGCATAGAAGAATTTTTCTGGGTATAATATTCTTTTCTGGCAATTTTTTCTTTCAGGACTTTGGATATATTATCCAATTTTCTCCTGCCCTCCAAGGTTTCCACTCAGAAATTTGCTGTTAGTCTAATAGGAATTCCTTTATATGTGACTCAATGCTTTCTTCTTGCTGCTTTTAGTACTTTTTCTTTATCTTTGCTTTTTTGAAAATTTGACTATAATGTGCCTGCTAGGGGACCTGTTTGAGTTGACTCTATTTGGCATTCTTTGAGCTCCTTGTACCAAGATATCCATGCTTATCCCAAGACTTGGGAAATTTTCAGCTATCATATCATAAAATATCATAAAATATATTTTCTAACCATTTCCCTTCCCTTCTTCTGGAATTCTCATAATGCAAATATTTATTCACTTACTGGTGTTTATACATTCTGTAGGTTTTCTTCATTCTTTGTAATTCTTTTTTCTTTCATCTGCCTCTATTATTTTTAGCAAACTGTCTTTAAGCTCAGAAATTATTTCTGCTTGTTCCAGTCTATGGTTGAAGCTGTCAGCTGCATTTTTTTTTTTACTTCATTCATTGAATATTCAACTGTAAGATTTCTGTTTGGTTCTTTTTTATATCTATGTCTTTGTTAAATTTTTCATTCAAATAATGTATTGTTTTTGTAATTATATTGAATTGTCTATAGTTTCTTGTATCTCACTGAGTTTCTTTAATATTGTTATTTTGAATTCATTTTCTGGCATTTTGTATATTTGTCTATAATTGGGGCCGGTTACAGGAAAATTATTGTGGTCCTTTAAATGTGTCAAATTTCTTTCCTTTGTAATGTTTGATTTGTCTCTACATTGATTTCTTTGGTTGAGTGGAAAGGTTGCCTCTTACAATTTTATGAAGAGATTTCATAAGGAAAGGCTTATTTGTATGAATGGGTCTTGTATCGTCAATTTTATGGGGTGTGTCAGGCTTTGGTTCTAGGTGGGCACAGTAGCATAGTTTCTGTGTAGTTTCTTCATCTTTAACCTAGGCTAGTGACATGTGCTAGTGTCTTAGTGGCATAGGCTGCAAGAGTTGGTTATGGTTGTGGTAAGGCTTTGCTAGGGGTCGGCTTGCCAGGCTGTTTCTCAGATCTGGGGTGCATGCATGCACGTGGTGGTTTGGCCAAGTTAAGCCAAGTTAGACTTATGGAGCTATTATCCTGGCCAGGAACACATACATGAGGTTGCTCTGCCAGGCTGGTGGCAAGCCTGCCAGTAGTCCCCAACAGGGCTGTTTCTCAGACCTGGGACACAGATACAGTTTCTTGGCTGGCTTCAAGTTGTATTTGCCAAGAGTGGACCACTGGGCTCTTTCTTAGGCTTGGAATCTGTTTGCATGACTTCTCAGCTTACCTGGGTGTATGTCTTCTAGAGGGGGGCCCAGAACTGTTTCTCAGGGCTGGAATGCATGCACAAATCTGCTCAGCCAGCCTGGGGTCATGCCTGCCTGCTTGGCTGACCTTGGGTGTGTCTGCTGGGGGTGACCCACAGGGCTGTTCCTGTGGTCTGAGGTATGAGTTTATGGCTACTGTCTTGGCTGCTTACCAGCCTTGGGGCTAGCTGGCCAGGGGTGGCCTGCAGAGCTATTTCTTGGGCCCAGAACATAGGTGCACAAAGCTCAGCTGGCCTGGGGCATGTTGCTGGGTGTGACCTAAAGGGTGTTTCTGCCCCATGACATCAGCTCATAGCTGCACCAATGGTAATTCATCAGCCTGGGGGCTTGCTGTCCAAGGATGTCCTGTAGGGCTGTTTTCTCAGACCCAGGACATGGGCACACAGCTACTCAGCCAGCCTGGAGGTCTGAGTGCCAGGGAAGCTTTCAGTTGTTCTGACATCCTGATTGCAGGCGCAGGGCCATTGGGCATACCAAGGGCTTGTCTGCAGGGGGTGGAGCATCATGGAGCTATTCTCAGGTTCTAGAAAGAGGAGTATAGGAGCAGGCTTTACTGGCTGGAAGGCTGTTAGTTGCATAGAGTTCCAGGGTCTTTCCCCCTTGGGGAAGGGCATGCAGCAGTTTAGCTGGCTCAACAGTGGGTTCACCCTGGGCAGAATTGCCAGATTGTTTTTCCAGATGAAAATGAGGGTGGTGGGATTTGTTTCTCTGCTGTGTAGGACCAGAGCCACCACTGATCCTAAGCCCAGGCTCTGCACTGCTGGGGTTGTGGTGTTCAGTCACTGATGTGGGCTTCATGGAATGAAGATAGAGTTCCAGTGCTGGAGAGGTGCAGTGGCTACTGGCCCCCAGGGCAGGATGCACTCCAGAGGTGGCTCTGGTCTCAAGATGGTGCCATGCTGCAACAGCTTGACTCACGAGGGATAGGCGTGACCTGGGGAATAATACTTTGTGCCCCTAATCTGGGCAATGCAGTTGGGTAAATTTTCAGCAGCTCTCTTTTGGACTCAGGACTTGTGCGGACTATGAAATTCTCCTATGGTAAGAACTGTTGCTGTTTGTGGTGGCAATGGAGACTGGTGGGTTCTTCTGCTACAGAGGCTGGGCACCTCCATGCTGCCCTCCTGGACTTCCAATCACCACAGGTGTGTCTCCACCCCCTCGCTGCATTGCAGTGCTCTCCCTTCCACACTCTAGCGAAATCTTACCTGTTTATTTGTTGCCTTAGTTTTTTTCTCATTGGTGTGTGGGTTGCGGGGAATGAGTGTCAGGAGTCTCTACTTAGCTATCTTGCTGATATCACTCCTCTAGATACTATTTAAATATATTTAGAGTTCCATTTTAAATGTAGAACAGTTCCCAACCCAAAACTTTGTTTGTTAATATTACTGGGCATATACAATAAGCACACCCCATTTAGTCCAAGTTGCCCCCTTTAAGACCTGTCTTTACAAACACCCTGTAAAATGCCAAATTTCCTTTCGCTTTTCGGCCTTCACCTTCTCTCTCCCTTCACTCTTCTTTCTACATATTTTTTTCCTCTGAGAAGTTTCTGTACTTTTCTCTTTCTGGGTTGTGGCTCTCTTATATTTTGTTCTAGCTGGAACACAGAGGCCTATAAACCCAGATCAACAATGGGAGTCCATGTTTCTTTATGAGAGCCTCTTAGGCAACCCAACAGAAACTTTGATGCATTGTTCCACTGATGTATCTTATACATAAGGTTAGCCTTGGCCTGCATGGTCTTAGAGACCCAAATACATATTTAGCTCCCTTGTATTTCATATACTATGTAGACTCTCTACTATGCTGGATACATATGTCAATATAGTAGATACTTATTCGTATTACAATTTCCAACATTGTAGCTTCTTTTATACAGTATCTGTTGGTATCAGAGGCCTTCTTATTATTAAATGATGAAGTTTTGATTTTGATATTGTTAGTGTATATTATAAACGGGGTGGGTTACTTCTGAGGATATTTCTGTGTCGATTTAGCTCTTGATCTTTCAGGATTTAAAGTACACAAAATAATTTGTTAAAATATTATCAAATTTTAGAGTGAGCTTTCATTTTCTTAAGTTTTTACCATAAATTATTATTGCTGTCATAATCTAACATGACTCTCTGTTTCTCAGGTTTGGGCGAAGATTTATTCTCAGATGGTGTTTGCTCCAGCTTGCCATCACTGACACCTGCGCTGCCTTTGTTCCCACCTTCCCTGTTTACTGTGTACTACGCTTCTTGGCAGGTTTTTCTTCCATGATCGTTATATCAAATAATTCTTTGCTCAGTAAGTCAGTAATTGTGATCTTCTCTATTTTATGAGCCTTGAATTTGACCTTGAAATTTCATCTCTATTTGACCTTAAATGCTATATGGGTTTTCTTTCAGTTACTGAGTGGATAAGGCCCAACTCTAAAGCCCTGGTAGTAATATTGTCATCTGGTGCCCTTAGTATTGGACAGATAATCCTGGGAGGCTTGGCTTATGTCTTCCGAGATTGGCAAACCCTGCACGTGGTGGCGTCTGTACCTTTCTTTGTCTTCTTTCTTCTTTCAAGGTAGGAGCTTTCTGTCTCACTTTGTCTTATGGGGTCCTGGGATGAAAATGAATATTGAATAAGAACATATTGATTTTCTTATTGCCACTTCTGGACCTAGACCCATGTTCTCATCTATTCACTCTGTGCAGCTTGAGAAACAATGGTAAATAGCAATGGCTCTTCTGCCTGGGAGTTCTGACATAAAATTGGAAAAACTTTTATTGTAGACATAGAATGATTCCATCTTTTTTTCACTAAACATATAGATTCAGATGTTTCAAAAGGAATATCTTTGATACATTTTTGCCTTGAAATAAATCAAGTTATGGTGATATGTGTAATGCTTTTCACTTTTATAGGTGAAATTGGAAGAAACCACAAGTGTATTCATATAACTCTTTGACAATAGTGCAGGACCGTTTCACCAGTACTAAAAGTTGGGCAGACTGAGTGATTTATAGCATGCGTTCAGCACTTCCTCCTCCATTAGATAATTTTAACAAACATTTATTTGTGGCTAATTTCATCTCTACATTTGAAACCAATCTAGGGAAGCATCAGATTCAGTTAGAAATTACTGGAATATTGAGATATTACTATATATTTCACACAGTGAGATGAATTCCGATAGACAGTAGAGTATAATCCATGTCAGACTCTTCCATTATCTTATTTCATCTTCATAACAACCCAGTAAGGAATATGGCACTGCTGTTTTTGTTTTATTGATGAGGAAACTGAAGCAGATGTAAATGAGTGACTCACTTGCATAGTAAGTTACCAGCATAGCTGGTAGTGGCAGAAGTACTTCCAACCTTTGAGCAGCTTTAACCTTACATAAGTTGAAGACTTATTTTTCTTAAACAATACATATCATGAACATACATTTGCTAGAACTCACGCCAAACTTTGGAAAGAACTTATGCATGTAGGGACCCTAAAGCTTAAGCTTCACAGACTTCTTTGAAAATTTTCCTGTGATCAAACAAAGAAGTGATTTGTCTCCAAAGTCTGTTGCTAAACCTTGAAGGTGTATTGCAGGATCATGGTCATATTTTCCTAGTATTTGTATAATAAAATAGGACTTTGTGTTTTCAATACAACTAAGTGGTGGATAATAAATGGAAGACAAAAGGCATCCATAGCCAATAATCATATGAATAATAAGAAAGACAGAGATGACTGCACTTGTGTATTTTTCTTGTATCAGGTGGCTGGTGGAATCTGCTCGGTGGTTGATAATCACCAATAAACTAGATGAGGGCTTAAAGGCACTTAGAAAAGTTGCACGCACAAATGGAATAAAGAATGCTGAAGAAACCCTGAACATAGAGGTGAGTAGGAAAGGGAAGGTGGTTACTGGGTTGAAGGGAAGACATACGCTGACATCTGCCTTCTCCTTATTGAGACAGACTAACTGCTTCTAAGAAGGGCAGCTAGCTGAGAACACAAGCTCGGTTCTCATTTTTTCAAGGCCATCTCATATAAAAGAAGCTTTGGGAATTATGTAACTATCTCTTCCTTTAGTTCACCTCCTGATCTGAATCTACAACCTATGCATCCTTGTGGATACACTATAACCCTTTGGGGCCTTATTTTCAAATGTCTTTATTGCTGCATAATTTCCTGGAGTCTCCTTTAATGTTCTCCTTCATTTTTCTTCACACCACTTTCACTTCTGTAATTGCATATCATATATCACACTCGAGAGAAAGGGAACACATTTCTCTTGTCCTACTGAGTGCCAGTTCCCACCACAATGCCTGGGACGATGTTGATAAATGATACATGTTTATTATTGAAGGTTGTAAGATCCACCATGCAGGAGGAGCTGGATGCAGCACAGACCAAAACTACTGTGTGTGACTTGTTCCGCAACCCCAGTATGCGTAAAAGGATCTCTATCCTGGTATTTTTGAGGTAGGCTTCGTATAGTATATGAGGAGCATTAAAAGTGTGGTGACATGAATCACTTTCTTATTTCAAAGGTTGCAACAGTAGTGTGTGTGTGTGTGTGTGTGTGTGTGTTTAGGACTGATTTGTAGATAAAAGATGAAGAAAATACACAGGTAACTGCTACATTTGAAGAGAGGCAGAGGGTTATGTAGACTCACATCATCCTACCAGTCTCATCATTGGTGACTGATACTGAGGTAAATTGTGTTGTTTAATTTTCTTTATTTTTTTCAATTCTACTTGAAACAAATCTTAGTAATGTGCACAGATTATGAATGTATACAACTCCATGAATATTTTTATACATAAAAAAATGTAATCAAGTCAGGCATGATGGCTCATGCCTGTAATCCCAACACTTTAGGAGGCTGAGGCAGATGGATCACCTGAGGTCAGGAGTTCGAGACCAGCCTGGCCAACATGGTGAAACCCCGTCTCTACTAAAAATACAAAAATTAGCCAGGAGTGGTGGTGCAAAGCTGTAGTCTCAGCTACTTAGGAGGTTGAGGCATAAGAATTGCTTGAACTCAGGAGGTGAAGGTTGCAGTGAGCCAAGATTGTGCCACTGTACTCCAGCCTGGGTGAAAGAGTGAGACTCTGTCTCAAAAGAAAAAAAAGAAAGAAAGAAAAAAGAAAATATAATCAACACCCAGATCAAGATGTAGAAAAACCTTGGAAGGCCTCCTTGTGCGTCATCTACAGCAATAAAAACTGCCCCTGCCAAAAATAACTTAAGAACAGTTCTGGCCTCCATCACCATGAAGGATTATTGCCTGATTTTGACCTTCACAAAAGGTAAAAGATAACATGGCTCTGTTTGTCACAGGCTCCTTTTCCTCAACTTTATTCCTTCAAGATTTATCCGTGCTGTTGCTTGTAATAGTAGGTTGTTCTCCTTCCCAGTGTTTCAGTATTCCAATAGATGAATACAGAACAATTTCTTTACCTACTTCTTTGTTGGTGGACTTTTACATATTTCCAATTTGGGGTGTTCGCGGAAGGGCTTCTGTAGGCAAGCTTGTACATTGTCTCTTGGGGACATGTAAGTACTTACTTTGGTAGTGTCAGTAGGAAAAATTTTAAATATAATTCTAAATTTTTGAAAACTTATAAAAAGTGTTACAGGAGAGCGTATGTCCACTTCCAAGCTGAAGACAGTACTATTAAATTATACAGTTTACCTCTTCCTAGGCATATCCTATAGGTGGCTACTTCATTTAATCGCATTGTGCTTTATCACTTTTCCCCTATCCACTACATTACAGACTCTGGCTTCTGAATCCTAGACAGTCAGAGTGGGTCAAAAAAGTAGAGATAGTGGTCAGAGAAGGACTTACTTGCTTGGAATTGCTATGATCTATGGTAGTTTCTTCTGCCATAATGTCTAAAGCTAGCTCTTTCTGGGTGTGATAGATCATTAATGTGGACTAGTTCTCTGTAGATGCTTTCTGGGTATATTGAAGATCCTCGGTAGGAACCTCTGATTTTATTTCCTATGGTGAAGTTGGTGTAGGTTTGTTTGCCTGGATTCTGACACTTTTTCTTAGCTCTGGGGAATGAGATATGAACCTCTTTAGTGAGAAACATCCTCCTCAGGCATCCTCTGCATTGAATTGTACCAGACTTTTTTGTTTGTTTGTTTCTTCTCTTTTCTTTGCGATCAGTGTCAACGTGTTATCATTTAAAATAACTTGTTATAACTATATAACATTTTTTACAAGCCTTGTGGTAACTGCAAAGCAAAAACCTATCATTGATATGCTAAAATTAAAACACAAAGAACCAAAAGATACTACCAGAGAAAACCACAAATAAAAACTGTAAAAGTGAAACAAAGGGGAAAAAAAATCTACAAAAGAAGTAGAAAACAAGTAACAAAATGGCAGTGTTAAGCCCTTACCTATCAATAATTACCTTAAATGTTAATGGATTAAATTCCGCAATTAAAGACGTGGAGTGGTTGAATGGTCATTTTTTTACTTAAAATGGCTCCTGGTCAGCTCTTACTTGGAAAGAGCCCACACAGATGGTCTATGAGAGAAACACATGTATCCCTGCCTCTGTGTCCATACAGTGTGCCTATTCACTCATCACATTTTCTGTCTCTGCTCTGACCCCTCAGGAGATAGCCACTGTTTTCACCTTAAATTTCTTAGAATTGTGTCAGGCACCAGAACACTGTGCTCCCAGACAGTGTGCCAGGCACGTAGTCTTTTTGGAGCCTTACTCTCTAGCAAAGGGAAAGTTCTTCATTGTAGTAGCATTGGGGAGAAGAGAGAGAGCCCTTACAGCATACTGACAGCTCTCAGAAAATGAATTATTTCCCTTATTTTCAAGCTTTAATTCTTCTGTGTTCAATGCTTATATACCATTGAGTTTGATGACTGATTCAGGTTAAGTTTCCCTGTCATTATCAACTATCTGCTTGGGAACTTGGACAAAAGAATGACTGACAGGAGTCCTGTTCTTATGTAATGTCATGCAATTATTCATGATAGCTCTAAGATCACCATCTTTAAAACAAAGAACTCTACAAATCGTACCGAGCCTTTATTCCTTAACACTGACCAATGACTGCCTGGGCCAATATGATAATCAACTGCAGGACATAGGCTCTAAACCTTATGATGTGTCTTTTCTATTTTGTTCACCACAGATTTGCAAACACAATACCTTTTTATGGTACCATGGTCAATCTTCAGCATGTGGGGAGCAACATTTTCCTGTTGCAGGTACTTTATGGAGCTGTCGCTCTCATAGTTCGATGTCTTGCTCTTTTGACACTAAATCATATGGGCCGTCGAATAAGCCAGATATTGTTCATGTTCCTGGTGGGCCTTTCCATTTTGGCCAACACGTTTGTGCCCAAAGGTGAGAGAAGACTGGACTTTGGGGGAAAGAAAATGTCTTCTCTTTGTTCTTCAGGAATTGTATTGGTCACACTTGCCTAAAACCAGGAATAAAGAGAAGTGCCATTTAAAGGCTACATATTCCCTCAAAGCAATATGAGCGTGTAACACGAATTTGGCTAATAATTGAGAAAAGAGCCAGGGGCAGCTCAGATGTGTATTTATCTTCATCAACTCTGGAAGCAGCTGGATAGTGGTGACATTCATTCCTGACAGTTTCTCTAGGAGATCAATTGATCACGTGCCCTTTGGTTAATCACACTTTTGATAACAAGCATGGCATGTCTAGGCCTTGCGATTATATCCCATTTGAGGACACGATATGATTGCTTCCCTTGTGTGGGCTCTGTCTAGGTTCTTCCTCATTACTATGTCTTCAGTGACCAGTCTACTCACTGATATCCGTGTAGCCACACTTGGGTGTGATGTTAAGTCACCATGACTGCAGCCCTTGATTAGGGGAAACCTTTTTGACTTTAACGAAGTAGAAATCCTTTGTTTACAAGCAGAGAAAGAATATATGATAGGGACAATAAACTAGGCAGATTAAAAGCCTATTTCACTCCCTGTTAGACTATTTTATAAGTTAATATAATGATTGTATGTAATGATTAGGGGAACCTTAGTAGGCACTATGCCTTCCCTGCTTCCAAATACAAGAATGTATTTTACCGCATAATAGATTGGGGAACTCGATTCCTCTTCCTGAATATTATCAATAACGTATATCTCCTGACTTACATCGAGCACTTTCTAATCTCATAAATCTATAATTATCTTTCTTTCTATATTAGGCAGAAAACATTCTCTGAAACTTCCTTTTAATGGTTTCCAAATTCTGAATTTATTTTTCCCCAAGCAGAAGTTCCATTGCTTGGTTCCTTATGCCTATTATCATTCTGGATCTAGCCTCTCTACTCTGCCCACTTACAAAGGAGTTTTTTCATTAGTCTCTTGTGCAATTCCAACTCGTGACAATACTGTGTCTGTACTAGATTGACTGAGTTACCCAGATTTACCTGGGACTTTCTTGGTTTTATCAATAAAAATTTAACTTCACTAAAACCCCTTCATCCCTGGGAAATCTAGGATGGCTGGTCCCTTTAAATTCTGCACTTTAATTGTAAAGTTCTCAAGTACAGTGCTGAGTCTCAGACTCCTCAGTAATTGTCCACATGCTGGTTCTACCTTCTATAGAATGGGCATGGCGAATACTGGACAGAATAAGTAAGAAAAAAATTTCTGCTAGAGTCATCGTTTCTCCTCCCTCTCTGAAAAATCTTAGCTATATAGACAGATTTCCTGCATTAATGCAGATAATATTATGCACTTTTTGCCACCTATGTTGATAATTCTAAGCTGATAATTTCTCAGCTTATCAACCTCTGGATGTTCTCTGGCAATATTCAATTTTCTACAGTATTTTTCAAACATGCAAATACTCGATAGATTGTTTTTAAATTAAGTTTGGTGGATGTTGCTTCCTTCAGCCCAGATATCAGAGTCTCACTGGTCTCTTCCTTTTGCCAGAAATGCAGACCCTGCGTGTGGCTTTGGCATGTCTGGGAATCGGCTGTTCTGCTGCTACTTTTTCCAGTGTTGCTGTTCACTTCATTGAACTCATCCCCACTGTTCTCAGGTATGAGATACGGATGCTCCACCTGAGCCTAAAATAAGAATTTCCCACTAAACAATACTTACTGAGGGAATAAACCTGAGACCTGTTTATTATTTTAAAAGCAATCATTTATAATACTAATAATACACTAACAAAAATTATGGCCAATGTTTATTGCAAGCTGACTTTGCGCCATCTACTGTGCTAGGCAGTATTTTAATGCATCATCTCACTAATCTTTCGGACCACTCATCAGGGTAGGTGTCATGTGTAACTGTCTGTTTAAAATGATGAAAAGGAGTCTTAACTCACACTGAACCTGATTAAAAACAGCTAGAAAATCATAGAGAAAATCTCAAAAGCAACTGTTTGTCCATGTACCTAATGATTGTGTTTTATTGTCTTCTGCAGTCAACATAATATGTCACAAATTACATGTGTAGACTTTTTTTCTGATTATCATGTATTGTTATTTATCCATAGGGCAAGAGCTTCAGGAATAGATTTAACGGCTAGTAGGATTGGAGCAGCACTGGCTCCCCTCTTGATGACCTTAACGGTATTTTTTACCACTTTGCCATGGATCATTTATGGAATCTTCCCCATCATTGGTGGCCTTATTGTCTTCCTCCTACCAGAAACCAAGAATCTGCCTTTGCCTGACACCATCAAGGATGTGGAAAATCAGTGAGTGAATCTTTTAGCCATGTCCTGAGAGAAGCAGTGTACTCTATATCCGTGATAAGAAATGAAAAACTCCATGTGTATCCTTGAGATTATTGTGAAAGCTTAGCCTTTCCTGAGCTACTTCCACTTGGGCCATTGCCTTTCATTAGCAGCAGGGCCAGCTCTATCCATTCTGAGTTCCAACTCTAGAGTACAGAGACACCCTCATTGGTAGTTTTAGTGATAAAGAGATAAAAATGAGCTATGTTGTGATGGCACATACTACCTTTCCTCATGAAAGACACACGCTCATGGTGGTATTTAATGATTCTTGGATTCATAGAGCTTGGGATATGGTGGGGAAGGAAACAAAATAGTGAAGGAAGAATGTTCAGAAATATCACAAAGAGTTAAAGATCCTCCTTGAAAAGATAATAAAGGAGATAACTCTTGTTTAGTTGCCTGTGAAATTCAGTCAACCTTGCTGCCATGAGTAATAGAAGGTTTGAGGATAGAGAAAATAAGAAACTAGGAAAAAGTATTTTTATTTTTTAATTTTAAAGTTTCATTTTATTTGTATATTTAAAGATGGGGTCTCCTCTGTCATCCAGTCTGAAGTGCAGTGGTGCAATCACAGCTTACTGAAGCCTCGAGTTCCTGGGCTCAGGTGATTCTGCCACCTCTGCCTCTCGAGTAGCTGGCACACGCCTCTACACATGGCTAAATTTTTGTATTTTTAGTAGAGATTGGGTTTCACCATGTTGCCCAGGCTGGTCTCGAACTCCTGTGTTCAAGCAATCCCCCTGCCTTGGCCTTTTATTTTGTTTTTAATTGACTCAAAATAATTGCACATATTTATGGGGAACAGTGTGACGTTTTGATACATAGAAATCATGGTAATTAGCATATCTATAATCTTAAACACATCATTTTTTGTGGTAAGAACATTCAAATCCTTTCTTATAGCTCTTTTGAAATATATAATCCATTATTGCTAATTTGGTCACCGTACTGTGCCATAGAACACTAGAATTTTTTTTTTTTTTTTTTTTTTTAGACAGTCTCACTCTGTTGCCCAGGATGGAGTGCACTGGCACAATCTCAGCTCACTGCAACCTCTGCCTCCCAGATTATAGTGATTCTCCTGCCTTAGCCTCCCGAGTAGCCCGCCACCACGCCCAGCTAATTTTTTGTACTTTTAGTAGAGACAGGGTTTCACCCTGTTAGCCAGGATGGTCTCGATCTCCTGACCTCGTGATCCACCTGCCTCGGCCTCCCAAAGTGCTGGGATTACAGGTGTGAGCACCGCGCCCAGCCTATAACTTCTTTCTCCTAACAAACTGTAGCTTTGTACCTGTTGATGAACCTGTCCCTATCTCCCCCTACCTTCTTCCTTCCCTAGGCTTTGACAACCACTATTCTACTATCAATTTCTATGAAATCAACTTTTGAAAGATTCTACATATGAGTGAGATCATGCAGCATTTGTCATGTGCTTCTCTTATTTGACTTAACATGGTTAATCCATGTTGTCATTAACACATCATAATCCATGTTAAGTGGACAGGATTTCATTCTTTTTTATGGCCAAATTGTATTCCATTGAGTATATTCCACTGAGTATATATATATCTCTCTCTCTTCAAAATCTACTTATCTGTTGACGGACACTTAGGTTAATTCCATATCTTGCCTATGGTGAATAGTGCTGTAAAACATGGGAATGCAAATATTTCTTTGACATACCAATTTCATTTCCTTTGGATATATACTCAATAGTGGGATTGCTGGATATTATGGTGGTTAACTTTTCATTTGTTGAGGAACCTTCATACTGTTTTCCATAATGGCTGTACTAATTTGCATTTCTACCAATCATGTGTGAATTCCTCTTTCTCTACATCTTTACTATCATTTGCTATTTTATGACTTTTTGGTAATAGCCATTCTAATTGGAATGAGATGACATCTCACTGTGGCTTTGTTTTTTATCAATGATTGGTGATGTTGAGTATTTTTTCATATAACTATTGGGCATTCATGTGTCTTCTTTTATGAAATGTCTACTCAGATCTTTTGCCCATTTTCAAATCACACTTTGTTTTTTACTCTTGAGCTCTTCTTGTGTTTTAGTTATTAGTCCCTTGTTAGACGTGTAGTTTGTGAATATTTTATTTCACTCTGCAGGCTGTCTCTTCACTTCATTGATTGTTTTCTTTGCTGCATAAAGCCTCTTTAGTTTGATATAATTCCATTTGTATATTTTTGCTATTTTAGAATTCCTTCTTTAAATGTTTAGTAGAATTCACCTGTGAAGGCATCAAGTCCTGGGCTTTTCTTTAATGGGAGACTTTTTATTATTGATTCAATTTCCTTATCTTTTTATTGGCCTGTTGAGGTTTTCTAATTCTCCATGATTCAGTCTTAGTAGGTTTGTATGTGTCTAGGGATTTTTCTGTTTGTTTTTTTTTTTCTGTTTTCTAATTTTTTTGGTTTGTATTTGTTCATAACAGTCTCTAAGGATCCTTTTTGTGATATCAGTGGTGATATCTCCTCTGCCAACTCTAATTTTATTTGAGTCATCTCTCTTTTTTCTTAGTCTGGCTAAGGCTTGTTGATGTTGTTTGTCTTTTCAAAAAACAAACTAATTTTCCTAATCTTTTGTATTTTTGTCTTTTTTATTTATTTCTGCTCTGATATTTATTATTTCCTTCTACTAATTTTGGTTTTAGTTTGTTTTTGTTTTTCTAGTTCCTTTAGGTTTAATATCAGGTTGTTTATTTGAGATCTTTAAATTTTTTGATGTAGATATTTAATGCTATAAACTTCACTCTTAGAATGGCTTTTGCTGTATCCCATAGGTTTTGGTATGTTGTGTTTCCATTTTCTTTTGTCTCAGGAAATTTTTAAATTTTGTTTTTATTTCTTCATTCACCCAATGACTGTTTAGGAGCATGTTGTTTAATTTCCATGTATTTGTAAGGTTTCCAAAGTTCTTTCTTTGTGTTACTAATTTCTAGTTCTATTGCATTGTGATCAGAAAAGATATTTGAAATTATTTTGATTTTTAAAAAATTTGTTGAGATTTGTTTTGTGGCCTAACATAGGATTTAACCTGGAAAATGTTCTGTGTGCTTCTGAGAAGAATTTGTCTTGTGTAGCTGTTGGATGAAATGTTCTGTAAATGTTGGATCTAGGATGTGATTTAATTTTAATATTTCTTTGTTGATTTTCTATCTATCTGGATGATCTGTCCATTGCTGAAAGTCTCCTATTATTATTTTATGCAGACTATCACTCCATTTAGGTCTATTAATATTTGCTCCATATATTTAGGTGCTCTGATGTTGGGGCATATATATTTATAATTGTTTTATCCTATTGCTGTATTGACCCCTTAAGTATTGTATATGGTTTTATCTCTTTTTGCAGTTTCTGGCAAAAAAAAAAAAAACTGCAAAAAGAAACAACACCATAATGTTTATTTTATCTGATATAAGCATAGCTACTCCTAGTCTTTTTTAGTTTTCATTTGCATGAAATACTTTTTCCTTTTGTTCAATTTAAGTCTACGTGTGTCCTTATAGTTGAAATGAGTCTCTTATAGTTAAGTTAAAAAAAAAATCCATTCAATCATTCTACGTCTTTAATTGCAGAATTTAGTCCATTTACATTCAAGGTAATTATTAATAGGTAAGGGCTTAACACTGCCATTTTGTTACCGATTTTCTACTTGTTTTGTACATTTTTTTCCCCTGCTTTCACTTTTACAGTTTTTATTTGTGGTTTTCTCTAGTAGTATATTTTGATTCTTTGTGTTTTAATTTTAGCATATCTATTATAGGTTTTTGCTTTGCAGTTACAAGGCTTATACAAAATTATATAGTTATAACAAGTTATTTTAAATGATAGCAACTTGTCACTGATCACAAAGAAAAGAGAAGAAACAGAATAATCTGGTACAATTCAACTCTCCTTCCACCTTTTGATTTTTGTCATGATTTACACTTTTATTTTGCCCACCTCTTAACAAATTATTGTAGTTATTATTTTTGATAGGTTTTTTTTTAGTTTTTATACTAAAGATATAAGTGGTTTACATGCCACAATTACAGTACTAGAGTAACAATAACATTAATGCCCTTTTCTTTAAGTTCAAAAAACTCCATTTAGCATTTCTTGTAGGAGATAGTGATGAATTCCCTCAGCTTTTTTTTTTTTTTTTTGCCTGGGAAAGTCTTTATCTCAACTCATTTCTGAAATATAGCTTTTCTGGGTAGAGTATTCTTGGACAGCAGTCTTTTCTTTTTCCTTCAGCATTCTGCATATATCATCTCAATCCTTTCTGGCCTGCACATTTTCAGCCACAAGTCTGCTTCCAGGCATATTGGATCTCCCTTACGTATTATTTGCTTCTTTTTTTCTTGGTGCTTTCAGGATGCTCTATTTGTCTGCTCTTTGAGAGATTATTATAATTTTTCTTGGGATATTCTTGTTTGGGTTTAATCTGATTGGTGACAAGAAATAATGTTAAAATAATAAAAATAGCATATTCACTTCTTATGTCTTTCATAACAAGGTATCACAAACTTAGGCACTTAAGAAATTTATTGTGTCACAGTTCTGGAAGCTAGAAGTCTGAGATCAATTTATTGAAAAGGACTTGACCTCACTGAAGTCTGTAGGGAAGAATCTATTCCAGACATCTCTTCTCACTTCTGGTAGATCCTTGGGTATAGTTTCCCAACTGTAATCTTCACATGACATTTTTCCCCACGTGTGTGTCTCTACATTCAAATTTCCCCCAACTTTTTTTTTTTTTTAGATGGAGTCTTGCTCTGTCACCCAGGCTGGAGTGCAACCTCTGCCTCCTGGATTCAAACTATTCTCCCATCTCAGCCTCCCAAGTAGCTGGGATTACAGGCACCCACCATCATGTCAGGCTAGTTTTTGTATTTTTGTACAGACAGGGTTTCACCATGTTAATCAGGCTGGTCTTGAACTCCTGACCTCAGGTGATCCACCTGCCTCGGCCTCCCAAAGTGCTGGGATGACAGGCATGAGCCACCACGTCTGGCCTCAAATTCCTCCTTTTTTATAAGGGCACCAGTCATATTGAGTGAGGGGTCCCACTCTACTCCAATATGACCTTGCCTTAACTAGTAACATGTGCAACAACACTGTTTCTGAATAATGTCACATTCTGAGGTATTTAGAGTTAAGACTTCAACATATAAATTTTCTTTGATGGGGGGACACAATGTAACCCATAATTAATGGTGAGATTTCTTAAATTTTTTAATTCATCCCTTAACTTTCAAAGATGCCATTTACCACAGGTCTAAAAAGACCAAGTGAGAGTAGCAATTTTCAAAACTCCCTTTTTGGATCTGCACAGGCTGCAGGACCTTTTACAGAGTGAGTGTGATTCACTACAAATACTGACTTATAAATAGCTGATGGTGTAATCCCATTTTTGGGTATATACTCAAAGGAATATAATTCATTCTACTATAAAGACACATGCACATGTTTGTCTATTGTAGCACTATTCACAATAGCAAAGACATGGAACAAACCTAAGTGTCCGTCAACAGTAGACTAGATAAAGAAAATGTGGTACATATATACCATGGAATACCATGCAGCCATAAAAAAAAATCATGTCCTTTGCAGCAACATGGGTGGAGCTAGAAAACATTATTCTAGGCAAAGTAATGCAGGAACAGAAAACCAACTACCATATGTTCTCATTTATAAGTGGGAGCTAAACTACAAAAACACATGGACACAAAGAACTACAGATGCTGGGGCCTACTTGAGGGTGGTGATTGGGAGGAGGGAAAGGATTAAAAAAAACCTATGGAGTACTATGCTTATTATCTGGGTAACTAAATAATATGTGCACAAAACCCCTGTGACACACTGTTTGCTATATAACAATCCTGCACATATACCCCTAAACCTAAAATAAAGTTAAAAAAAAAATAAATAAAAGCTGATGGTCAGAGGTTCAGCTTGCAATGGTGCATAGAGGACATACAAAGTAATTTTTATTTTTTCTGAATGTTTGTTTTTGTTTGTTCTTTTTCAATTTATTGTTTCTGTTTTGTTTTTCCAGAAAAAAAATCTCAAGAAAAAGGCATAAAAATGATTGCTACACAAAAGTGACCAAATTTTAAGAAGCCTTCATGAGCTGATTGGTGAGGAAATTCAGAAAAAAATACAGGAAAAGAACACACCAGAAGGTTTTTTTTCCCTACAACCAGCAAGAACATATATTAGATACATGAATCTCAATTATAATTTGGCATTAATTTGCATTTTATTTCAAAATTAACTTGTGGGGACATGTAACCTCTTGAGCAATCTGATATTTTTGGGAAGTCCTTTAAAAAGTTACAAATTTATCAATAAATTACTAGTAGATAAGATGATTCAGAAACAAAAGAAAATCACAGAATTAGGATGTGGCTGGCTGGTGTATGAAGCACCATGTGATGAATTCATAAAGTTGCAAAAGTCAAAACAATACTGTACATGCAACCAGAAATCAAAATAAATCCAGAAATAGAGACCTATATAAATGCACTTAATACATGATACTTTTGACATAATAAGCCATTGGAAAACAGAAAGATTAGATACTAAACAGCATTGACTATCTCTTTGTAAATACAGTCACTAAATGATGTTAGTTACTTTTCCATGGTGGAATTTTAATTACTTTTTCTTTGTAATTTTCTCTCTGTATATTTTAAACAAATAGCTGGTATAGTTTACAATATTATAAAGATATTGTTCAAATTGAAGGGCAAAGGCCAGATTCAGCAATTTTCAAACTGTATGTACATTTAATAAAATAACTATAAATTAAAAAATTATATTTCAAATGATGTGACTAATAAATGAAAGTACATATAGTAGTAAAGTAATTTCAGGCAAACTTACATAACCAAAATATAAACTTTCATTTTAAACAGCAAAGATTTTAAGTGCTAATGACTCTCAGAGTGGGTGAAGATACACTGAATGTTGGGGTGATCAGACCCAACGCCAGGTCGTGGGGGCGACGAAGTCTGGCGGAGTCAAAGGAATGAGAAAAAGACAATTTGAGAGAGAAAGTGGGACCAGGGGGCCATCACAAGTGTGGAGGCTGCGAAGGCCCCACGCTCTGGGAGCCCATGCTATTTATTGGTGCTCAAACAAACAACAGGTGGTGAGGTATCGGGGGAAATTCAGCCAGATATCAGGCAAAATTCACCCCCGATGTTTCACATAGGTTCTTTTCTATTTTCCCAAAGCATTGACCAGTTTGAGAAATAAAGGGACAGAGTACAAAAGAGAGAAATTTCAAAGCTGGGCATCTGGGGGAGACATCACATGTCAGTAGGTTCCATGATGCCCCCTGAGCCATAAAACCAGCAAGGTTTTATTAGGGATTTTCAAAACAGGAGGGAGTGTTCGAATAAGGTGTGGGTCACAGAGATAATGTACTTCACAGGGTAGAATATCACAAGGCAAATGGAGGCAGGGCGAGATCACAGGACCCCAGGACGGGGCGAAATTAAAATTGCTAATGAAGTTTCAGGCACCATTGTCATTGATAACATCTTATCAGGAGACAGGGTTTGACAGCAACTGATCTGACCAAAATTTATTAGGCGGGAATTTATCCTAATTAATAAGCCTGGGAGTGCTATGGAAGACTGGGGCTTATTTCATCCCTACAGTCTCAACCATAGAAGACAGCCACACACAAGGGGGCCATTTTAGAGGCCTACCCTCAGGTGCGCGTTCTCTTTCTCAGGGATGTTCCTTGCTGAGAAAAAGAATTCAGCAATATTTCTCCCATTTGCTTTCAAAAGAAGAGAAATATGGCTCTGTTCTGCCTGGCTCAACAGCAGTCAAAATTTAAGGTTATCTCTCTTGTTCCCTGAACATTGCTGTTATCCTGTTCTTTTTTCAAGGTGCCCAGATTTCATATAGCTCAAACACATGTACTCTACAACTTGTGCAGTTAACGCAATCATCACAGGGTCCTGAGGCAACATACATCCTCCTCAGCTTACGTGATCACAGGATTAAGAGATTAAAGAGAGAGCGCCAAGATGGCCGAACACGAACAGCTCCGGTCTACAGCTCCCAGCGTGAGCGACGCAGATGATGGGTGATTTCTGCATTTCCATCTGAGGTACCAGGTTCATCTCACTAGGGAGTGCCAGACAGTGGGTGCAGGACAGTGGGTGCAGCAAACCATGAGTGAGCTGAAGCAGGGCGAGGCACTGCCTCACTTGGGAAGCACAAGGGGTTAGGGAGTTCCCTTTCCTAGTCAAAGAAATGGGTGACAGACAGCGCCTGGAAAATCGGGTCACTCCCACCCTAATACTGCGCTTTTCCGATGGGCTTAAAAAACAGCGCACCAGGAGATTATATCCCACACCTGGCTCAGGGGGTCCCACGCCCACGGAATCTCACTGATTGCTAGCACAGCAGTCTGAGATCAAACTGCAAGGCAGCAGCGAGGCTGGCGGTGGGGTGCCCACCATTGCCCAGGCTTACTTAGGTAAACAAAGTAGCCAGGAAGCTCGAACTGGGTGGAGCCCACCACAGCTCAAGGAGGCCTGCCTGCCTCTGTAGGCTACACATCTGGGGACAGGGCACAGACAAACAAAAAGACAGCAGTAACCTCTGCAGACTGAAATGTCCCTGTCTGACAGTTTTGAAGAGAGCAGTGGTTCTCCCAGCACGCAGCTTGAGATCTGATAACAGGCAGACTGCCTCCTCAAGTGGGTCCCTGAACTCTGACCCCCAAGCAGCCTAACTGGGAGGCACCCCCCCAGTAGGGGCAGACTGACACCTCACATGGCTGGGTACTCCTCTGAGACAAAACTTCCAGAGTAACGATCAGACAGCAGCATTCGCAGTTGATGAAAATCCGCTGTTCTGCAGCCACCACTGCTGATACCCAGGCAACCAGCATCTGGAGTGGACCTCTAGCAAACTCCAACAGACCTGCAGCTGAGGGTCCTGTCTGTTAGAAGGAAAACTAACAAACAGAAAGGACATCCACACCAAAAACCCATCTGTACACCACCATCATCAAAGACCAAAACTAGATAAAACCAAAAAGATGGGGAAAAAACAGAGCAGAAAAACTGGAAACTCTAAAAAGCAGAGCACCTCTCCTCCTCCAAAGGAACGCAGTTCCTCACCAGCAATGGAACAAAGCTGGATGGAGTATGACTTTGATGAGTTCAGAGAAGGCGGCTTCAGATGAACAAACTACTCTGAGCTACAGGAGGAAATTCAAACCAAAGGCAAAGAAGTTAAAAACTTTGAAAAAAATTTAGATGAATGTACAACTAGAATAACCAATACAGAGAAGTGCTTAAAGGAGCTGATGGAGCTGAAAGCCAAGGCTCAAGAACTATGTGAAGAATGCAGAAGCCTCAGAAGCTGATGCAATCAACTGGAAGAAAGGGTATGAGTGATGGAATATGAAATGAATGAAATGAAGGGAGAAGGGAAGTTTAGAGAAAAAAGAATAAAAAGAAATGAACAAAGCCTCCAAGAAACATGGGACTATGTGAAAAGACCAAATCTACATCTGATTGGTGTACCTGAACATGACAGGGAGAATGGAACCAAGTTGGAAAACACTCTGCAGGATATTATCCAGGAGAACTTCCCCAATCTAGCAAGGCAGGCCAACATTCAGATTCAGGAAATACAGAGAATGCCACAAAGATACTCCTCGAGAACAGCAACTCCAAGACACATAATTATCAGATTCACCAAAGTTGAAATGAAGGAAAAAATGTTAAGGGCAGCCAGAGAGAAAGGTCGGGTTACCCACAAAGGGAAGCCCATCAGACTAACAGCAGATCTGTCGCCAAAAACACTACAAGCCAGAAGAGAGTGGGGGCCAATATTCAACATTCTTAAATAAAAGAATTTTCAAACCAGTATTTCATATCCAGCCAAACTAAGCTTCATAAGTGAAGGAGAAATAAAATACTTTACAGACAAGCAAATGCTGAGAGATTTTGTCACCACCAGGCCTGCCCTAAAAGAGCTCCTGAAGGAAGCACTAAACATGGAAAGGAACAACCGATACCAACCACTGCAAAATCATGCCAAATTGTAAAGATCATCCAGGCTAGGAAGAAACTGCATCAACTAACAAGCAAAATAACCAGCTAACATCATAATGACAGGATCAAATTCACACATAACAATATTAACTTTAAATGTAAATGGACTAAATGCTCCAATTAAAAGACACAGACTGGCAAATTGGATAAAGAGTCAAGAACCATCAGTGTGCTATATTCAGGAAACCCCTCTCATGGGCAGACACACATAGGCTCAAAATAAAAGGATGGAGGAAGATCTACCAAGCAAATGGAAAACAAAAAAAGGCAGGGGTTGCAATCCTAGTCTCTGATGAAACAGACTTTAAACCAACAAAGATCAAAAGAGACAAAGAGGGCCATTACATAATGGTAAAGGGATCAATTCAATAAGAAGAGCTAACTATACTAAATATATATGCACCCAATACAGGAGCACCAAGATTCATAAAGCAAGTCATGAGTGACCTAGAAAGAGACTTAGACTCCCACACAATAATAATGGGAGACTTTAACACCCCACTGTCAACATTAGATCAATGAGACAGAAAGTTAACAAGGATACCCAGGAAATGAACTCAGCTCTGCACCAAGTGGACCTAATAGACATCTACAGAACTCTCCACCCCAAATCAACAGAATATACATTCTTTTCAGCACCACACCACACCTATTCCAAAATTGACCACATACTTGGAAGTAAAGCTCTCCTCAGCAAATGTAAAAGGACAGAAATTATAACAAACTGTCTCTCAGACCACAGTGCAATCAAACTAGAACTCAGGATTAAGAAACTCACTCAAAACCGCTCAACTACATGGAAACTGAACAACCTGCTCCTGAATGACTACTGGGTACATAACAAAATGTAGGCAGAAATAAAGATGTTCTTTGAAACCAATGAGAACAAAGACACAACATACCAGAATCTCTGGGACACATTCAAAGCAGTGTATAGAGGGAAATTTATAGCACTAAATGCCCACAAGAGAAAGCAGGAAAGATCCAAAATAGACAACCTAACATCACAATTAAAAGAACTAGAAAAGCAAGAGCAAACACATTCAAAAGCTAGCAGAAGGCAATAAAAAACTAAAATCCGACAAGAACTGAAGGAAATAGACACACAAAAAACCCTTCAAAAAGTTAATGAATCCAGGAGCTGGTTTTTTGAAAAGATCAACAAAATTGATAGACCGCTAGCAAGACTAATAAAGAAGAAAAGAGAGAAGAATCAAATAGAGGCAATAAAAAATGATAAAGGGGATATCACCACCAATCCCACAGAAATACAAAGTACCATCAGAGAATACCACAAACACCTCTATGCAAATAAACTAGAAAATCTAGAAGAAATGGATAAATTCCTCGACACATAGACCCTCCCAAGACTAAACCAGGAAGAAGTTGAATCTCTGAATAGACCAATAACAGGCTCTGAAATTGTGGCAATAATCAATAGCTTACCAAACAAAAAGAGTCCAGGACCAGATGGATTCATAGCCGAATTCTACCAGAGGTAGAACTGGTACCATTCCTTCTGAAACTATTCCAGTCAATAGAAAAAGAGGGAATCCTCCCTAACTCATTTTATGAGGCCAGCCATCATCCTGATACCAAAGCCTGGTGGAGACACAACCAAAAAAGAGAATTTTAGACCAATATCCTTGATGAACATCGATGCAAAAATCCTCAATAAAATACTGGCAAACCGAATCCAGCAGCACATCAAAAAGCTTATCCACCATGATCAAGTGGGCCTCATCCCTGGGATGCAAGGCTGGTTCCATATATGCAAATCAATAAACATAATCCAGCATATAAGCAGAACCAAAGACAAAAACCACATGATTATCTCAATAGATGCAGAAAAGGCCTTTGACAAAATTCAACAACGCTTCATGCTAAAAACTCTGAATAAATTAGGTATTGATGGGAGGTATCTCAAAATAATAAGAGCTATCTATGACAAACCCACAGCCAATATCATACTGAATGGGCAAAAACTGGAAGCATTCCCTTTGAAAACTGGCACAAGACAGGGATGCCCTCTCTCACCACTCCTATTCAACATAGTGTTGGAAGTTCTGGCCAGGGCAATCAGACAGGAGAAGGAAATAAAGGGTATTCAATTAGGAAAAGAGGAAGTCAAATTGTCCCTGTTTGCAGATGACATGATTGTATATCTAGAAAACCCCATTGTCTCAGCCCAAAATCTTCTGAAGCTGATAAGCAGCTTCAGCAAAGTTTCAGGATACAAAATCAATGTGCAAAAATCACAAGCATTCTTATACACCAATAACAGACAAACAGAGCCAAATCATGAGTGAACCCCCTTCACAATTGCTTCAAAGAGAATAAAATACTAGGAATCCAACTTACAAGGGATGTGAAGGACCTCTTCAAGGAGAACTACAAACCACTGCTCAATGAAATCAAAGAGGATACAAACAAATGGAAGAATATTCCATGCTCATGGGTATGAAGAATCAATATCATGAAAATGGCCATACTGCCCAAGGTAATTTATGGATTCAATGCCATCCCCATCAGCTACCAATGACTTTCTTCACAGAATTGGAAAAAACTACTTTCAAGTTCATATGGAACCAAAAAAGAGCCTGCATTGCCAAGTCAATCCTAAGCCAAAAGAACAAAGCTGGAGGTATCATGCTACCTGACTTCAAACTCTACTGAAAGGCTACAGTCACCAAACAGCATGGTACTGGTACCAAAACAGAGATATAGACCAGTGGAACAGAACAGAGCCCTCAGAAATAATGCCACATATCTACAACTATCTGATCTTTGACAAACCTGGCAAAAACAAGCAATGGGGAAAGGATTCCCTATTTAATAAATGGTGCTGGGAAAACTGGCTAGCTGTATGTAGAAAGCTGAAACTGGATCCCTTCCTTACACCTTATACAAAAATTAATTCAAGATGGATTAAAGACTTACATGTCAGACCTAAAACCATAAAAACCCTAGAAGAAAACCTAGGCATTACCATTCAGGACATAGGCATGGGCAAGGACTTCATGTCTAAAACACCAAAAGCAATGGCAACAAAAGCCAAAAATGACAAATGGGATCTAATTAAACTAAAGAGCTTCTGCACAGCAAAAGAAACTACCATTAGAGTGAACACGCAACCTACAGAATGGGAGAAAATGTTTGCAACCTACTCATCTGACAAAGGGCTAATATCCAGAATCTACAATGAACTCAAACACATTTACAAGAAAAAAACAAACAACCCCATCAAAAAGTGGGCAAAGGATATGAACAGACACTTCTCAAAAGAAGACATTTATGCAGCCAAAAAACACATGAAAAAATGCTCATCATCACTGGCCATCAGAGAAATGCAAATCAAAACAACAATGAGATACCATCTCACACCAGTTAGAAAGGCGATCATTAAAAAGTCAGGAAACAACAGGTGCTGGAGAGGATGTGGAGAAATAGGAACACTTTTACACTGTTGTTGGGACTGTAAACTAGTTCAACCATTGTGGAAGTCAGTGTGGCGATTCCTCAGGGATCTAGAGCTAGAAATACCATTTGACCCAGCCATCCTATTACTGGGTATATACCCAAAGGATTATAAAACATGCTGCTATAAAGACACATGCACATGTATGTTTATAGCAGCACTATTCACAGTAGCAAAGACTTGGAACCAACCTAAATGTCCAAGAATGATCGACTGGATTAAGAAAATGTGGCACATATACATATGGAATACTATGCAGCCATACAAAATGATGAGTTCATGTCCTTTGTAGGGACATGGATGAAATTGGAAATCATCATTCTCAGTAAACTATCACAAGGACAAAAAACCAAACACCGCATGTTCTCACTCATAGATGGGAATTGAACAATGAGAACACATGGACACAGGAAGGGGAACGTCACACACCAGACACCGTTGTGGGCTGTGGGGAGGGGGAAGGATAGCATTAGGAGATATACCTAATGTAAATGAGTTAATGGGTGCAGCACACCAACATGGCACATGTATACATATGTAACAAACCTGCACATTGTGCACATGTACCCTAAAACTTAAAGTATAATAATAATAAAATTAAAAAAAATAACCAGGCATGATGGTGTGCCCCTGTAGTCCCAGCTACTCTGGAGGGTGAAGTGAAAAAGGAGGATCAGTTGAACCAGGGATGTTGAGGCTGCAGTGAGGTGTGAAGGCACCATTGCACTCCAGCCTGGGCAACAGAGCAAGATCTGTCTCAAAAAGAAAGAAAGAAGGAAGGAAGGAAGGAAGGAAAGAAAGAAAGAAAGAAAGAAAGAAAGAAAGAAAGAAAGAAAGAAAGAAAGAAAGAAAGACCCACCCCACTTGTAACTGCTGCTAATAGGAGTGCATATTCAGGGCAGCTTGAATCAATATTGCTGGGTGGCCATCCTCAAGCTTTGGGCTCAATTAAACTCTACATTTAACATAAAAAAATTGGAATGATCAATTTCTATGTTTATTCAAAGAAACAATAAACATCAGTTCTATGGGACAATTGGGCCAGTTTCAGTGCCCCCCCCTGACCATTTTATCTATCAGCTCCTCAATCATTGGGAATCTGGTTATTGATCTTTCTGGCTGCTTCATGGTAAGGATGGGCATTACAGACAACTTCACACCAAGGGTGACCACTTAGCCACTCAGGAATCAACGGTTAATCTAATACTACAATTTTCTTCAGGAATACAATATTTCTCTCTTCAGTTTCCTACTTCCACCAAAGATAAATCACAGCAGAACCATCTCTTATTAATATTACCTAAAAATGTTTTAAAAAGAGAAAACTAAATTTTACTATTGTATGGTGTATTATTGTTAAAACTAATTTTAATAAATCCTTATAAACAACTATATCTAATTTTAATTGGTTTGACCATAATATTTCCATAAACTTTTAATGACCTTTTACAATTGCTGTTGAAGAGCAGATTGGGGGGATGGAGCAAAGATGGCTGACTAGAAGCAGTGGTGATTGGAGGCTCCCATCAGAAAGATCCAAAACAGCATGCGAATCCTGCACCAGCAACCAAAGTATCCAGGTTTTGTCATTAGGGCTGACTAGGTGCCTGGCATGATCCACGGAAAGGAAGGAATGCCAGGGTGCAATGGCCCACCTGAGAGCCACAAAGGGCAGGGGAACCCCTACCCCCAGCCAAGGGAGGTGGTGAGTGAGCATGTTATCCAGCCTGGAAAACTGCTTTTTCCACAAAACTGTGCAACCCATGGATTGGAAGATTCCACTCATGAGCCCACACCACCAGGGCCTTGAGTCCCAACCAGGAGCCATGCAGAATCTCAACAGCCAGTCAGCTAGAATCAGCCTAAGCCTGCAGAGTTTATGGTGGCTGAACTCTGAACTCTCCATATTTCTCAGAGGTTTTGTTCATTCCTTTTCAATCTTTTCTCTCTAACCTTGTCTGCCTGCCTATTTCAGCAAGATAGTCTTCAAACTCTGATATTCTCTCTTCCACTTGATTGATTCAGGTATTAATACATGTGTATGCCTCACAAAGTTCTTGTGCTCATTTTTCAACTCCATCTGGTCATTTATGTTCCTCTCTAAACTGGTTATTCTAGTTAGCAGCTCCTCTAACATTTTATCGACGTTCTTAGCTTCTTTGCATTGGGTTAGAACATGCTCCTTTAGCTCAGTCAACTTTGTTATTACCATAGCCACTGCTGTGGCTGCCTCCTGTGTAATCCAGCTGAGCTCCTTGGGGGAGGGGTGGCAGTCAACACTGTGGCTTCGGGGCCTCCCTGCAGGAACTCCAACTCTAGCCAGGGACTCAGGGACAGAACTCTAATCTCCCGGGGCCTGAGTCCCTAAGGGGAGGTATGGCTGTAGTCTATGCAGACCAGCAGACTTAGTCTTTCCTCCTGTTAGCTCTGAGGAATCTGGGCAGCCTAGATGAGTAGGTTTCCCCCCAGTGAAGAACACCTCCTCCACCAGAGGACAGCCAAAAGTGCTCCATTAAATGGGTCCTGCTTTTCATGCCACCCAACTGGGTGAGAACCCCCAACAAGTATTGTCAGATATCTAAACAAGAATGTTTCTACTGACATCAGGTCGGTGCCCCTTGAGATCAGAAATCCCAGGCCCCCCAACAGGGGTTGTCAGACATCTTATACAGAAATGTTCCTACTGGCAAGAGATCAGTGCCCCTTGAGGTCAGATATCTCAAGAAGGAGGAGGCACCCATTTTTGCTGTTCTCCA
Source organism: Pan paniscus (assembly GCF_029289425.2). Classification (NCBI taxonomy): domain Eukaryota; kingdom Metazoa; phylum Chordata; class Mammalia; order Primates; family Hominidae; genus Pan; species Pan paniscus. The sequence continues at coordinate 64,546,954 of NC_073258.2, forward strand.
GCCTCCTCAAGTGACATCTCCCGGCACAAGAACAAACCAGATGAATATAGTCTGAAGTGAACCCCCAGAAAACCATAGGTGTCCCACAAAAGAGGTACCTGATTACTGAAAGAAAAACAAACAGAAAGCAACAACAATATCAATAAAAAAGTTTCCACAAAAACCTCATCCAAGAATCAGCAGCCTCAAAGATCAAAACTAGACAAATTCATGAAGATGAGAAAGAATCAATGAAAAAATGCTGAAAACCAAAAAGGGTTGTGTGCCTCTTCACTTCCAAATGATTGCAACATCTCTCCAGAAAGGGCGCAGACCTGGACAGAGGATGAAATGGATGAATTGACAAAAGTAGGCTTCAGAAAGTGGGTAATAAAAAACTTGACTGAGGTAAAGGAGCATGTTCTAACTCAATGCAAAGAAGCTAAGAACCTTGATAAAAAGTTAGAGGAGCTGCTAAGTAGAATAACCAGTTTAGAGAGGAACATAATGACCAGATGGAGCTGAAAAATGCAACACAAGAACTTTGTGAGTCATACACATGTATTAATACCTGAATCAATCAAGTGGAAGAGAGAATATGAGAGTCTGAAGACTATCTTGCTGAAATAGGCAGGCAGACAAGGTTAGAGAAAAAAGATTGAAAAGGAATGAACAAAACCTCTGAGAAATAAGGAACTATATAAAATGACTGAAACTATGATTGATTGGCATGCCTGAAAGAGATTGCAAGAATGGAACCAAGTTGGAAAACAAATTTCAGCATATTATACAGGAGAATTTCCCCAGCCTATCAAGACAGGCCAACTTTCACATTCAGAAAATCCAGAGAAGCCCACTAAGATTCTCCATGAGAAGATCAATCCCAAGACACATAATAACAGATTCTCCAAGGTCAAAATGAAGGAAAAAATGTTAATGGCAGCCAGAGAAAAAGGCCAAGTTACCTACAAAGGAAAGCCCATCCCGTCAGACTAATAGTAGATCTCTCAGCAGAAACCTTACAAGCCAGAAGAGAGGGAGGGCCAATATTCAACATTCTTAAAAAAAAGAATTTTCAACCCAGAATTTCATATATTGCCAAACCAAGATTTATAAGCAAAGCAGAAATGAAATCCTTTTCAGATAAGCACATGCTGAGGGAATTTATCACCACTAGGCCTGTTTTGTAAGAGCTCCTGAAGGAAGCAATAAATATGAAAAGGAAAACCTGGTACCAGCCACAGCAAAAGACAAGAAAATATAAAGACCAATGACATTATAAAGAATGTCATCAACTAGTGTGCAAAATAACCAGCTAGCATCGTGATGACACGATCAAATTCACACATAACAATATTAACCTTTAATGTAAGTAGGCTAAATGCCCCAATTAAAAGGCACAGACTGGCTAATTGGATAGGGTCAAGAACCATCAGTGTACTGTATTCAAGAGACCCATCTCATGTGCAAAGACACACATAGACTCAAAATAAAGAGTGCAGGAAAAATTTACCAAGAAAAGCTAACTTTCCTAAATATATGTGTATCCAATACAGGAGCACCCAGATTCATAAAGCAGGTTCTTAGAAACCTACAAAGAGACTTAGACTCCCACACAATAATAGTGGAAGACTTTAACACCCCACTGTCAATATCAGAAAGATCAACGAAACAGGAAATTAATAATAATATTCAGGACTTTAACTCAACTCTGGATCAGGTGGACCTAATAGATATCTACAGAACTCTCCACCAAAAACCAACAGAATATACATTCTTATCAGTGCCACATGGCAATTACTCTAAAATCAACCACATAATTGGAAGTAAAACACTCCTCAGCAAATATAAAAGAACTGAAAACATAAAAAACCTTCTCTCAGGTTACAGTGCAATCAAATTAGACCTCAGGGTTAAGAAACTCATTCAAAACCACACAACTCATGGAAATTGAACAACTTGCTTCTGAATGACTCCTGGGTAAAAAAGAAATTAAGGCATATCTCAAGAAGTTCTTTGAAACCAATGAGAACAAAGAGACAATGTCCCAAATCTCTGGGATGCAGTTAAGCAGTATTAAAAGGGAAATTTATAGCACTAAATGCTCACACCAGAAAGCTAGAAAGATCTCAAATAGACACTCTAACATCACAATGAAAAGAACTAGAGAAACAAGAGCAAACAAAGTCAAAAGCTAGGAGAAGACAAGAAATAACTAAGATCAGAGCAGAACTGATGGAGATAGAGACATGAAAAACCCTTCAAAAATCAATAAATCCCAGAGCTGGTTCTTTGAAAAAATTAACAAAATAGATACAACACTAGGTAGACTAATAAAGTAGAACAGAGAAGACGTAAATAAACACAATAAAAATGATGAAGGGGATATCACCACTGACCCCATTGAAATACAAACAACCATCAGAGAATACTATAAACACCTCTATGAAAATAAACTAGAAATCCAGAAGAAATGGGCAAATTCCTGGACACATGCACCCTCCCAAGACTAAACCAGGAAGAAATTGAATCCCTGAATTGACCAATAATGAGTTCTGATATTGAGGCAGTAATAAATAGTCTAGCAACAACAACAACAACAAAAAAGCCAAGGACCAGACAGATTTACAGCCAAATTCTACCAGAGGTACAAAGAGGAGCTGGTACCATTCCTTCTGAAACTATTGCAAACAATAGAAAAAGAGGAGATCCTCCCTAACTCATTTTATGAGGCCAGCATCATCCTGATACCAGACCTTGGCGAGACACAACAAAAAAAGAAAATTTCAGGCCAATATCCATGATGAACCTTAATGTGAAAATCCTCAATAAAACACTGGCAAACCAAATCCAGTAGAACATCAAAAAGCTTATTCACCACGATCAAATTGGCTTTGTCCCTGGGATACAAGACTGGTTTAACATACACAAATCAATAAATGTAATCCATCACATAAACAGAACCAATGGCAAAAACCACATGATTATCTCAATAGAGGCAGAAAAGAGCATCAATAAAATTCAACATCCCTTCATGTTAAAATCATTCAATATACTAGGTATTTATGGAACACATCTCAAAATAATAACAGATATTTATGACAAACCCACAGCCAATATCATACTGAATGGGCAAAAGTTGGAAGCATTCCCTTTGAAAACCAGCACAAGACAAGGAGGCCCTTTTTCACCACTCCTATTCAATGTAGTATAGGAAGTTCTGGTCAAGACAATTGGGCAAGAGAAAGAAATAAAGAGTATTCAAATAGGAAGAGAGGAAGTCAAATTGTCTCTCTTTGCAGATGACATAATCCTACATTTAGAAAACCCCATTGTCTCAGCCCAAAAACAACTTAAACTAATAAGGAATGTTAGCAAAGTCTCAGGATACAAAATCAATGTGCAAAAAATCACAAGCATTTCTATACACCAAAAATAGACAAGCAGAGAGCCAAATCGTAAATGAACTCCCATTCACAATTGCTACAAAGAGAATAAAATACTTAGGAATGCAGCTAACAAGGGACGTGAAGGATATTTTCAAGGAGAACTACAAACCACTTCTCAAGGAAATAAGAGGGGACACAAACAAATGGGAAAGTATTCCAGCCTCATGGATAGAAAGAATCGATATTGTGAAAATGGCCATACTTCCCAAAATAATTTATAGAATAAATACTGCTCCAAACTACTATTGACATTCTTCACAGCAGTAGAAAAAACTACTTTAAAAATTACATGGAACCAGAAAAAGCCCATATAAGCAAGACAATTCTAAGCAAAAAGAACAAAGCTAGAGGCATCATGCTATTTGACTTCAAACTATACTACAAGGCTACAGTCACCAAAACAGCATGGTACTGGTACAAAAACAGACATATAGACCAATGGAACAGAATAGAGACCTCAGAAATAAGGCCACACATATACAACTGTCTGATCTTTGACAAACCTGACAAAAACAAGCAATAGGGAAAGGATTCCCTATTTAATAATTGGTACTGGGAAAACTGGCTAGCCATATGCAGAAAACTGAAACTGGACCACTTCCTTACACCTTTTACAAAAGTTAACTCAAGATGGATTAAAGACTTTAATATAAAACCCAGAACCATAAAAACCCTAGAAGAAAACCTAGGTGATATCATTCAGGACAAAGGCATGGGCAAAGACTTCATGATTAAAACACCAAAAGCAATAGAAACAAAAGCCAAAATTGACAAATGGGATCAAATTAAACTAAAGAGCTTCTGCACAGCAAAAGAAACTACCATCAGAGCAAACAGGCAACCTAGAGAACGGGAGAAAATTTTTGCAACTACCCACCTGACAAAGGTCTAATATCTAGGATATACAAGGAACTTAAACAAACTTACAAGAAAAAACCAAACAACCCTATCAAAAAGTGGGTAAAAGATATAAACGGACACTTCAAAAAAGAAGACATTTATGTGGCCAAAAACATATGATAAAAAGCTCAACATCAATGATCATTAGAAAAATGCAAATGAAAACCACAATTAGATATCATCTCATGCCAGACAGAATGATGATTATTAAAAAGTCAAGAAACAACAGATGCTGGTGAGGCTGTGGAGAACTAGGAATGCTTTTACACTCTTGGTGAGAATGTAAATTAGTTCACCCATTGTGGAAGACAGTTTGGTGATTTATCAAGGATCTAGAACCAGAAATGCCATTTGACCCAGCAATGCCATTACTTGGTATATGCCCAAAGGAATATAAATCACTCTACAATAAAGACACATGCACCCATTTGTTTATTGTGGCACTATTCACAATAGCAAAGACATGTAACCAACCCAAATGCCCATCAATGATAGACTGGATAAAGAAAATGTGTACATATACTGCATAGAATACTATGCAGCCATAAAAAGGAATGAGTTCATGTCCTTTGCAGGGACATGGATGAAGCTGAAAGCCATTATCCTCAGCAAACTAACACTGGAACAGAGAACCAAATACTGTATATTCTCACTCATAAGTGGGAGTTGAACAATGAGAACACATGGACACAAGGAGGGGAACAATGCGAACCAGGGCCTGTCAGAGAGGGTCAAGGGGAGGCCGAGCATCAGGACAAATAGTTAATGCATGCAGGGATTAAAACCTAGATATCAGGTTGATAGGTGCAGCAAATCACCATGGCACATGTGTACCTATGTAACAAACATGCATGCTTGGCACATGTATCCCAGAACTTAAAGAAAATAAATAAACAAATAAATAAAATTTGTGCCCTTAATCACCATGCTATCCTGGCTCTTGAGGCCACAACCCCACCTCTTCCACATCTTCATCTAGCAGCTCATTTGGATCCATTTTTCTAACTAAATCCTGTAATTTCTTCCTGGTTGAAGTCTAAAGCAGGAGCAGATTTTTCAGCCAAGTGTTAAGGAAACAAAATAACTCATTATCTCATAATGAAGAAAGACTGTCAAAGTGTTATGTTTTGTTTGTACTTCCTCAAGAGTTCCGTCTACCCTGGCTGATAGTATTGCCACAAGATGACACTGTCAAGACAGAAGTGCCTGAGGAAAGGTAGAGACAACAATTTAGGAAAACAGGCCAGCCTGAAACCATCTGATAGTTTATATCTCAGCTTCATGGCTTTTCTCTTATTGTACCTCACCTTCCCCCTGCCACCAACCCACATTCTGGCTGCATTAAACAATTTTCAGTTCTCTGACCACCACAAATTTTGGTGCCTCTGAGGCCTTTGGATGAGCTTGTTCTCCCTTCTTCCCACATGCTTAGCTCATGGCATCTCCTTGATGATGCATTTTCTGGCCCACCCAGGTAAAAATGACCACTCCTCCTTTGGCATCTACTGTATCCTGTACATTCTTCTATCAACAGACTATAACACTTTATTGCACATATTTATAAACTTGCATGTTTCTGACTTAGCAAGCTACAGACTCCCTAACAGTAGAGAACATTTGTTCATCTCTCTGTCACTAAATGTTTGTGTGTGTACAACTATGATCCTTCATTCCTAAAGGAAATGTCATGCCACATATATATACCATTAAAAATGATCAAACAATGTGCTAACCATGGTTTTCTTTGGGTGGCAGAATTATATGATATTCATTATTTCTGTATTTCTAGAGTTTCCGTGATAAACACATATAACTTCGCAAACAAGAAGACCAAAAAAAAAAAAAAAACTGACATTAAAGCAAAAGATGAATAAGCTTTACAATAAAAATTAAAAAATAAAAGAACAGATCAATGCACCAAGAAAACCTTGCTAAACTGATACAGGGGCCCAGATGCTGGCCTTGCATAAGTGTGCTTTTGATGTTCCTGTTTAATTTATAGAAAAACTCTGAAGTAATTTTATCACTCAGTATTGACCCTTATAATCTCACATGCCCACATCTTCCATGATAGTGCCTGGGCCTAGAGGGATTGAGTAGTTTTAATTTCTGGCCCTGTGTCTCTTGAGAACCATTCATTTTTTTTTTCTTATGTTGCCAACTATTATTTTATTATAAATTAGATATTCTAATAAGGGACACTATTAACCTATAAATAAAAATGTGACTTTATAAAGTACCAATAGAAATACCAATACATATGAGCTTGTCAAGGGGTCTTACTGAATTAAGAAACTTTCTGCTCAATATATATTCTATCATAAAAATAAGGAGACATCCTTTGAGAATGCACTGTTCATTTTTTTATACTTTAACCACATTTATTTATTTATTTAATTTCTTTTTATTATACTTTAAGTTTTAGGGTACATGTGCACAACGTGCAGGTTTCTTACATATGTATGGATATGCCATGTTGGTGTGCTGCACCCATTAACTTGTCAATTACAATAGGCATATCTCCTAATGCTATCCCTCCCCGCTCCCCACACCCCACAACAGGCCCCGGTGTGTGATGTTCCCCTTCCTGTGTCCATGTGTTCTCGTTGTTCAGTTCCCACCTTTGAGTGAGAACATGCAGTGTTTGGTTTTTTCTCCTTGCGATAGTTTGCTGAGAATGATGGTTTCCAGCTTCATCCATGTCCCTACAAAGGACATGAACTCATCATTTTTATGGCTGCGTAGTATTCCATGGTGTATGTGTGCCACATTTTCATAACCTAGTCTATCATTGTTGGACACTTGGGTTGGTTCCAAGTCTTTGCTATTGTGAATAGTGCCACAATAAACATACGTGTGCATGTGTCTTTATAGCAGCATGATTTATAACCTTTGGGTATATACCCAGTAATGGGATGTCTGGGTCAAATGGTAGTTCCAGTTCTAGATGCCTGAGGAATGGCCACACTGACTTCCACAATGGTTGAACTAGTTTACAGTCCCACCAACAGTGTAAAAGTGTTCCTATTTCTCCATATCCTCTGCAGCACCTGTTGTTTCCTGACTTTTTAATGATCGCCATTCTAACTGGTGTGAGATGGTATGGCATTGTGATTTTGATTTGCATTTCTCTGATGGCCAGTGATGATGAGCATTTTTCTATGTGTCTGTTGGCTGCATAAATGTCTTCTTTTGAGAAGTGTCTGTTCATATCCTTTGCCCACGTGTTGATGGGGTTGTTTTTTTCTTGTAAATTTGTTTGAGTTCATTGTAGATTCTGGATATTAGCCCTTTGTCAGATGAGTAGATTGCAAAAATTTTCTCCCATTCTGTAGGTTGCCTGTTCACTCTGATGGTAGTTTCTTTTGCTGTGCAGAAGCTGTTTAGTTTAATTAGATCCCATTTGTCAATTTTGGCTTTTGTTGCCATTGCTTTTGGTGTTTTAGATATGAAGTCCTTGCCCATGAGTATGTCCTGAATGGTATTGCCTAGGTTTTCTTCTAGGGTTTTTATGTTTTTAGGTCTAACATTTAAGTCTTTAATCCATCTTGAATTAATTTTTGTATAAAGTATAAGGAAGAGATCCAGTTTCAGCTTTCTGCATATGGCTAGCCAGTTTTCCCAACACCATTTATTAAATAGGGAATCCTTTCCCCATTTCTTGTTTTTGTCAGGTTTGTCAAAGATCAGATATTTGTAGATGTGTGGCATTATTTCTGAGGGCTCTGTTCTGTTCCATTGGTCTATATCTCTGTTTTGGTAGCAGTACCAAAACTGTTTTGGTGACTGTAGCCTTGTAGTATAGTTTGAAGTCAGGCAGCGTGATGCCTCCAGCTTTGTTCTTTTGCCTTAGGATTGACTTGGCAATGTGGGCTCTTTTTTGGTTCCATGTGAACTTTAAAGAAGTTTTTTCCAATTCTGTGGAGAAAGTCATTGGTAGCTTGATGGGGATGGCATTGAATCTATAAATGACCTTGGGCAATATGGCCATTTTCACGATATTGATTCTTCCTACCCATGAGCATGGAATGTTCTTCCATTTGTTTGTATCCTCTTTTATTTCATTGAGCAGTGGTTTGTAGTTCTCCTTGACAAGGTCCTTCACATCCCTTGTCAGTTGAATTCCTAGGTATTTTACTCTCTTTGAAGCAATTGTGAATGGGAGTTCACTCATGATTTGGCTGTTTGTCTGTTATTGGTGTATAAGAGTACTTGTGATTTTTGCACATTGATTTTGTATCCTGAGACTTTGCTGAAGTTGTTTATCAGCTTAAGGAGATTTGGGGCTGAGACGATGAGGTTTTCTAGATATACAATCATGTCATCTACAAAGAGGGACAATTTGACTTCCTCTTTTTCTAATTGAATACCCTTTATTTCCTTCTCATGCCTGATTGCCCTGCCAGAACTTACAACACTATGTTGAATAGGAGTGGTGAGAGAGGGCATCCCTGTCTTGTGCCAGTTTTCAAAGGGAATGCTTCCAGTTTTTGCCCATTCAGTAAGATATTGGCTGTGGGTTTGTCATAGATAGCTCCTATTATTTTGAGATATGTCCCATCAATACCTAATTTATGGAGTTTTTAGCATGAAGCGTTGTTGAATTTTGTCAAAGGCCTTTTCTGCATCTATTGAGATGATCATGTGGCTTTTGTCATTGGTTCTGCTTATATGCTGGATTATGTTTATTGATTTGCGTATGTTGAACCAGCCTTGCATCCCAGGGATGAAGCCCACTTGATCATGGTGGACAAGTTTTTTGATGTGTTGCTGGATTCGGTTTGCCAGTATTTTATTGAGGATTTTTGCATTGATGTTCATCAGGGATATTGGTCAAAAAATCTCTTTTTTGTTGTGTCTCTGCCAGTCTTTGGCATCAGGATGATGCTGGCCTCATAAAATGAGTTAGGGAGGATTCCCACTTTTTCTATTGACTGGAATAGTTTCACAAGGAATGGTACCAGCTCTTCTTTGTACCTCTGGTAGAATTCTGCTGTGAATCCATCTGGTCCTGGACTTTTTTTGGTTGGTAAGCTATTAATTATAGCCTCAATTTCAGAGCCTGTTATTGGTCTATTCAGAGACTCACCTTCTTCCGGGTTTAGTCTTGGGAGGGTATATGTGTCCAGGAATTTATCCATTTCTTCCAGATTTTCTAGTTTATTTGCATAGAGGTGTTTATAGTATTCTCTGATGGTACTTTGTATTTCTATGGGATCGGTGGTGATATCCCCTTTATCATTTTTTATTGCATCTATTTTATTCTTCTCTCTTTTCTTCTTTATTAGTCTTGCTAGCGGTCTATCAATTTTGTTGATCTTTTCAAAAAACCAGCTCCTGGATTCATTAACTTTTTGAAGGGTTTTTTGTGTGTCTATTTCCTTCAGTTCTGCTCTGATCTTAGTTATTTCTTGCCTTCTGCTAGCTTTTGAATGTGTTTTTTCTTGCTTCTCTGGTTCTTTTAATTGTGATGCTAGGGTGTCAATTTTAGATCTTTCCTGCTTTCTCTTGTGGGCATTTAGTGCTATAAATTTCCCTCTACACACTGCTTTGAATGTGTCCCAGAGATTCTGGTATGTTGTGTCTTTGTTCTCATTGGTTTCAAAGAACATCTTTATTTCTGCGTTCATTTCATTATGTACCCAGTAGTCATTCAGGAGCAGGTTGTTCATTTTCCATGTAGATGAGCAGTTTTGAGTGAGTTTCTTAATCCTGAGTTCTAGTTTGATTGCACTGTGGTCTGAGAGACTGTTATAATTTCTGTTCTTTTACATTTGCTGAGGAGTGCTTTACTTCCAACTATGTGGTCAATTTTGGAATAAGTGCAGTGTGGTGCTGAGAAGAATGTATATTCTGTTGATTTGGGGTGGAGAGTTCTGTAGATGTCTATTAGATCCACTTGGTGCAGAGCTGAGTTCAATTCCTGGGTATCCTTGTTAATTTTCTGTCTTGTTGATCTGTCTAATGTTGACAGTTGGGTGTTAAAGTCTCCCATTATTATTGTGTGGGAGTCTAAGTCTCTTTCTAGATCTGTAAGGACCAGCTTTATGAATCTGGGTGCTCTGGTATTGGGTGCATATATATTTAGAATAGTTAGCTCTTCTTGTTGAATTGATCCCTTTACCACTATGTAATGGCCTTCTTTGTCTCTTTTGATCTTTGTTGGTTTAAAGTCTGTTTTATCAGAGACTAGGATTGCAACCCCTGCCTTTTTTTGTTTTCCATTTGCTTGGTAGATCTTCCTCCATCTCTTTATTTTAAGCCTATATGTGTCTCTGCGTATGAGATGGGTTTCCTGAATACAGCACACTGATGCTTCTTGACTCTTTATCCAATTTGCCAGTCTGTGACTTTTAATTGGAACATTTAGCCCATTTACATTTAAGGTTAATATTGTTATGTGTGAATTTGATCCTGTCTTTATGATGTTAGCTGGTTATTTTGCTCATTAGTTAATGCAGTTTCTTCCTAGCCTTGACGGTCTTTACAATTTGGCATCTTTGCAGTGGCTGGTACCAGTTTTTCCTTTCCATGCTCAATGCTTCCTTCAGTTCTTGTAGGGCAGGCATGGTGGTAACAAAATCTCTCAGCATTTGCTTGTCTGTAAAGGATTTTATTTCTCCTTCACTTATGAAGCTTAGTTTGGCTGGATATGAAATTCTGGGTTGAAAATTCTTTTCTTGAAGAATGTTGAATATTGGCTCCCACTCTCTTCTGGCTTGTAGAGTTTCTGCCGAGAGATCTGCTGTTAGTCTGATGGGCTTCCCTTTGTGGGTAATCCGACCTTTCTCTCTGGCTGCCCTTAACATTTTTTCCTTCATTTCAACTTTGATGATTCTGACAATTATGTGTCTTGGAGTTGCTCTTCTCAAGGAGTATCTTTGTGGTGTTCTCTGTATTTCCTGAATCTCAATGTTGACCTGCCTTGCTAGATTGGGGAAGTTCTCCTGGATAATATCCTGCAGAGTGTTTTCCAACTTGGTTCCATTCTCCCCGTCACTTTCAGGTACACCAATCAGACGTAGATTTGGTCTTTTCACATAGTCCCATATTTCTCAGAGAATTTGTTCATTTCTTTTCATTCTCTTTTTTTTAAATTTTATTATTATTATACTTTAAGTTTTAGGGTACATGTGCACAACGTACAGGTTTGTTCTCTTCTCACTTCATTTCATTCTTTTGATCTTCCATCACTGATACCCTTTCTTCCAGTTGATTGAATCGGCTACTGAGGCTTGTGCATTTGTCACGTAGTTCTCGTGCCATGGTTTTCAGCTCCATCAGGTCCTTTAAGGACTTCTCTGCATTGGTTATTCTAGTTAGCCATTCACCTAATCTTTTTTCAAGGTTTTTAGCTTCTTTGCAATGGGATCGAACTTCGTCCTTTAGCTCAGAGAAGTTTGATCATTTGAAGCTTTCTTCTCTCAACTTGTCAAAGTCACTCTCCATGCAGCTTTGTTCTGTTGCTGGCAAGGAGCTGCGTTCCTTTGGAGGGGAAGAGGTGCTCTGATTTTCAGAATTTCCAGTTTTTCTGCTCTGTCTTTTCCCCATCTTTGTGGCTTTATCTACCTTTGGTCTTTGATGATGGTGACATACAGATGGGGTTTTGGTGTGGATGTCCTTTCTGTTTGTTAGTTTTCCTTCTAGCAGTCAGGGCCCTCAGCTGCAGGTCTGTTGGAGTTTGCTGGAGGTCCACTCCAGACCCTGTTTGCCTGGGTTTCAGCAGCAGAGGCTGCAGAACAGCGGATATTGGTGAACAGCAAATGTTGCTGCCTGATCATTCCTCTGCAAGTTTTGTCTCAGAGGAGTACCCAGCCGTGTGAGGTGTCAGTCTGCCCCTACTGGGGGATGCCTCCCAGTTAGGCTACTTGGGGCTCAGGGACCCACTTGAGGAGGCAGTCTCTCTGTTCTCAGATCTCAAGCTGCATGCTGGGAGAACCACTACTCTCTTCCAAGCTGTTAGACAGGGACATTTAAGTCTGCAGAGGTTTCTGCTGCCTTCTCTTTGGCTATGCCCTGCCCCCAGAGGTGGAGTCTACAGAGGCAGGCAGGCCTCATTGAGCTGCAGTGGGCTCCACACAGTTTGAGCTTCCCAGCCACTTTGGTTACCTACTCAAGCCTCAGCAATGGCAGGCACCCCTCCCCCAGCCTTGCTGCCGCCTTGCAGTTTGATCTCAGACTGCTGTGCTAACAATAAGGGAGGCTTCACTGGTGTAGGACCCTCTGAGCCAGGTGTGGGATACAATCTCCTGGTGTCCCATTTGCTAAGACCATCAGAAAAGCCCAGTATTAGGGTGGGAGTGACCTGATTTTCCAGGTGCCATCTGTCACCCCTTTTTTTTGGCTCGGAAAGGGAATTCCCTGACTCCCTGTGCATCCTGGTTGAGGCGATGCCTTGCTCTGCTTTGGCTCACTCTCGGTGCACTACACCCACTATCCTGCACCCAATGTCTGATAATCCCCATTGAGATGCACCCAGTACCTCAGTTGGAAATGCAGAAATCACTCGTCTTCTGTGTTGCTCAGGCTGGGAGCTGTAGACTGGAGCTGTTCCTATTTGGCAATCTTGGCTCTACCCCCCAATTCATTGATTTTTGAAGGGGTTTTCATGTCTCTATCTCTTTCAGTTCTGCTCTGATCTTAGTTATTTCTTGTATTCCCCTAGCTCTTGGCTTTGTTTGCTCTTGCTTCTCTTGTTCTTTTAATTGTGATGTTAGGATGTTGATTTCAGGTATTTCTAGCTTTCTGATGTGGGCATTTAGTGCCATAAATTTTCCTCATGACACTGCTTTAGCTGTGTCCCAGAGATTCTGGTACATTGTCTCTTTGTTGTTGTTGGTTTCATAGAACTTCTTGATTTCTGCTTTAATTTCATTTTTAACCCAGCAGTCATTCAGGAGCCTGTTGTTCAATTTCCATGTACTTGTGTGGTTTTGAGTAAGTTTTTTAATCTTGAGTTCCAATTTGATTCCACTGTGGTCTGAAAGACCGTTTGTTATGATTTCAGTTATTTTACATTTGCTGAGGAGTGTTTTACTTCCTATTGCGTGGTCGATTTTAGAGTAAGTGCCATGTAGCACTGAGAAGAATGTATATTCTGTTGTTTTTGGGTGGAGAGTTCTGTAGATATCTCTTAGGTCCTCTTGCTCCAGAGCTGAGTTCAAGTCCTGAATATCCTTGTTAATTTTCTGTCTCAGTGATCTGTCTAATATTGATAATGGGGTGTTAAAATCTCCCACTTTTATTGTGTATGAGTCTAAGTCTGTAGGTCTCTGAGAACTTGTTTTGTAAATCTGGGTGCTCCTGTATTAGGTGCATATATTTAGTATATTAACTAACTATTTAGGATAGTTAGTTCTTCTTGCTGAATTGATCCCTTTGCCATTATGTAACATTCTGGTTTTATCAGAAATTAGGATTGCAATCCCTGCTTTTTTCTACTTTCCATTTGCTTGGTAAATTTTCCTCAATCCCTTTATTTTGACCCTGTGTGTCTTTGCATGTAAGATGGGTCTTTTGAATACAACACACCGATGAGTCTTGACTCCTTATCCAATTTGCTAGTCTGTGTCTTTTAATTGGGGCATTTAGCCCATTTACACTTATGGTTAATATTGTAATGTTTGAATTTGATCTTGTCATCATGATGCTAGTTGGTTATTTTGCACACTAGTTGATGTCATTTCTTCATAACGTCATTGGTCTGTATATTTTTATGTCTTTTGCAGTGGCTGGTACCAGTTTTTCCTTTTCATATTTAGTGCTTCCTTCAGGAGCTCTTGCAAGGCAGGCCTGGTGGTGATGAATTCCCTCAGCATTTGCTTACCTGAAAAGGATTTTATTTCTCCTTTGCTCATGAAGCTTAGTTTGTCAGCATATGAGATTCTGTGTTGAAAATTCTTTTTTAAAGAATGTTGAATATTGCCCACTCTGCCCCCAGCACACACACTCTCTTCTGGCTTGTAGGGTTTCTGCTGAGAGATCCGCTCTTAGCCTGATGGGCTTTCCTTTGTAGGTAACCTGGCCTTTCTCTCTGGCTGCCTTTAGTGTTTTTTCCTTCATTTCAACTTGGGAGAATCTGATGATTATGTGTCTTGGGGTTGACCTTCTTGTGGAGTATCTTAGTGGGGTTCTCTGTGTTTCCTGAATTTGAAAGTTGGTCTGTCTTGCTAGGTTGGGGAAGTTCTCCTGGATGATATCCTGAAGTGTGTTCTCCAATTTGGTCCCATTCTCCCCGTCTCTTTCAGGTACTCCAGTCAGTTGTAGGTTCCATCTTTTCACATAGTTTCAAAATTCTTGCAGGTTTTTTTCATTCTTTTTGGTTCTTTTTTCTCTAATCTTGTCTGCTGCCTTATTTTATAACGATGGTCTTCAAACTCTTATATTATTCCTTCCACTTGATTGATTCAGCCATTGATACTTGTTTATATTTCATGAAGTTCTTGTGCTGTGTTTTTCAGCTCCATCAGGTCATTTATGTTCCTTTCTAAACTAGTTATTCTAGTTAGCAGATCCTGTAACCTATTATCCTGGTTCTTAGCTTTTTTGCATTGGGTTAGAACATGCTACTTTACCTCAGGAAAGTCTGTTATTAGCCACCGTCTGAAGCCTACATCTGTCAGTTCATCCGAGGACTTTTTATCATAAAGGAATGTTGAATTTTATCATATGCTTTTCTAGCAGCAGTGGAAATGATCATATGGTTTTTGCCCTTCATTCTCTTGGTATGATGTATCACATTGATTGATTTGCATATGTTAAACCATTCTTGCGTCCCTTTGATAAATACCACTTGGTCATGATGAAAATTCACCCTCAGCCAGGGTGCCCTCCTGAGAATCTCAGTCAACTCAAACCTGAGGCCAGAGAAGTGTCATCACTTCATCCATCCCATGGCAGCTCTTTCACCTGAATGGGACATTCCTGAACATAGGTAAGACAGACACGGAATCATGTGTAAATGGCTGGGTGTATGACAGAAGCTCCTTTCCCTTCTCCAACATGACTAAGGTAAGAGGCCTTGTTTTCCTTTCATGAGCACTGCCCTGGGTGTTTATAAATAGCACACGTAATAACCATGCTTCCAGCCTTTGGTCACATGTAGATACTTATTCTTCATTCTTTCAGCAAATATTAAGTGCTACTCTATTAAATGCCAGACACATACATATTTTATGAGGCTAATGAATTCAAAAGTAGAAATGCACCCTGTTATAATAGTGCTTTTATTCTTGGGCAGACAAAAGTTTAAGCAAGTAATTCATGCCTCTGTTATAAATGTTATGCTAGGTCAGTAAGTCTCAGCCTGTGGTCGCAAATTAAAAACATCTGGAAGGTTGATCAAAACCTCCATGCCTAGACTGTACCCACACAGCAGTCATAGGAGAAGGAGTGCAGTGAATTCAGGATTCAGTAAACTTTTGCAAGATCACAAATGTTTACAGTCCATGGCCAAGTTTGAGAACCACACTTACTATGGAGTAAGAGTGGTTATTAATATTACCTACAGGTCGAGGGGAAGCCTCTTAGGGAAAGTTACGTTTAAGCTGAGACCTGAGTGATAAAGGTCAGGTAATGACAAAAATGGAAACTAGAGAGGAAGTTAGAAGCCACTATAATGAAACAATCAGGTCATGTTAAGGAGCTTTGATCAGGTTCTACTGAGGGGTGGTAAGCTGCTGTGAAACTCTAATATTCTATGGGGGGTGCATGGCAACATATTCAAGCTTACATACACGGCATTTTAGGTCGGGGCATGGAAAAATCCTGAGGCACCATGTGTATGTTATTTGTGCATGAGAATGAAAATTCTTGACCTTAAAAACAGGACAGGGAGTGGAATGTGTAGTATGATAAGGAACGCTGAAAACAGCCTCCTGAGAATGCAGTTTGAGTGCTTTTATAAGGCCACAGGTGTCTCACTACTTGATGTCAAAAAAGCCATCTAGTAGATGTTTGTTGTTTAACAAGCCCTTTCAATAAATACTTGGCAGAGGTATACTGGGGCGGACTCTCTTAGAAAAGCTGCTAGCCATATGTAGAAAGCTGAAACTGGATCCCTTCCTTACACCTTATACAAAAATTAATTCAAGATGGATTAAAGACTTACATATTAGACCTAAAACAACAAAAACCCTAGAAGAAAACCTAGGCATTACCATTCAGGACATACGCATGGGCAAGGACTTCATGTCTAAAACACCAAAAGCAATGGCAACAAAAGCCAAAAATGACAAATGGGATCTAATTAAACTAAAGAGCTTCTGCACAGCAAAAGAAACTACCATCAGAGTGAACAGGCAACCTACAAAATGGGAGACAATTTTTGCAACCTACTCATCTGACAAAGGGCTAATATCCAGAATCTACAAAGAACTCAAACAAATTTACAAGAAAAAAAACAAACAACACCATCAAAAAGTGGGTGAAGGACATAAACAGACACTTCTCAAAAGAAGAGATTTATGCAGCCAAAAGACACATGAAAAAATGCCCACCATCACTGGCCATCAGAGAAATGCAAATCAAAACCACAATGAGATACCATCTCACACCAGTTAGAATGGTGATCATTAAAAAGTCAGGAAACAACAGGTGCTGGAGAGGATGTGGAGAAATAGGAACACTTTTACACTGTTGGTGGGACTGTAAACTAGTTCAACCATTGTGGAAGTCAGTGTGGTGATTCCTCAGGGATCTAGAACTAGAACTACCATTTGACCCAGCCATCCCATTACTGGATATATACCCAAAGGATTATAAATCATGCTGCTATAAAGACACATGCACACGTTTGTTTATTGTGGCACTATTCACAATAGGAAAGACTTGGAACCAACCCAAATGTCCAACAATGATAGACTGGATTAAGAAAATGTGGCACATATACACCATGGAATACTATGCAGCCATAAAAAGTGATGAGTTCGTGTCCTTTGTAGGGACATGGATGAAGCTGGAAACCATCATTCTCAGCAAATTATCGCAAGTACAAAAAACCAAACACCACATGTTCTCACTCATAGGTGGGAATTGAACAATGAGAACACTTGGACACAGGAAGGGGAACATCACACACTGGGTCCTGTTGTGGGGTGGGGGGTTGGAGGAGGGATAGCATTAGGAGATATACCTAATATTAAATGACGAGTTAATGGGTGCAGCACACCAACATGGCACATGTATGGATATGTAACAAACCTGCACGTTGTGCACATGTACCCTAAAACTTAAAATATAATTAAAAAGAAAAAAGCTGCTACTCACCCCACTCAGCTGGAATTGTCTAAGAACTCATTCTTGTCGTTCACTGCAAGCTATAAGCTCTGCAAATGGTGACCTTGACATGATAGCCGTAAAGTAACACCTGAAAGAGGAAAGCCCCATACTATTCTAGTTTCTATTTCTTCTTGTGGAACCTGGTATGTGGATCTCAGTCACTGAATTTAGTGGCTAAATTCCTATTCATGGCTGGAATGACTGTGGGAGGCATCCTATATGGCCATTTATCAGACAGGTGTGCATCTCTGTTTCACATATCTCTTTATTAGTGCATATTTCCATTAGCTTATGAATCGTTCATTAATTTAAAAATATTTATTGTAAATCACACTGTTCTAAGGACACTCTGGTCCTCAGGGATCTAGAATTACAAGTGGATAATTACAATCTCTAGGGTCAGGGCTATTTTGTCAGCACTGAATGCTATGTACAAGACACAGAAATGGCATCTCCATTAGACCTGGAAGCATTTCAGGCCAGGGTTTGGAAATGCACTACCACAACATGTGGTTTGGAAAGATAAGAATTGTTACTGTCTTAGTCTATTTTCTACCCCTATAACAGAAGGTCACAGACTGGGTAATTTATTAAAATAATAAAAGTTTATTTGGCTAATGGTTCTGGAGGCTGAAAGGTCCAAGAGCATGGCGCCAGCATCTGGTGAGGTACTTTGTGTTGTATCATCCCTGGAAGAAGGTGGAAGGGCGAGCAATGGCACAAGACAGAGAAAGGATGGGGGCTCAACTTCGTTCTCTTATTAGGAGCCCCTCCCATGATTACTAACCCACTTTCAGGATAACTCTATTAATTTATTCATGAGGTCCTACCTCTTAAATGTCCCTACTCTTAAAGGTCCTACCTCTTAATACAATCACAATAGTAATTATATTTCAACATGAGTCTGGAGGGGATGTCCAAACCATAGCATTTACCTATAGGAACTGAGAAGATGTTTCATGACATAGGATTCAGCCTGTTTGAAGATGCAGATATGGAAAACAGTGTTGTAGACCTTTGCCAGATGTACCATGTTTAGTCTTTCCTTAACCCTGTGAACTGAAGGCTTGTGGGTGCCAGATAATAACCATCACATTATAGTTGCCCAAGTGTGATGGGTAGACATTACTGCAAAACCAGTAGGATCATAGCAATGTGTCATTTATGATATGTTAAAAATTGATGCTAATATTCTTAATTTTTGTTTTTGAAAGAGTAACTTTTTAAAGTTAAGTTTTATAATTATGTAAGGTAATCAATATGAAAACTACTGTCACAGTTGTGTTAGAAATTTGGAGTATCCCGTGGCTAGCAATGTCTGTTTGGAAATAGGCAGCCAACGATTACCATTATCCAAGCATATAATCCCCGAGCAACATGGGAGAATTAAGGTGCTTATCATCTGCTAGCATCACATTATCTGTTGCCTCAGCCATAAACTGTGATCTCCACAGGTGTGACAGTAAATGTAATTTATAAGAGTTCAGAGTCATAGTGTTCATTTCTAGCAATTCAGTAACTTAGCACTCTGTGGGAGCGTTATAAGAAAATGCTGATAGGTCAATTTTGATGGATCATAAGGTAATAGAAATGAAGGATTAGGGCAGGAGATGGCAGCAGAGAACTAAATTAATCTGAGTGGTTAAGATAATCTAAGGATTTTGAACTTCATTGGAAAACTGAAGGTAAACATGGAATGAGAGGGCCACAATCAAATTGATATTTTTAAGTAACATACTCAACTATTCACAATATTCTAAAGCTAACAGCAGTCTAGAATTCCATTAATTATAGAATGGATAAAAAAGATACAGATTATTCACATAATGGATTTTTATACACAAAAGGTAATAAATAAGCTCTCTGTGCATTAACATAGTTGAGTATAAAAATCATTTTTTTAAGCAGCATAAAAGAACAACAAAAATGATTGTATACTATGCCATTCCACTTATGGTCAAAAATAAGGAACTACGTTATGGTGTTCGGTGTCAGAAAAGGAGTTCTCTTTAGGATTTTTATTAAAATTACATTAAATGTATACAGCAGTTTAGGTAAAATTGCCATTTTTTAAATGTTGAATTATCTGATCTTTGAATATGATAGAGCTGTTCCTAAATTTAAATTTTCTTTAATTTACCATGCAATGTTTTCTATTTGTTAAAAAGAAAGTCATGTGTTTTCCATTAAATTTATTCCTAATAAATCTAGTTGAGGCTCTGAAGTTGGTTTTTGTAATTTTAATTTTTGATTAGCCATTGCTACTACATACAAATGGCAATTGACTTTTACATATTAATCTTACATTCTGCCACCGTGATGGATTCACTTATCAGTTCTAGTACATTATTGTGGATTCCTTAAAGTCTTCAATTACACAATTATATCAGCTGCAAGTATGGATAGTTTTGCTTATTATTTTCCTATCTTTTGCCTCTGTTTCTTTTTCTAAAAGCACCTAGGACTTTTAGTACAATGTTAATTTTAAGTAATGAGATCTGATATCCTGACCTTGTTTTCTGATCTTAGGTTAGAAGTGAAGCTTTAATGATTACATATGATGTTAAGTATAGTATTATTTTTAGATGCCCTTAATAATGGTTGAGAAGTTTCCTTATATTTATAGCTTTCTGAGAGTTTTTGTTGTGAAGTAATTTTGACATAAAATAAACACTAATTTTTTTTATTATTATACTTAAAGATTTAGGGTACATGTGCACAACGTGCAGGTTAGTTACATATGTATACATGTGCCATGCTGGTGCGCTGCACCCACTAACTCGTCATCTAGCATTAGGTATATCTCCCAATGCTATCCCTCCCCCTTCCCCCCACCCCACAACAGTCCCCAGAGTGTGATGTTCCCCTTCCTGTGTCCATGTGTTCTCATTGTTCAATTCCCATCTATGAGTGAGAATATGCGGTGTTTGGTTTTTTGTTCTTGTGATAGTTTACTGAGAATGATGATTTCCAATTTCATCCATATCCCTACAGAGGACATGAACTCATCATTTTTTATGGCTGCATAGTATTCCATGGTGTATATGTGCCACATTTTCTCAATCCAGTCTATCGTTGTTGGACATTTGGGTTGGTTCCAAGTCTTTGCTATTGTGAATAATGCCGCAATAAACATACATGTGCGTGTGTCTTTATAGCAGCATGATTTATAGCCCTTTGGGTATATACCCAGTAATGGGATGTCTGGGTCAATTGGTATTTCTAGTTCTAGATCCCTGAGGAATCGCCACACTGACTTCCACAATGGTTGAACTAGTTTACAGTCCCACCAACAGTGAAAAGTGTTCCTATTCCTCCACATCCTCTCCAGCACCTGTTGTTTCCTGACTTTTTAATGATCGCCACTCTAACTGGTGTGAGATGGTATCTCATTGTGGTTTTGATTTGCATTTCTCTAATGGCCAGTGATGGTGAGCATTTTTCCACGTGTTTTTTGGCTGCATAAATGTCTTCTTTTGAGAAGGGTCTGTTCATGTCCTTTGCCCACTTTTTAATGGGGTTGTTTTTTTCTTGTAAATTTGTTTGAGTTCATTGTAGATTCTGGATATTAGCCCTTTGTCAAATGAGTAGGTTGCAAAAATTTTCTCCCATTCTGTAGGTTGCCTGTTCACTCTGATGGTAGTTTCTTTTGCTGTGCAGAAGCTCTTTAGTTTAATTAGATCCCATTTGTCAATTTTGGCTTTTGTTGCCATTGCTTTTGCTCTTTTAGACATGAAGTCCTTGCCCATGTGTATGTCCTGAATGGTAATACCTAGGTTTTCTTCTAGGGTTTTTATGTTTTTAGGTCTAACATTTAAGTCTTTAATCCATCTTGAATTGATTTTTGGATAACGTGTAAGGAAGGGATCCAGTTTCAGCTGTCTACATATGGCTAGCCAGTTTTCCCAGCACCATTTATTAAATAGGGAATCCTTTCCCCATTGCTTGTTTTTGTCAGGTGTGTCAAAGATCAGATAGTTGTAGATATGTGGCATTATTTCTGAGGGCTCTGTTCTGTTCCATTGGTCTATATCTCTGTTTTGGTACCAGTACCATGCTGTTTTGGTACCAGTACCATGCTGTTTTGGTTACTGTAGCCTTGTAGTATAGTTTGAAGTCAGGTAGCGTGATGCCTCCAGCTTTGTTCTTTTGGCTTAGAATTGACTTGGCAACACGGGCTCTTTGTTGGTTCCATATGAACTTTAAAGTAGTTTTTTCCAATTCTGTGAAAAAAGTCATTGGTAGCTTGATGGGGATGGCATTGAATCTATAAATGACCTTGGGCAGTATGGCCATTTTCACAATATTGATTCTTCCTACCCATGAGCATGGAATGTTCTTCCATTTGTTTGTATCCTCTTTTATTTCATTGAGCATTGATTTGTAGTTCTCCTTGAAGAGGTCCTTCACATCCCTTCTAAGTTGGATTCCTAGGTATTTTATTCTCTTTGAAGCAATTGTGAATGAGAGTTCACTCATGATTTGGCTCTCTGTTTGTCTGTATAAGAATTCTTCTGATTTTTGTACATTAATTTTGTATCCTGAGAGTTTGCTGAAGTTGCTTATCAGCTTAAGGAGATTTTGGGCTGAGACAATGGGGTTTTCTAGATATACAATTATGTCGTCTGCAAACAGGGACAATTTGACTTCCTCTTTTCCTAATTGAATACCCTTTATTTCCTTCTCCTGCCTGATTGACCTGGCCTGAACTTCCAACACTATGTTCAATAGGAGTGGTGAGAGAGGGCATCCCTGTCTTGTGCCAGTTTTCAAAGGGAATGCTTCCAGTTTTTGCCCATTCAGTATGATATTGGCTGTGGGTTTGTCATAGATAGCTCTTATTATTTTGAGATACCTCCCATCAATACCTAATTTATTCAGAGTTTTTAGCATGAAGCGTTGTTGAATTTTGTCAAAGGCCTTTTCTGCATCTATTGAGATAATCATGTGGTTTTTGTCATTGGTTCTGCTTATATGCTGGATTACTTTTATTGATTTGCATACATGGAACCAGCCTTGCATCCCAGGGATGAGGCCCACTTGATCATGGTGGATAAGCTTTTTGATGTGCTGCTGGATTCGGTTTGGCAGTATTTTGTTGAGGATTTTTGCATCAATGTTCATCAGGCATATTGCTCTAAAATTCTCTTTTTTGGTTGTGTCTCTTCCTGACTTTGGTATCGGGATGATGCTGGCCTCATAAAACAAGTTAGGGAGGATTCTCTCTTTTTCTATTGATGGGAATAGTTTCAGAAGGAATGGTACCAGTTCCTCCTTGTACCTCTGGTAGAATTTGGCTGTGAATCCATCTGGTCCTGGACTCTTTTTCGTTGGTAATCTATTGATTATTGCCACAGTTTCAGCTCCTGTTATTGGTCTATTCAGAGATTCAACTTCTTCCTGGTTTAGTCTTGGGAGAGTGTATGTGTCAAGGAATTTATCCATTTCTTGTAGATTTTCTAGTTTACTTGCATAGAGGTGTTTGTAGTATTCTCTGATGGTAGTTTGTCTTTCTGTGGTATTGGTGGTGATACCCCCTTTATCATTTTTTATTGCATCTATTTGATTCTTCTCTCTTTTCTTCTTTATTAGTCTTGCTAGTGGTCTATCAATTTTGTTGATTCTTTCAAAAAACAAGCTCCTGGATTCGTTAATTTTTTGAAGGGTTTTTTGTGTCTCTATTTCCTTTCAGTTCTGTTCTGATTTTAGTTATTTCTTGCCTTCTGCTAGCTTTTGAATGTGTTTGCTCTTGCTTTTCTAGTTCTTTTAATTGTGATGTTAGGGTGTCAATTTTGGATGTTTCCTGCTTTCTCTTGTGGGCATTAAGTGCTATAAATTTCCCTCTACACACTGCTTTGAATGCGTCGCAGAGATTCTGGTATGTTGTGTCTTTGTTCTCGTTGGTTTCAAAGAACATCTTCATTTCTGCCTTCATTTCATTATGTACCCAGTAGTCATTCAGGAGCAGTTGTTCAGTTTCCATGTAGTTGAGTGGTTTTGAGTGAGTTTCTTAATCCTGAGTTCTAGTTTGATTGCACTGTGGTCTGAGAGATAGTTTGTTATAATTTCTGTTGTTTTACATTTGCTGAGGAGAGCTTTACTTCCAAGTATGTGGTCAATTTTGGAATAGGTGTGGTGTGGTGCTGTAAAAAATGTATATTCTGTTGATTTGGGGTGGAGAGTTCTGTAGATGTCTATTAGGTCCGCTTGGTGCAGAGCTGAGTTCAATTCCTGGGTATTCTTGTTGACTTTCTGTCTTGTTGATCTGTCTAATGTTGACAGTGGGGTGTTAAAGTCTCCCATTATTAATGTGTGGGAGTCTAAGTCTCTCTGTAGGTCACTCAGGACTTGCTTTATGAATCTGGGTGCTCCTGTATGGGGTGCATATATATTTAGGATAGTTAGCTCTTCTTGTTGAATTGATCCCTTTACCATTAAGTAATGGCCTTCTTTGTCTCTTTTGATCTTTGTTGGCTTAAAGTCTGTTTTATCAGAGACTAGGATTGCAACCCCTGCCTTTTTTTGTTTTCCATTTGCTTGGTAGATCTTCCTCCATCCTTTTATTCTGAGCCTATGTGTGTCTCTGCCCATGAGATGGGTTTCCTGAATACAGCACACTGATGGGTCTTGAATTTTTATCCAATTTGCCACTCTGTGTCTTTTAATTGGAGTATTTAGTCCATTTACATTTAAAGTTAATATTGTTATGAGTGAATTTGATCCTGTCTTTATGATGTTAGCTGGTTATTTTGCTCATTAGTTGAGGCAGTTTCTTCCTAGTCTTGATGGTCTTTACATTTTGGCATGATTTTGTAGTGGCTGGTACCGGTTGTTCCTTTCCCTGTTTAGCGCTTCCTTCAGGAGCTCTTTTAGGGCCGGCCTGGTGGTGACAAAATCTCTCAGCATTTGCTTGTCTGTAATGTATTTTATTTCTCCTTCACTTATGAAGCTTAGTTTGTCTGGATATGCAATTCTGGGTTGAAAATTCTTTTCTTGAAGAATGTTGAATATTGGCTCCCACTGTCTTCTGGCTTGTAGAGTTTCTGCCGAGAGATCCGCTGTTAGTCTGATGGGCTTCCCTTTGTGGGTAACCCGACCTTTCTCTCTGGCTGCCCTTAACATTTTTTCCTTCATTTCAACTTTGGTGAATCTGACAATTATGTGTCTTGGGGTTGCTCTTCTTGAGGAGTATCTTTGTGGCATTCTCTGTATTTCCTGAATCTGAATGTTGGCCTGCCTTGCTAGATTGGGGAAGTTCTCCTGGATAATATCCTGCAGAGTGTTTTCCAACTTGGTTCCATTCTCCCCATCACTTTCAGGTACACCAGTCAGATGTGGATTTGGTCTTTTCACATAGTCCCATATTTCTTGGAGGCTTTGCTCATTTCTTTTTATTCTTTTTTCTCTAAACTTCCCTTCTCGCTTCATTTCATTCATTTCATCTTCCATCACTGATACCCTTTCTTCCAGTTGATCGCATCAGCTCCTGAGGATTCTGCATTCTTCACATAGTTCTCGAGCCTTGGCTTTCAGCTCTATCAGCTCCTTTAAGCACTTCTCTGTATTGGTTTTTCTAGTTATACATTCTTCTAAATTTTTTTCAAAGTTTTCAACTTCTTTGCCTTTGGTTTGAATGTCCTCCCATAGCTCGGAGTAATTTGATCGTCTGAAGCCTTCTTCTCTCAGCTTGTCAAAGTCATTCTCCGTCCAGCTTTGTTCCATTGCTGGTGAGGAACTGCGTTCCTTTGGAGGAGGAGAGGCGCTCTGCTTTTTAGAGTTTCCAGTTTTTCTGCTCTGTTTTTTCCCCATCTTTGTGGTTTTATCTACTTTTGGTCTTTGATGATGGTGATGTACAGATGGGTTTTTGGTGTGGATGTCCTTTCTGTTTGTTAGTTTTCCTTCTAACAGACAGGACCCTCAGCTGCAGGTCTGTTGGAGTACCTGGCCGTGTGAGGTGTCAGTCTGCCCCTGCTGGGGGGGTGCCTCCCAGTTAGGCTGCTCAGGGGTCAGGGGTCAGGGACCCACTTGAGGAGGCAGTCTGCCCATTCTCAGATCTCCAGCTGTGTGCTGGGAGAACCACTGCTCTCTTCAAAGCTGTCAGACAGGGACATTTAAGTCTGCAGAGGTTACTGCTGTCTTTTTGTTTGTCTGTGCCCTGCCCCCAGAGGTGGAGCCTACAGAGGCAGGCAGGCCTCCTTGAGCTGTGGTGGACTCCACCCAGTTCGAGATTCCCAGCTGCTTTGTTTACCTAAGCAAGCCTGGGCAATGGCGGGCGCCCCTCCCCCAGCCTTGCTGCCGCCTTGCAGTTTGATCTCAGACTGCTGTGCTAGCAATCAGCGAGACTCCATGGGCATAGGACCCTCCGAGCCAGGTGTGGGATATAATCTCCTGGTGTGCCGTTTTTTAAGCCCGTCGGAAAAGCACAGTATTCGGGTGGGAGTGACCCGATTTTCCAGGTGCCGTCTGTCACCCCTTTCTTTGACTAGGAAAGGGAACTCCCTGACCCCTTGCACTTCCCGAGTGAGGCAATGCCTCACCCTGCTTCAGCTCATGCACAGTGTATGCACCCACTGACCTGCACCCACTGTCTGGCACTCCCTAGTGAGATGAACCGGGTACCTCAGATGGAAATGCAGAAATCACCCATCTTCCGTGTCACTCACGCTGGGAGCTGTGGACCGGAGCTGTTCCTATTCGGCCATCTTGGCTCCTCCCTCCAACACGAATTTTTATAATACCATATTTTTACTGTACCTTTTCTGTATTTACATATACCTAGATACACAAATGCCATTGTGTTTTGGTAGCCTATAGTATTCCTTACACTAGCATGCTGTATGGGTTCATAACACAGGAGCAATATGCTATACCATTTAGCTTAGGTGTGTAGTATGCTATACTATCTGGGTTTGTGTAAGTATATTCTATTATGTTCATACAACAAAAATTTGCCTAACAATGCATTTCTTAGAACATATCCCTGTTAAGTGATGCATGATCATATGAGACTAGGACATATAGGTCTTCCTTACATTCAGAAAAAAGGAAATCAATGGTGATTATCAAACCAGACTGCACAACAGTTAATGATTAATGAAACAATAGTCTTTACACTTAGCAGAATACAAATTTCTCTTCTTTGGGACATTAAGCAAGTACAACCCAATTATCATACTTCTTATTGTATGAGAGAGTGTCCTCATTAATTTGGCCATGAATTCCCTTTATGTATGTATGGCTCTGTCTCTCTTTTTCTTCATGCCTTAATATGATTTTCTACTTCATAACATAGGAATCAGTATATAGTATTAACTGCCTGTATTTCTTTAAATTTATTTATATTTTTTACAAAATTAGTGACACTGTTTACATATCTTTTAATTTTTATGTCATGTAAATGTTTTATCTCATTATTTTTCTTTTATGGACACTCTATTCTGTTTTTAAGATACACATACATGCCTCTGTGTGCTTCTGGTTCATTTTTCTAACTGCTACACTTTGCTCCACAGTGGAGATCCATTATGATGTTCCTAATATCTTTCTCAGGAATGGACAACCAGGTTGCCATCAAAGGTTTGCCACTCCGAAATATCACCACATTTAACAACCTTACACACACACACGCACACATGCACACATATGGCCACAGATGTGCATATGGAATTATATCTAGCATAGCTCAGATACTTAATTTTTCAAATGTTGAATATATATCTGCTTTGTGGAGTGCTAAAAATCTCCCATGATTATTGTGTTGGTGTCTGACCACATAATTTTTGACTGACCAGGCTTTCCAATAATTCCTATTTCATTATTTTATTAATTATAACACTTTTTACATAGATTCTATTCCATTATGAAGTACACATTTAGAAATTGAGCATATATTGTGTAAACATCCAGAATATATGACTTAATAGTCATATTATAATGTAAATATGCTGTGAGAGTAGCAAAGATTGCAGAGCATCTGCCCAATCCCAGTATTTTCCCAGTGGTATACATTATTGGTCATATAGAATCACCACACGTCGTTTTGTCTCCCCAAAATCTTTGAAACAGAAAATTCCTTTTTCTTCGCTTTTTAAGCCCTCTGATTCTCTCTTTCCTCAGCTTATCTTACCTAATGCTTTCCTCTTCAAACTATGTATAAGTTCCGCTGTCTGAGTTGTGACTCCCTGGTATCCTGTTGTAGAAAACATACATTATGCAAGGCCTACAATCAAACTAGGCAGAGAGGCGCTTTTATGAAATCCATTAGCAACTTGATATATTCTTCTATGGATTGTCCTTTCAAATCAGTTTAGCCTTGGCCTGCATGGTCCTAGGATGCCAAATTCAGATTTAGATCCTGTATTAATTAGCTGGGGCTACCATAACAAAAATTTGTGTTTTTGCATAGCTTAAACAAAAGAAATTTACTTTCTCACAGTTGTGGATGCCGGAAAGTTCAAGATCAAAGGACTAGCTAATTCTCTTCCTGGTCTGCAGTCAGCCACTTTCTGCTGTCTTTCCATAGAGGTAAGAGAGAAAGAGAGAGAGAGCAAAAGCATGCAGAAGCAAGTTCTCTCGAGTATATTCCCATTAGGGAACATATCCCATTATGAAGGCCGCACCCTCCTGACATCATCTAAAGCTAATGACCTCTGAAAAGCCCCATCTCCATACAGAATCTCACTGGAGGTTAGGGATCAACATACAAGTTTGCAGGGGACACAGTTTTGTCCATAGCAGAGCACCTGTATTCTGCACACTAAACAGAGTCTTTCTTCACTCTACTAAATACACGTGTTAGTACAAGGGACATTTATGATGTGTAAAACTGAGTCTCTTTATGCTAAGTGCATGTGTTAGTACAAGGGACATTTATGATGTGTAAAATTTTCCAACATTGTAGCCTGTCTTACATGGTTTCAATTAATATCAAAGATCAATTTGTAACAGATTAAAGAAGAATCTTTGATGCACTCAATATCTAGTTAAAAACAGGGAACATGACCTCTGAGTAGAATCGCTATTGATTATCTGTTGATGCTTTAAGGTTTTAAATGCAAAGTTTCACTTGTTAAAGCATCCCTTAAATTTCAAAGTGTGCTTTTCTACCCTTGACTTTTATTTTAGATATAGGGGGGATAATGTGCAGGTTTGTTACGTGGGTATATTGGACTCAGGTAGTGAGCATATACCCAAGAGATGCTTTTATGACCCATGCCCCACTCCCTTGACCCTATAGTAGTTTGCCATGGCTATTGTTCCCATGTTTAAGTCTATGGGTGCTCAAGTTTAGCTCCCAGTTATAAGTGAGAACATGAGGTATTTAGTTTTCTGTTTCTGCATTAATTCACTTAGGATTTTGGACTCCAGTTCCATCTATATTCCTGCAAAGGACATGATTTCAATATTTTTTAAGGCTACATAGTATTCCATGGTGTACAGCACCACATTTTCTTTATCCCATCCAACATTGATGGGAACCTACATTGATTCTATGTCTTTGTTATTGTGAATACTGTGGCAATGAACATATGAGTGCATGTATTGTCTTATATAATGATCTATTTTCCTTTGGATGTATATCCAGTAATGGAATTGCTAGGTCAAATGCTAACTCTGTTTTAAGTTCTCAATTAATCTCCAATCTGCTTTCCACAGTGGCTGAACTAATTTACATTAGTACATTTTACCTTATTATATTCTTCCCTGAAGCTTTGTCAGCATCTGTTACAATTCACCTTGTAAACAGAATTAAAAACAAAAACCATATGATCATCTCAATAGATGCAGACAAAGCCTTCAATAAAATCCAACATCACTTCATAATATAAAAAACCCTCAACAAACTAGACATTAAATGAACATACCTCCAAATTAATAAGAGCCACGTATGACAAACCCACAGCCAACATCATAGGCAAAAGCCAAAAGAATTTCCCTTGAAAACCAGAGCAAGACAAGGATGCCCATTCTCACCACTCCCATTCAACTTAGCACTGAAAGTCCTGCCAGATCCATCAGGCAAGAGAAAGAAATAAAAGACATCCAAATAGGAAAAGAACAAGTCAAACTATCTCTTCACTGACAATATGATTCTATGCCTAGAAAACCCTGAAGACTCTGCCAAGTGGCTACTAGAACTGACAAACAATTTTAGTGAGGCTTCAGAATACCAAATCACTGTACAAAAATTAGTAGCATTTATATACACCAATAATGTCCAAGCTGAGATTCAAAGTATGCTTTTTCCTTTCTGAGTTTCACAAGTGGTTGTTGTTGCCATTATCTAACCTGTCTCTGTTTCTCAGGTTTGGGAGGAGGTTAATGTTCAGATGGTGTTAGCTCCAGCTCGCCATTTCTGACACCTGTGCAGCCTTTTCTCCCACTTTCCTCATTTACTGCTCCTTATGTTTCTTGACTGGGATTTCTACCATGTCCATCCCAGCAAATAATGTGTGCTGAGTAAGTCAATGCTTTGGATCTTGACTTTTTCCAATCCCTGACTTTGGCATTGAAATTCCACCTTCATTTGAAGTCAAAATCCTGTTTGCATTTTTTGTCAGTTGCACAATAAACAGCATGACAATTTAGAGTCATGTGAATGACACTGACATTTGGCATTGTTTCTTTTAATTTTTTTTTTAAGTTCAGGGGTACATGTGCAGGTTTTTTTTTTTCTTTTTTTTTTTTTTTCTGAGATGGAGTCTCGCTCTGTCCCCAGGCTGGAGTGCAGTGGCGCGATCTCGACTCACCACAAGCTTCGCCTCCCGGGTTCACGCCATTCTCCTGCCTCAGCCTCCCAAGTAGCTGGGACTACAGGCGCCCGCCACCGCGCCCGGCTAATTTTTTGCATTTTTAGCAGAGATGGGGTTTCACCGTGTTAGCCAGGATGGTCTCGATCTCCTGACCTCGTGATCTGCCAGCCTCGGCCTCCCAAAGTACTGGGATTACAGGTGTGAGCCACCGCGCCCGGCCGACGTGCAGGTTTGTAATATAGGCAAACCCCTGTCATGAAGGTTTGTTGTACAGATTATTTCATCACCCAGGTATTAAACCTAGTACATTATTTTTCCTGATTCTCTCCTTCCTCCAATCCTTTACCCTTCCAGCCCGAGTCTGTTGCTCCTCTCTATGTATTCATGTGTTCTCATCATTTAGCTCCCACTTGTAAGTGAGAACATGTGGTATTTGGTTTTCTATTCTTGCAGTATTTTGCTAAGGGCAATGGCCTCCAATTCCATTCATGATCCTTCAAAGGACGTGATCTCCTTCTTTTTTACGGCTGCATAATATTCCATAATGTATATATATCGCATTTTCTTTTTTAAAAAAACGTGTTTCATTTTAAGTTCTGGGATACATGTGCAGGACGTGCAGGTTTGTTACACAGGTAAATGTGTGCCATGGATATGTATCACATCTTCTGTATCCATTGATGGGCATTTAGGTTGATTTCATGTCTTTGCTATTGTGAATAGTGCTGCAGTGAACATCAACATTCACGTGTCTTTATGATAGAATGATTTACATTCCTTTGGATATATTTGGATACCCAATAATGGGATTGCTGGGTTGAATGATAATCCTGTTTTAAGTTCTTTAAGAGATTGCCACACTGTGTTCCACAATGGCTAAAGTAATTTACATTCCCACAAGCAGTGAATAAGCATTCCCTTTTCTTAATAATCTTACTAGTATCTGTTATTTCTTTACTTTTAAATATTAATAACAGCCATTCTGACTGGTGTGAGATGGTATCTTATTGTGGTTTTGATTTGCTTTTATCTAGTGATTAGTGAGGTTGAGCATTTTTTCATGTGCTTGTTGGCCACATGTATGTCTTCTTTTGAAAAGTTCCTATTTATGTCCTTTGCCCAATTTTTAATGGGGTTGTTTTTTGCTTGTTAATTTTTTAAGTTCCTTAAAGATTCTGGATGTTAGACCTTTACTGGATGCACAGTTTGCAAATATTTCTCCCATTCTGTAGGTTGTATGTATATTCTGGTGATAGTTTCTTTTGCAGTGCAGAAGCTCTTTAGTTTAATTAGGTTCCATTAGTCAATTTTTGTTTTTATTACAATTGCTTTTAGGGACTTAGCCATAAATTCTTTGCCAAAACCTTTGTCAATAAAGGTATTTCTTAGGTTTTCTTCTAGAATTTTTATAGTTTGAGGTCTTACATTTAATTCTTTAATCTATCTTGAGTTGGTTTTTTCATACAGTGAAAAGTTGTGGTCCAGTTTCATTCTTCTGCATATAGCTAGCTAGTAATCTCAGCAACATTTATTGAATAGGGAGTGCTGTCTCCATTGCTTATTTTTGTTGATTTTGTCAAAGATCACATAATTGTAGGTGTTTGAGTTTATTTCTGGGTTCTTTATTTTGTTTCACTGATTTATGTGTCTGTTTTTATACCGGTATTATGCTATTTTGATTATTGTAACCTTATAGTGTAGTTTGAAGTCAAGCAATGTGATGCCTCCAGCTTTGCTCTTTTTGCATAGGGTTGCTTTGTTTATTCAAGTTCTTTTTGTTCTAAATGAATTTCAGAATAGGTTTTTCTGATTTTGTGAAAAATGATGTTGGTATTTTTGATAGTGATAGTATTGAATCTGTAAACCATTAAGAGCAGTATGGCCATTTTAACTACATTGATTCTTCCAATCTGTGAACAGAGAGTATATTCCACTTATTTACATCATCTCTGATTTTTTTTCAGCAGTGTTTTGTAACTCTCCTTGTAAAGATTGTTCACCTCCTTGGCTAAGTAAATCCTAGATATTTCATTTTCTTTGTGGCTATTGTAAACAAGACTGTGTTCTTGATTTGATTGTCAGTCAGAATGTTATTAGTGTATACAAAGGCTACTCATTTTTATACCTTATTTTGTATCCTGAAACTTTACTGAATTCATTTATCGGTTCCAGGAGCTTTTTGTTAAAATATTTAGGGATTTCTAGGTATAGAATCACATCACTGGAAAAGAGAGCTAGTTTGACTTATTTTCCTACTTAGATGTCTTTATTTCTTTCTCTTGTCTGATGGCTCTGGCTAGGACATTCAGTACTAAGTTGAGTAGATGTGCTGGGTGTGGGCATCCTTGTCTTGCTCCAGTTGTTAAGGGGAATGGTTTGAGCTTTTGCCCACTCAGAGTAAGTTTGGCTGTGTGTTTGTCACAGATGGCTCTTATTATTTTGAAGTATGTTGCTTCAATCTGTAGTATGTTGGTTTTAATCATAGAAGGATTGGATTTTATGAAAGGATTTTTCTGTGTCTATTGAGATGATCATATGTGTTTTTAATCCCTTTTGTGTGAATTATATAATTGATTTGCATATATTGAACCAACCTTGCATCCCAGAAATAAAGCCTACTTGATCGTGGTGAATTAGCTTTTTGATGTGCTGCTGGATTCAGTTTGCTAGTATTTTATTGAAGATTTTTGCATCAAGGTTCATCAAGGATACAGGCTTGATGTTTCCTTTTACCACTGTTCTCTGCTGGATTTTAGTATCAGGATGCTGCTGCCTCCATAGAATGAGTTAGAGAGAAGCCTCTTCTTAATTTTTTTGAAAAGTTTCAGTAGGATTGGTAGCAATTCTTCTTTGTACATCTGGTAGAATTTGGCTGAGAATCCATGAGGTCCCGGACACTTTTTTTTGGCAGGATTTTTTATTACTGATTTAATTTCCAAACTTACTGCTGGTTTGTTAAGGTTTTTCCTCTCTTCATGATTCAGTCTTGAGAGGTTGTGTGTTTCTAGTAATTTATCCATTTCCTCTAGATTTTCTAATATGTGTGTACAGAGGTATTCATAATAGTCTCTGATGATCTTTTGTATTTCTGAGGGATCAGTAATCTTTCCATTTCTAATTATGCTTATTTGGATCTTCTCTCTTTCTTTTCTTTGTTAACCTGCTGATGCCCTATGAATCTTGTTTATTCTTTTGAAGAGCCAACTCTTGGTTTCATTAGTCTTTTGTATGGACTTTTGGGACTCAATTTCTTTCAGTTCTTCTCTAATTTTAGTTATTTCTTTTTTTCTACTAGCTTTAGTATGGGAGTATTCTTTTTCTCTAGTTCCTCTGATTGCCATGTTAGGTCATTAATTTGAGATCTTTTTAATCTCTTAATGAAGGTGTTTAGTGCTATAAATCTTCTTAACACTGCTTTAGCTGCATCCCAAAGGTTTTGGAAAATTGTGTCTCTATTTTCATTAATTTCAAAGCATTTTTAAAATTTCTGTCTTAGCTTTGTTGTTTACCCAAGATTTATTCAGAAGCAAGTTGTTAAATTTCCATTTTTTTAATAGTTTTGAGATATCTTTTTGGTATTGATTTATATTTTTAGTGCACTATCGTCCAAGAGTGTATTTTGTATGATTTCAACTTTTTAAAATTTATGGAGACTTGCTTTATGGTTGAGCATGTGGGCAATCTTAAAATATGTTCTGTGTGCTTATAAGAAGAATGTATATTCTGTGATTATTGGGTGGAGTTCTTTGCAGATGACTATTAGGTGCAATTTGGTCAAGTGTCAAGTTTTAGTCCAGAATTTCTTTGTTAGTTTTCTGCCTTGATGACTTGTCTAACACTGTCGGTGGGGTGTTGAAGTCCCCTACTATTATTGTGTGGCTGCCTAAATATTTTTGTAGGGCAAGAAAAACCTGTCTCATGAATCTTGATGCTCCTTTTTTGGATTTTTATAAATTTAGGATACTTAAGTCTTCTTTTTGCATTGAACTCTTTATCATTATGTACTGCCTGCCCTCCTTTGTCCTTTCTAATTACTGTTGGTTTAAAATCTGCTTTATCTGATATAAGAATAGAGATTCTTGATCTTTTTTGTTTTCCATTTGCCTGGATCTTTCTCCATTCCTTTACTTTGAGCCTGTGGTTATCATTACATGTGAGATGCATCTCTTGAGGACAAATGACAGTTGTGTCTTGTCTTTTTATCCCACTTGCCACTCTATGCCTTTTAGGTGGGGCATTTAAACCATTCATATTTAGGGCTAGTATTGATATATGGGATTGTGATCCTGTTATCACATTGCTGGCTGTTTGCTTTGTAGACTTGATTGTGTGATTGTTTTATGTAGTCTGTACACTATGTTCTTGAGTGTATTTTTGAGGTAGTAAGTTTCAATCTTTTGTTTCCATGGTTAGCACCACCTTAAGGACATCTTGTAAGGGTGGTCTACTGGTAATGAATTCCCTTTATGCTTGCTTGTCTGAGAGGGATTTTGTTTCTCCTTTGCTTATGAAGCTTGGCTTGGTAGAATACGATATTCTTGGTTAGAATTTCTTTTCTTTAAAAATGCTGAAAATAATCCCTCAATCTCTTCTGGCTTGTAAGTTTTTTTCTGAGAGGTCTGCTGCTAGCCTGATGGGTTTCTCTTTGTAGGTGACCTGACCTTTCTGTCTAGCTGCCTAAATTTAAGATTTTTTTCTTTTGCATTGACAGTGAATCTGATGACTATGTTTCTTGGAGATGGTCATCTTATGTCATATCTCCAAAGAGTTCTCTGTATTTCCTGAAACTGTATGTCCTCTTCTCTAGCAAGAGCGAGGAAATTTATGGACTACATCATCACTATGTTTTCCAAGTTGCTTACTCTCTATCCTCTTTCAGGAATGCCAATGAGTTGTGGATTCGTTGTCTTTACATAATCTCATATTTCTTAGAGATTTTATTCCTTTTTAAAAACTCTTTTTCTTCATTTTTTTGGTCTCACTGAGATGATTCGATGAACCAATCTTCTAACTCTGAGATTCTTTCTTCAACTTAATGTATTCTGCTGTTTCTCCCTCTGTTTTTATTGTAAAATTATTGAAGTGAATTCTTCAATTACAGAAGTTCAGTTTGGTTCTTCCTTAAAATGGCTATTTCATCTTTCAGCTCCTGGATTATTTTACTATACTCCCTCGATTCCTTGGTTTAGGTTTCAACTTTCTCCTCAATCCCAATGAACTTCCTTGCCATCCAGATTTTGAATTATATGTATGTCATTTCAGTCATCTCAATCTGGCTAAGAACCATCCCTGGGAGCCTTGTGTGTTTCTTTGGAGGTAAGGGAGCACACTGGTTTTTTGAGTTGCCAGAGTTCTTACATTGATTCTGTCTCATGTCTGAGGGTTGGTGTGCCTTTAATTGTGATGTAAGTTGAGTATAGTCAGTTGGCTTCATTTCTAGGTGTTGTCAGAAGGCCAGGACTCTGTGCAGAATCTTTATTTGTGACTGGATCTTTGCATTAGTTTTGCAGGTGCTATATACTGGCACAATATTTTGGTGTTGTATTTTGGGCTGCAATCCAGTTGGTGGCACTTAAGAGTGTTGACTAGCAGATAAGCTCTTAGTCAGACAGCTTTTTTGTATTTTGGTGCAGTTGGCGGTAGTGCTCTGTGGTGTGGGGGACAGGGATGACTCCCTCACCTGACCTACTCCTGGGTCTTGGAGGAGCCCTCTACCTTCACTGGCTCCATGTCTGCATTTCCTTTGTTAGGCTTCCTGGTTCACAGGGCTCCCTCAGGCAGGGGCCATGGTTGGCAGAGAGACCATACCCTTCTGGGTTTTTTAAATTATTATTATACTTTAGGTTCTAGGGTACATGTGCACAACTTGCAGATTTGTTACATATGTATGCATGTGCCATGTTGGTTTGCTGCACCCATCAAGTTGTCATTTACATTAGGTATTTCTCCTGATGCTATCCCTCCCCCATCCCTCCACTGCATGACAGGCCCTGGTGTGTGACGTTCCCCGCCCTGTGTCCAAGTGTTTTCATTGTTCAATTCCCACCTATGAGTGAGAACATGCAGTGTTTGGTTTTCTGTCCTTGTGATAGTTTGCTCAGAATGGTGGTTTCCAGCTTTATCCATGTCCCTACAAAGTACATGAACTCATCCTTTTTTATGGCTGCATAGTATTCCATGGTGTATATGTGCCGCATTTTCTTAATCCCGTCTATCACTGATGGACATTTGGGTGGGTTCCAAGTCTTTGCTATTGTGAATAGTGCCACAATAAACATACGTGTGCATGTGTCTTTATAGTAGCATGATTTATAATCCTTTGGGTATATATCCAGTAATGGGATTGCTGGGAGAGACCATACCTTTCTCAGTCCAGCCCTATGGAGGGAGTCACACCCTTCTCCTCCCAGGTGGCTCACCTCTCTCAGTGTTCTGAGAGTGAGGGCTCCTCACTGCTTGGGTCCTGCCTAAGCTGATATGTCCTGCTTGGCTAGAGCAGTGGGAGTGGGTGTAGTTGCCCAATCCACTGTCCAGGTGCTTCCCATAGGAACACAGAGCTGCACCTACTGGCAGAGTTCAGGAAGAGGTGGGTCCTCTGTGTTGGAATCCCCAACTGGTGTGTCCTGCCCAGGTAGGAGGAGGAGGGGTTGGCATGGTGGCCCAATCCACTGTCTGGGTGCTTCCCTAGGGAATTCGGGGCTGCACTTGCCAGCAGAGTTCAGGCAGAAGAAGGTCCGCTGTGCTAGAAGCCCCAGCAAGCATGGCCTGTCTGGCTGTGAGCAAGCAGTGAAGTCACCTACCCTGCATCCAGATATTTCCTGGGGGAAAACAGGGCTGCAACCGCCCACAGAGTTCAGGAGAAGCAGGTCTGCTGTGCTGGAAGTCTGTCTGGTTACAAGCAAGCAGAAGGAGTGGGTGGAGTAGCCCACTCTGCCAGCCAGATGTTTCCCAGGGGAACATGGGGTTGCTCCTGCCTGCAGACTTCAGGCAGAAGTGAAGCCACTGTGCTGGAAGATGTCATTGAGCCTTCTATGGAAAGGGGATGATGGGGTGGTCTTACTGCTCCTGGGCACTGCATCTGTGGTGCCTACTGGGGCTATGGCAGTACTCTACTGTTTCAGGGTCCAAGGCTTTATAGAGGTCGCTATGAAATTGAGTTTGCCTCTGCAAAACCTGTGAACTTGAGTGTTGCCTCTGCAAAACCTCTGGATGTTTCTCTCTGACAGTCTAGAGGCCTTAGGGGGTAGGAGGATTTTCCCATTTCAAAGCTTTCAAAGGTCCCTGTGGAAGGTGTGAATCTTCCAGGGGTTCTCACTCACCCTTTCCCCATGGTAGGAAACTTGTCCTGGCTCCACACCAATCCAAGATGGGCTGCTGCCCATTTTCTCTCTTCTCTATTCTCTGTGTCCCCTTGCTACCATGATGGATCCTGTTGTGGATTCCTAGTTTATAGACTTGCAGGGTCAGTATTCACTACGCTCTTGGTCTCCTCTCCATGAGAGCAGCACACACTAGCCACTTTTAGTCTGCCATTTTGATCCCCTCCC
This sequence comes from Pan paniscus, assembly GCF_029289425.2. Lineage (NCBI taxonomy): Eukaryota > Metazoa > Chordata > Mammalia > Primates > Hominidae > Pan > Pan paniscus. The sequence continues at coordinate 64,584,859 of NC_073258.2, forward strand.
TCAACAAATAATTTTTATATGCATATGTTCAAAATACTCCATGGGATATAGTTTACTAAAGAATTATTTACTATTTGTTTGAATTCAAATTTAACTAGACACACTCTATTGTTATTTGCTAAAACCAGTAACCTCCCCTGAGCCAATATGACTCCTAGTCTGCATTCCCTGCAGTGAAGGTATACTGCATGGAAAGTCATCTTCATATTGACCCAGTAATGGCACAAGAGGATGTAAATTTATATTTCCAGGTATAACTGAACAAGTGCTGGGCATTAGAAGAGAGAGGAAAGGCATCACAGGATAAAGGTTATGTGAAAAATGAGTAAGTGAGAGTTGACTGGACCTTCATCCTCTTCTTTAATCAGGTGACTGGAAGCACCTGCTCAATGGCTGCTCATCAACAACAAACCAGAGGAGGGCTTAAAAGAACTCAGAAAAGCTGCATGCTGGAATAGAATGAAGAATGCTGGAGACACCCTAACCATGGAGGTGAGCAGGATGGGAGCTGGATATAGGATGTGAGGAAGACATAACTTGCATTCATACTATCTATCTAGTGTCCAAGGTGCATAAAGCATGGGAACACAGGTCTGATATGGCTCTTCTTATCTCACCTTACTGTCCTGGTTCTCAAGGGGTGTTGCAATTGTTTGGCTTAGTGTTGAAAGAGAATATGTTGTTACTGAAAGAAATGGACACAGATACTTTACTTAGTAGAGACAGAGGGCACTTAGTATTCCTTCTGGCTTAATATTCTTTGGGCTTCTTTTCAGGGCATAAGCCAGCAGAAGGAAGGGTTAGTGACCATGCAGAATAGAACACCAAGAGGTTCACTTATTTGTTTATTCACTCACACACTCATTCATTCATGTATATTTTCTGAGTGCCCATGTGTGTCAGGTTCTGGTCTATCCCTGGAAATACCACAACAATCATAAAGGTCAAAATCCCTGTTGTATGGAGTGTAAATTCTATTATTACAAGATTTAAGGGCATGACTAAGTGGAAATACCTCAGAAAAAGATTTCTCTTTTTTTTACATACAGATAGAAAACACAGATATTGCAACTTACAAGGGATGTGAAGGACCTCTTCAAGGAGAACTACAAACCACTGCTCAATGAAATAAAAGAGGATACAAACAAATGGAAGAACATTCCATGCTCATGGGTAGGAAAAATCAATATCGTGAAAATGGCCATATTGCCCAAGGTAATTTATAGATTCAATGCCATCCCCATCAAGCTACCAATGACTTTCTTCACACAATTGCAAAAAACTACTTTAAAGTTCATATGGCACCAAAAAAGAGCCCGCATCACCAAGTCAATCCTAAGGCAAAAGAACAAAGCCGGAGGCATCACGCTACCTGACTTCAAACTATACTACAAGGCTACAGTAACCAAAACAGCATGGTACTGGTATCAAAACAGAGATATAGATGAATGGAACAGAACAGAGCCCTCAGAAATAACACCGCATACCTACAACTATCTGATCTTTGACAAACCTGACAAAAACAAGAAATGGGGAAAGGATTCCCTATTTAATAAATGGTGCTGTGAAAACTGGCTAGCCATATGTAGAAAGCTGAAACTGGATCCCTTCCTTACACCTTATACAAAAATTAATTCAAGATGGATTAAAGACTTAAACGTTAGACCTAAAACCATAAAAACCCTAGAAGAAAACCTAGGCAATACCATTCAGGACATACGCATGGGCAAGGACTTCATGTCTAAAACACCAAAAGCAATGGCAACCAAAGCCAAAATTGACAAATGGGATCTAATTAAATGAAAGAGCTTCTGCACAGCAAAAGAAACTACCATCAGAGTGAACAGGCAACCTACAGAATGGGAGAAAATTTTCACAACCTACTCATCTGACAAAGGGCTAATATCCAGAATCTACAATGAACTCAAACACATTTACAAGAAAAAAAACAAACAACCCCATCAAAAAGTGGGTGAAGGACATGAACAGACACTTCTCAAAAGAAGACATTTATGCAGCCAAAAAACACATGGAAAAATGCTCATCATCACTGGCTATAAGAGAAATGCAAATCAAAACCACAATGAAACACCATCTCACACCAGTTGGAATGTCAATCATTAAAAAGTCAGGAAACAACAGGTGCTGGAGAGGATGTGGAGAAATAGGAACACTTTTACACTGTTGGTGGGACTGTAAACTAGTTCAACCATAGATTCCTCAGGGATCTAGAACTAGAAATACCATTTGACCCAGCCAACCCATTACTGGGTATATACCCAAAGGACTATAAATCATGCTGCTATAAAGACACACGCACATGTATGTTTATTGCGGCATTATTCACAATAGCAAAGACTTGGAACCAACCCAAATGTCCAACAACGATAGACTGGATTAAGGAAATGTGGCACATATACACCATGGAATACTATGCAGCCATAAAAAATGATGAGTTCATGTCCTTTGTAGGGACATGGATGAAATTGGAAATCATCATTCTCAGTAAACTATCACAAGAACAAAAAACCAAACACCGCATATTCTCACTCATAGGTGGGAATTGAACAATGAGAACACATGGACACAGGAAGGGGAACATCACACTCCAGGGACTGTTGTGGGGTGGGGGGAGAGGGGAGGGATAGCATTAGGAGATATACCTAATGCTAAATGACGAGTTAATGGGTGCAGCACACCAGCATGGCACATGTATACATATGTAACTAACCTGCACATTGTGCACATGTACCCTAAAACTTAAATTATAATAATAATAAAATAAAATAAAAAAAGATTAAGGGATTTGGTGAAGTAAATGGACAAAAAGAAGAGAAAACACAGATATTGCTGTGGATCATAAAGTAAACCATTTATCATATTATGCACATATTAAACTGTGTTGAAAAATTATAGTAGGCTAGGCATGAAGCTTGATCATGAATAACAGTATAAATCAGGGTCCCAGGCTTTAAGGAGCTTTTATCTTAATAAGAGAAAGTAAAAGTAATAGCTTCTTTAAATGTTTTATTCTGATCTAAATCAGTTAAAATGACAACTGCTCTCTTAACAAATGTTTAAGTGCACAATACAATATTGTTAACTATAAGTACAAGGTTGTACAGAAGGTCTCTAGAATTTTTATCTTGTATCAGTGAAACTCTATACCCATTGAAGAGCAGTTTCCCCTTTCCCCCTTCCTCCAGCTTCTGAAAACCACCATTAGGGATATTGGTCTAAAATTCTCTTTTTTTGTTGTGTCTCTGCCAGGCTTTGGTATCAGGATGATGCTGGCCTCATAAAATGAGTTAGGGAGGATTCCCTCTTTTTCTATTCATTGGAATAGTTTCAGAAGGAATGGTACCAGCTCCTCCTTGTACCTCTGGTAGAATTCAGCTGTGAATCCATCTGGTCCTGGACTTTTTTTGGTTGGTAAGCTGTTAATTATAGCCTCAATTTCAGAGCCTGTGTTTGGTCTATTCAGAGATTCAACTTCTTCCTGATTTAGTCTGGGGAGGGTGTATGTGTCGAGGAATTTATCCATTTCTTCTAGATTTTCTAGTTTATTTGTGTAGAGGTGTTTATAGTATTCTCTGATGGTACTTTGTATTTCTGTGGCATCGGTGGTGATATCCCCTTTATCATTTTTTATTGCATCTATTTGATTCTTCTCTCTTTTCTTCTTTATTAGTCTTGCTAGCTGTCTATCAATTTTGTTGATCTTTTCAAAAAACCAGCTCCTGGATTCGTTAATTTTTTGAAGGGTTTTTTGTGTCTCTATGTCCTTCAGTTCTGCTCTGATCTTAGTTATTTCTTGCCTTCTGCTAGCTTTTGAATGTGTTTGCGCTTGCTTCTCTAGTTCTTTTAATTGTGATGTTAGGGTGTAAATTTCAGATCTTTCCTGCTTTCTCTTGTGGGCATTTAGTGCTATAAATTTCCCTCTACACACTGCTTTAAATGTGTCCCACAGATTCTGGTATGTTGTGTCTTTGTTCCTGTTGGTTTCAAAGACCATCTTTATTTCTGCCTTCATTTTGTTATGTACCCAGTAGTCATTCAGGAGCAGGTTGTTCAGTTTCCATGTATCTGAGTGGTTTTGAGTGAGTGTCTTAATCCTGAGTTCTAGTTTGATTGAACTGTGGCCTGAGAGACAGTTTGTTATAATTTCTGTTCTTTTACATTTGCTGAGGAGTGCTTTACTTCCAACTATGTCATCAATTTTGGAATAAGTGTGGTGTGGTGCTGAGAAGAATGTATATTCTGTTGATTTGGGGTGGAGAGTTCTGTAGATGTCTGTTAGGTCCACTTGGTGCAGAGCTGAGTTCAATTCCTGGATATCCTTGTTAACTTTCTGTCTCATTGATCTGTGTAATGTTGACAGTAGGGTGTTAAAGTCTCCCATTATTATTGTGTGGGAGTCTAAGTCTCTTTGTATGTCTCTAAGGACTTGCTTTATGAATCTGGGTGCTCCTGTATTGGGTGCATATGTATTTAGGATAGTTAGCTCTTCTTGTTGAATTGTTCCCTTTACCATTATGTAATGGCCTTCTTTGTCTCTTTTCATCTCTGTTAGTTTAAAGTCTGTTTTATCAGAGACTAGGATTGCAACCTCTGCCTTTTTTTATTTTCCATTTGCTTGGTAGATCTTCCTCCATCCCTTTATTTTGAGCCTATGTGTTTCTCTGCATGTGAGATGGGTTTCCTGAATACAGCACGCTGATGGGTCTTGACTCTTTTGCAAAAATCCTCAATAAAATACTGGCAGACCAAATCCAGCAGCACATCAAAAAGCTTATCCACCATGATCAAGTGGGCTTCATCCCTGGGATGCAAGGCTGGTTCAATATATGCAAATCAATAAAAATAATCCAGCATATAAACAGAACCAAAGACAAAAACCACATGATTATCTCAATAGATGCAGAAAAGGCCTTTGACAAAATTCAACAGCCCTTCATGCTAAAAACTCTCAATAAATTAGGTGTTGATGGGACGTATCTCAAAATAATAAGAGCTATCTATGACAAACCCACAGCCAATATCATACTGAATGGGCAAAAACTGGAAGCATTCTCTTTGAAAACTGGCACACGACAGGGATGCCCTCTCTCACCACTCCTATTCAACATAGTGTTGGAAGTTCTGGCCAGGGCAATCAGGCAGAAGGAAATAAAGTGTATTCAATTAGGAAAAGAGGAAGTCAAATTGTCCCTGTTTGCAGATGACATGATTGTATATCTAGAAAACCCCATCGTCTCAGCCCAAAATCTTCTGAAGCTGATAAGCAACTTCAGCAAAGTCTCAGGATACAAAATCAATGTGCAAAAATCACAAGCATTCTTATACACCAATAACAGACAAACAGAGAGCCAAATCATGAGTGAACTCCCATTCACAATTGCTTCAAAGAGAATAAAATACCTAGGAATCCAACTTAGAAGGGATGTGAAGGACCTCTTCAAGAAAAACTACAAACCACTTCTCAATGAAATAAAAGAGGATACAAACAAATGGAAGAACATTCCATGCTCATGGGTGGGAAAAATCAACATCGTGAAAATGGCCATAACGCCCAAGGCAATTTATAGATTCCATGCCATCCCCATCAAGCTACCAATGACTTTCTTCACAGAATTGGGAAAAACTACTTTAAAGTTCATATGGAACCAAAAAAGAGCCCACATTGCCAAGTCAATCCTAAGCCAAAAGAACAAAGCTGGAGGCACCACGCTACCTGACTTCAAACTATACTACAAGGCTACAGTAACCAAAACAGCATGGTACTGCTACCAAAACAGAGATATAGATGAATGGAACAGAACAGAGCCCTCAGAAATAATGCCACATATCTACAACTATCTGATCTTTGACAAACCTGACAAAAACAAGAAATGGGGAAAGGATTCCCTATTTAATAAATGGTTCTGGGAAAACTGGCTAGCCATATGCAGAAAGCTGAAACTGGATCCCTTCCTTACACCTTATACAAAAATTAATTCAAGATGGATTAAAGACTTACATGTCAGACCTAAAACCATAAAAACCCTAGAAGAAAACCTAGGCAATACCATTCAGGACATACACATGGGCAAGGACTTCATGTCTAAAAGAGCAAAAGCAATGGCAACAAAAGCCAAAATTGACAAATGGGATCTAATTAAACTAAAGAGCTTCTGCACAGCAAAAGAAATTACCATCAGAGTGAACAGGCAACCTACAGAATGGGAGACAATTTTCACAACCTATTCATCTGACAAAGGGCTAATATCCAGAATCTACAATGAACTCAAACAAATTTACAAGAAAAAAACAAATAACCCCATCAACAAGTGGGTGAAGGATATGAACAGACACTTCTCAAAAGAAGACATTTATGCAGCCAAAAGACACATGAAAAAAATGCTCATCATCACTGGCCATCAGAGAAATGCAAATCAAAACCACAATGAGATACCATCTCACACCAGTTAGAATGGCCATCATTAAAAAGTCAGGAAACAACAGGTGCTGGAGAGGATGTGGAGAAATAGGAACACTTTTACACTGTTGTTGGGACTGTAAACTAGTTCAACCATTGTGGAAGTCAGTGTGGTGATTCCTCAGGGACCTAGAACTAGAAATACCATTTGACCCAGCCATCCCATTACTGAATATATACCCAAAGGATTATAAATCATGCTGCTATAAAAACACATGCACATGTATGCTTATTGCAGCACTATTCACAATAGCAAAGACTTGGAACCAACCCAAATGTCCAACAATGATAGACTGGATTAAGAAAATGTGGCACATATACACCATGGAATACTATGCAGCCATAAAAAAGGATGAGTTCATGTCCTTTGTAGGGACATGGATGAAGCTGGAAACCATCATTCTCAGCAAACTATTGCAAGGACAAAAAACCAAGCACTGCATGTTCTCAAGAACACATGGACACAGGAAGGGGAACATCACACACCAGGGCCGGTTGTGGGGTGGGGAGACGGGGGAGGGATAGCATTAGGAGATATACCTAATGTTAAATGACGAGTTAATGGGTGCAGCACACCAACATGGCACATGTATACATATGTAACTAACCTGCACGTTGTGCACATGTACCCCAAAACTTAAAGTATAATTAAAAAAAAAAGAAAATGTGGCACATATATACCACAGAATACTATGCAGCCATAAAAAATGATGAGTTCAAGTCCTTTGTAGGGACATGGATGAAGCTGGAAACCATCATTCTCAGCAACCTATCATAAGGACAAAAAACCAAACACCACATGTTCTCACTCATAGGTAGGAATTGAGCAATGAGAACACATGGGCACAGGAAGGGGAACATCACACACCGGGGACTGTTGTGGGGTGGCGGGAGGGGGGAGGGATAGCATTAGGAGATATACCTAATGCTAAATGACGAGTTAATGGGTGCAGCACACCAACATGGCACATGTATACATATGTAACAAACCTGTACGTTGTGCACATGTACCCTAAAACTTGAAGTATAATTTAAAAAAAAGAAAAAGAAACATTATGTTAAATGAATTAAGCCAGATATATAGAGTCAAGTATTTTATAATTCAATGTATAAATCAAATGTCCACAATAGGCAAATCTTTAGAATCAGAAAGTAAATTAGCGGTTGCTAAGTGGGATGTGTGAATAAAAATGGAGAGTTACTGCTAATGGGTATGGTTTCCTATGTGGTGATTAAAATGCTCTGTAATGATATAGTAGTGATGATTGCGCAACTCTTTGAATGATCAAAACACATTCAATTGTATACTTTAAAAGGGTAAATTGTATGGTAAATGAATTATACTTCAAGGAGGTTTAAATTTTAATAGAAATTTTAGTCCTAATCAAGGTGACATTTTCTCCCATATTTTGCCTCCAATTCTTCCACAGCACATAGTGCATCTCACATAATATTTATAATGTTGGAGTGCAATTGTTTATGTACTCTCTCTTACTTACTCAACTATAAGATCCTTGAACTTGTCACACACGTTACTTTAGGAACTAGCATGGAAAAGGTCTTCACAAATACTATCTGAAAAATCAATAAGCCAGTAAAAGTAAACCTCCATATGAGCTTATTCCTCTGCTTTTCATCACCATCTATTCTGTCCACATTTCAAGCAATGTATTTCCAGCGTGAATTTGTGGTGTGATTTGACATGAAGGAGAACATCAGTCACCAAAATGAAAGGATTGTACCACAGTACCCTTATTTAGGTTTAACTTCGACTTTTTTAGATTAACTCTTAATCAAAAATTGGTACTTAACAAGGAAAAACTTGCCTTCTGTTGTTTTCAGAGAAGTAAAAAAGCACCTCACCTTTGAGTCGCCAAAATTATGCTTCCTGGAATGACCGCATACCATGTAGCAGATTTATTTTAGTTTGTTTACAGGAAAGTGTAGACCAAAGTCCAGTGCTGACTTTGGGAGCTACTAAAGACATGAAAAAGTAGAATTTTAAACACATTTCATTGTAAACGACTGGGAGTATCTGAGCAAATTATTTCTTACGTGACTTTAAAGGAAACGGCTACCTATCTGACCCCAAAACGACTTGAGGAAACTGTTTCCACGGTCCTGCTGCAGAGGGGAAGCACAGTCGTCAAGAAGAGAGTGGGGTCAGGATCAAAACACATTTAGTGTGACTTACGGAAAGAAAACATTTTCCCTCTTTGAACCTCTCTGGATACAGTCATTTTGCCTCTACTTGAGGATCAACTGTTCAACCTCAATGGCCTTTCAGGACCTTCTGAGTCACGCTGGTGACCTGTGGAGATTCCAGATCCTTCAGACTGTTTTTCTCTCAATCTTCGCTGTTGCTACATACCTTCATTTTATGCTGGAGAACTTCACTGCATTCACACCTGGCCATCGCTGCTGGGTCCACATCCTGGACAATGACACTGTCTCTGACAATGACACTGGGACCCTCAGCCAGGATGCACTCTTGAGAATCTCCATCCCACTGGACTCAAACATGAGGCCAGAGAAGTGTCGTCGCTTTGTTCATCCCCAGTGGCAGCTCCTTCATCTGAATGGGACCTTCCCCAACACAAGTGATGCAGACATGGAGCCCTGTGTGGATGGCTGGGTGTACGACAGAAGCTCCTTCTCGTCCACCATCGTGACTGAGGTAAGAGGCTCTGTTCTCGTCTCATGAGTATGTGACCTGGGTGTTTAGAATAACACAAGTAATAATCATGCTTCCAGCCTTCAGTCACATGTAGGTCCTTAGTCTTCATTCTTTCAGCAAATACTAATTGCTTCTTTATTAAATGTCTGACACCTACACATTTTGAGTAATGAATTCCAAAGTAGAAGGCATCCTGCTATTATAATGCTTTAAGTCACAGGGAGACCAAAGTTTAAACAAGCATTTATATATAATATGTTAAAATGTTCTGCTAGGTCAGTGATGCTCAGCCTGTCATTGCAAATTAGAAATATCTGGGAAATTGAGAAAAGCCTCCATGCCCAGAGTATACCCTAAAACAATCATATGAGAAGGTCTAAGAGGGAAATTTAGGTTTCTAAAAGTTTTTAAAGGTCTTCAAGTGATTGCACCATGTGGTCATGTTTGAGAACCATTTAGTATGAAATAAAAACCTATAGGTTTAGGAAACTCTTCCAAGAGAAAGTTATGTTTAAGTTGAGACCTGAATAACAAAGGTCAGGTAATGCTGAAAAAGGAAGCCACAGAGGAAGTTAGAGACTTAATATTAGGAAACTTGCAGATCATGCTAAGAAGTTTTGATCAAGTTACACTGAGGGGTAATAAGCATTGATGTGCTGGCTTCCTTCTCTTCCAGTGGGATCTGGTATGTGACTCTCAATCACTGACTTCAGTGGCTAAATTTGTATTCATGGCTGGAATGATGGTGGGAGGCATCCTAGGCGGTCATTTATCAGACAGGTGAGTGTGTATGGAACACAGCTCTCTTTAAGGACATTTTTATCAACTTATGAAACATTATTTCATCTAGAATTACTTACTGCAAATTACATTCTCCTGAGGCTGCCTTGATCCCCAAACAGAAAAGGAAATTTTTAGTCCGTGTTTTGAGTGCTATTTTTAAAATTTGAGCTCTGTATGCAGGACACAGAAATGATATCTCCATGTGAACTGGCGGTGTTTCAAGACAGGTTTTAGAGAGAAGGTACCACAACATGTGGTTTAGAAATATGAGAAAGAGTTAACTAAGGGAATAGAAAGGAAGACGTTTCATCACATAGGATTCAGCCTTGGCCAGGAGTACCAGGTCCAGTCCTACCTGGACACTGTGAGCTGATAGCTCGTGCCCAGAGAATTGTCATTACATCATAGTTCCAAGTGTGATGAACACGCATTCCTCTAAAACCTGTAGGGTATATTTGAAGGTATCTTTGGTGGTGTGTTGAAAAATTATGTGTAGAAACTTGATTATTGTCTTTGCAAAAACAGCTTTTTAGAACCATGTGAGGTAAGTAATCCAAGGATAATACTATCTCAGTCTGTGGTGTGAGGAGTTTGGGGTATTCACCTTGCTGTATGTCTCCTGACATGGCAGGGAACAATTACCTTCACCCAACCATGTCTCCCCTGATGGCGATGAGGGACTTGAAGTGCCACTTGCCATCCACCAACATCATGTCTTCTGGTGTCTCACCTGAAAATTTGAACCTTGAATGTACGACAGGAAATGGAATGTAGAATGAGCTAAGAGTCAGAGGGTTAATTTCCGATAGTTAGTCACCCAGTCCTCTGTGATACTGTCCTGGGAAAATGCAGATAGACCAATTTTAATAGATCACAGGGTGGTAAAAGAAGGGGTAGGAGATGCCAGGCAGGAGATGACAGTGGAGAATCAGCTAAAGACGAAGGGACAAGATAACCTAAGGAGTTTGGTATTTCTCACAAACCTAAGAGGAAATATTATGTGATTAAATGCAGAGTAGGCTACGATCAAACTGATTGTTTTGGAATAATTCACTCAACTGTTTATGATATCTTAAAATTGGAAATAATCTATAATTTCATTAATAATAGGTTAATAAATAAGCAGATATTCACATAATGAATTTTTACAGCAAAGGGAATGAATAAAGTACTGTCTGCAATAAGATGAATTAACATCAAAACCATTTGGTTAGGTACCACAAGACCAACAAAAAGATTACATACTATAGTGTTCCACCAATGTAAAAGTCAAAAACAAGGAACTACATTATGATGTGAGAAAAGGGAGAAATCTAATTTTCTTTAGATTTCTATTGGAATTGCATTAAATCTAAACAGCAGTTTGGGTAAGATTGACATTTTTTAAATACTGAATTTTCTGATCTATAAATATAATATTGCTTTTCATTAAGGTAGACTTTTGTTTAATTTCCCTTTGCAATATTTTGTAGTTTATGATAAAAGTCATGCACTTTTTATTAATTTATTTCTAATTCATATGTAAAGATAATTTACATGTAAATTATGTACATATATGTAAAGATAATTAACTTTTTCATAGTAAACTTACATCCTGCCAACTGGATAAATTTATTAGTTCTAGTAGCTATTTATGGATTCCTTAAAATTTCCCAACTTGATCATATCATCTGCAAGGTGGAATAGTTCAAATCACTAATTTTCTATTTTTTCCTTTTAATCTCTTTCTAGCAGTAGCTAAAACCTTTGATATAATGCCAATGACATTGGTGAGAGCTGAAATCCTGCCTCACCACAGGCTATATTGTTCCAGTTGTCTACAGAGAGGACTCCTTTCCCAGAAAACAGTAAAACACTAAATTCCCTTTTTCTTTTTTTTCTGTTTTTTTTTTTTTTTTTTGCCCTCCCCTGCAACACTTCAGCAACTTTGATGTATTGTTCTATGGATGTTCCTTTCACATCAGTATACCCATAGCCTGCACTGTCCTAGACTTCTACATCTAGATTTAGATGTCTTATAGGCTATGCCCTGCTCAGGCTCTCTACTATGCTAAAGTACATAGGAGACACATTGTGTTATTAGTATGCTGTGTGTTAGTACAAGGGACTTCTGATACTTTAAAATGTCCAATATTCCACCCTGTCTTATGTGGTTTCAATTGGTGTCAAAAATATACTGCTAAGAGATTGGAAAATAAGCTTTGATCTACTTGGTATTTATTTAGAAACAGGGAACATTGTGTCTGAGATCTGCCATTGATTACTGATTCTTTAAGGCTTCAAATGCAAAGTTTCACTTGTTAAACATCTTTTAAGTTTCAAAGTGTGCCTTCTCTTTGCTAAGTTTTTCCACTTGTTGTTACTGTTCCCATTATCTAACCTGTTTCTGTCTCTCAGGTTTGGGAGAAGGTTCGTGCTCAGATGGTGTTACCTCCAGGTCGCCATTGTTGGCACCTGTGCAGCCTTGGCTCCCACCTTCCTCATTTACTGCTCACTACGCTTCTTGTCTGGGATTGCTGCAATGAGCCTCATAACAAATACTATTATGTTAAGTAAGTCAACACTTTGGATCCACATTTTCCAAACTGTGACTTTGAAATTGAAACTCCACCTTTGAAGTCAAAGCCTTATCTGTTTTTTCTTCCAGTAGCCGAGTGGGCAACACACAGATTCCAGGCCATGGGAATTACATTGGGAATGTGTCCTTCTGGTATTGCATTTATGACCCTGGCAGGCCTGGCTTTTGCCATTCGAGACTGGCATATCCTCCAGCTGGTGGTGTCTGTACCATACTTTGTGATCTTTCTGACCTCAAGGTATGAGTTTGTTTCTTCTTTTGTCTTAATGAGATACTGGAATGAGAATGTATGTGGAACTAGGACACCTGAATTTCTTTTTGTTCTTTGTGTAAACCTGAGAGCACATCCTCTCATAATCTGTGCTTGATGTGCAATACAAGAAGCAGAACACATAGAGTTTCCTGATAAAACTGAGGGCAATCAATGAAATTTCAACATAAGGTAACCAACAAATATTTCTCTAAAATTATATCTCAAATATTGTAAGAGACATAATTTACTCAAGATCATTTATTGTTTACATGAAATTTCATTCACCTGAGAGTTCTTTTATTTAAATGAATAAAACATAGGAAGTCCCATTAAATTCAAATTTCAGATAAGGGATGAATAATTTTTAATATAATTATGTCCAAAATATTGCATGAGACATGCTTATACTAAAACATTTTCCTGCTTAATAGAAATTCAAATGCATCCATGCCATTGTGTTTTCATTTGCTAAAACCAGCAACCCATGACATGGGGAATAGCAATGTATCATTGCCTGAGACTTCTTAATGTCCTTGGATATCCTCGCCTTAACAAATATTATGGAAACAGAATTATTACAAAAATGTTTTCCCCAATACAGGAAAACATTTGAGGAGCTATCTTCCATGGTAGTCTATGTTTTTATATATATCCTTGGAAAAAAATACATGATGGAGAAGTTTGGGATTTTTTTTCTTAATTATTGTAGGTGATATTGGATGAAAAGAAGGTGTAGCAAATTTACTTTCATAACTATCTAAAGAAAGAGCTGCATGGTTTCTTCAATTAAAATACTAAGGCAAAATGGATAATTTACCTCATTTGTCAGTATTCCATCTTCCTTCTATCAGCTTTGCAAATACTTATAGATGGTTAACTATACTCTCCCCTTAAAAAAGCCAGTTCAGTGAAAGACATCTATTTGGACTTTACCTTAGAGAGATGATTACAGATTTAATACAGAGAGAAGAGTTCAGATAGAAAAGTAAGCAAACTCCCTGTCAGGCTCATCCATTCATTTATCTTATCTCCATAACAGCCCTACAAGGTAATATTCTCTCCATTACATAGATGAGAACACTGAGGAATATTTAGGTAAGTAACTTGTTAATATGTCCAGATTATTCACAGATGATATGACCAGGAGTGATTCTAGTTGTATGAGGCCTTAAGCATGCATAAATTATTTGAGGGACTTTATTTTAGGGAAAAGAACACATTAAGAATAGACATAAGTTATGACCTTACTAGGACCTTGGCAGGGATCTATCTGTACAAGTGATGGTCCTTCATGCTGCAGTGTCAGGAGCTCCAAGGTAAATTTGCCGAGTAAGAGAGGAGCCAGTATGATTCCAAGTCTGCATTCCCAACAGTGAATATGTACTGGATGGAGGAGTCATCTCACATTTTTCTAGTTATGGTCAAAGAGAATGTGAGTTTACATTTCCTGGTAAAACCAAACAAGTGGTGGATATTAGCTTGGAGGGAGAAGACATCTTAAGAAAAAACTAATGTAAGAAACGAGGAAGTGAAAGTCGACTGCCCCTCTGTTCTCTTCCTTGGTCAGTTGGCTGCTAGAGTCTGCTCGGTGGCTCATTATCAACAATAAACCAGAGGAAGGCTTAAAGGAACTTAGAAAAGCTGCACACAGGAGTGGAATGAAGAATGCCAGAGACACCCTAACCCTGGAGGTGAGCTGGATGGGAGCTAGATATGGGATGCAGGGAAGACATAACTTGTCATCAATACTTAGCAGTAGCAGTGTCCATAAGGTAAAAAAAAAGGAAAGAAACACAGGTATGGTTATGGGCTGTATCACCTCACTATCATTTTTAATGGGCTTCAATATTGTTTGGGTTAACATTGAAGGGGAATATGCTGTTGCCAAAAGGATGAGACACAGATATTTTACTCAATGGAAGCAGAGGCACAAAGTATTAACTATTGTAAAGATTTTGCATTGAACTCATTCTAACTGTGTAATAGGAGTAACCAAAACTAGTTCATTCCTTCCCATTTATTATTCTGTGGGTCTCTTTCAGGGTAGTAAAGCCAGAGGAAGGGTTAGTGAGCAAATAGAATATAACATAAAGAGTTCACTTATTTGTTCATTCAATCATACATTCTTCCATTCATGATACATTTAGTGAGGCACTACCTATGCCAGATTCCATTCTTCCCTGGAAATACTGCAGTGCCCATATCAATCCAAATCCCTATTTGTCTGGAGTTTCATTATACTTACTTACTATAAGTTCCTAAAGCCTGACTAAGTGGAAATGCCTGTGAGAAGTCTTTCTCATTTTAATCCACCCCAGATCTTAAAGATAAATGTTGTCATGGATCTTTAAGTTAAATATTATCCATGTTGTACACATATATAAAGTATTAATCTTAAAATGTGGTATGCACAAATGATACTAGATCATGAATAACAGAATAAGTCAAGGTAACAACCTGAATGAAGCTTTTGCTATGACAGAGAATATCAATGGACAGATTTAAATCCAAATATTGGAAATGATATGGGAAAGGAAAGAATGCTACTTGAAACAATAAAAATACATTTTCTCCCATTTTATTGAAAAAGGAGAGGATTAAGAGCAAGCCTCTTAATATCCTTACATATTAATATTAACCTTAAATGTAAAACATCACACTTAAAAGACACAGAGTGACAATTTGGATTAAAAACAAAATACACCCAATTGTATACTGACTTCCAGAGACACTCACATGCAGTGACACCTATAGGCTCAAAGTAAAAGGATAAAGAAAAATCTAACAAGCAAATGGAAAACAAAAAAAGAGCAAGGGATGCAATTCTAATTTCAGATAAAACAGATGTTAAACCAACAGTGATCAAAAAAGGCAAAAGGAGAATTACATAATGATCCAGGGTTCAATTCAATAAGAAGATTTAACTCTCTTAAATATATATGCACCCAACACTGGAGCACCAAGACTCATACAACGAGTTCTTAGAAATCTACAAAGAGACTTAGATAAATCACACAATGATAGTTGGAGAATTCAACACCCCACTGGCAGTGTTAGACAGATTATAGACACAGAAAACTAACAAAGATGTTCAGGAACTAAACTCAACACTTGACCAAATGGACCTAACAGATATCTAAGGAACACTCCACCCAACAACAGCAGAATATACATTATTCTCCTCTGCACATGACACATACTCTCAAATTGACCACACATCAGCCATAAAACAATCCTCAGCAAATTCAAAAAGAAAGAAAGAAAGTAAACCAACCACACTCCTGGACCACAACACAATAAAAGAGAGATCAATATGAAGAAGATCTCCCAAAATCATAAAATTACATGGAAATTAAACAACCTTCTCTTGAATGACTTCTGGATAAATAAAGAAATTAAGGCAGAAATCAAGAAAACCTTTCAAACTAGTGAAAACAAAGATATAACATACCAGAATCTCTGGGACACAGCTAAACACATGTTAAGAAGGAAACTTACAGCACTAAATCCCCACATCACAAAGTTTGAGAGATCTCAAATTAACAACCTAACCTCAAACCTATTGGAACTAGAAAAAGAAGAGCAAACAAAACCCAAAGCTAGCAGAAAAGAAGAAGTAACCAAATCAAAGCTGAACTGAGTGAAATTGAGATGTAAAAAAGATACATATCAACAAAACCAAAGATTGGTAATTTGAAAGAACACATTAGATGGATAGACTTTCTTAAACTAATAAAGAAAAAAAGAGAGAGGATTCAAATAAATGCAATTAGAAATGACAAAGGTGACATTACCACCAACAACACAGAAATACAAAAAACACTCAGAGACTATTACAAACACCTCTATGCGCAGAAACTAGAAAACCTGGAAGAAATAGATAATTCTTATAAACATTCAAACTCCCAAGATTGAATCAGAAATAAATTGAAACCCTGTATAAACCAATAACAAGTTTCCAAACTGAATCAGTAATAAAAAGCCAATCAACCAGAAAAATCCCTGGGCCACATGGATTCACAGCTAAATTCTACCAGACATGTAAAGAAGAGCTTGTACCAATCCTACTGAAATTATTCCAGAAAATTGAGGCAGAGAGACTCCTAACTCATTCTACGAGACTAGATTCATTCTAATACCAAAACCTGGCAGAGAAAAAAATTTTAAAAAAAGAAAAACCAGACTAAAAACAAAAAACACATTATCATCCCAATAGACAGAGAAAAGGCTTTTAATAAAATTCAATATCGTTCATATTACAAACCCTCAACAAACTAGGCATCGAAGGAGCATACCTCAAAATAATGAGAGCTATCTATTGACAAACCCAAGCCAAGATCGTACTGAATACACAAAACCTGGAAGCAGTCCCCTTGAGAACCAGGCAAGACAAGGATGTCCACACTCACCAATTCTATTAAGCATAGTACTCAAAGTCCTAGCCAGAGTAATTAGACAAAAGAAAGAAAAGGCCACAAAATAGGAAGAGAGGAAGTCAAAATATCTCTCTTCACATACAATATGATCTTATACATACAAATCCCTGTAGTTGTAGCCCAAAAGCTCCTTGATCTGGTAAACAATTTTAGCAAAGTTTCAGGATACAAAATCAATGTACAAAAATCAGTAGCATTTCTATACGCTGACATCATTAAAGCTGAGAGCCAAATCAAGAATGTAATCTCATTCGCAATAAACACAAAATAATAAAATACCTAAGAATATAGCTAGCTAGGGAGGCAAGAGTTCTACAATGAGAACTACAAAGCAATGATGAAAGAAAGCAGAGATGACCACAAACAAATGCAAAAACATTCCATGCTCATGGATATGAAGAATCAATATTGTTTAAATGGCCATACACCCAAAGCAATTTACAGACTGAATCCTGTTCCTATCAAACTACCAAAGACATTTTTTATAGAATTAGAGAAAACTATTCTAAAATTCATATGGAACAAAAAAAAAGAGTTTGAATAACCAAAGCAATCCAAAGCAAAATGAACAAAGCTGTAGGCATCACACTATCTGACTTTGAAACATACTACGAGAACACAGTAACCAAAACAGCATGGTACTGGTACAAAGACAGAAAGGTAGACCAATAGAATAGGCTAGAGCACTGAGAAATAATGCCATACCTCTACAACCATCTGTTCATCAATGAAGTCGACAAAAACAAGCAATGGGGAAAGGATTCCCTATTCAGTCAATGGTGTGATAACTGACTATCCATATGCAGAAGATTGAAACTGAACCCCTTCCTTTCACCATATACAAAACTCAAGTCAAGATAAAGACTTAAGTTTAAGACCTAAAACTATAAAAATCCTAGAAGAAAACATAGAAGATACCATTCTGGACAAAGGCCCTGACAAAGGTCTCATGACAAAGACTCCAAAAGCAATTGCCACAAAAACAAAAGTTGACAAGCTGGGATTACAGGCTTGAGACATCATACCCAACTAATTTTTGTATTTTTAGTAGAGATGGGGTTTCACCATGTTGGCCAGGCTGGTCTCAAACTCCTGACCTCAAGTGATCCACCTGCCTTGGCCTCCCAAAGTGCTGGGATTACAAGCGTAAGCCATCGTGCCCGGCCAAACACTTCTCAAAAAAAGACATACACACAGCCAACAAGCATATGAAAAAAATGCTCAACATCACTAATCATTAGATAAATCAAATCAAAACCACAATAAGATACCATCTCACACCTGTCAGAATAGCTATTATTTAAAAGTCAAAAAATAACAGATGCTGGTGAGACTGCAGAAAAAAGGGAACACTTAAAAACTTTTGATGGAAATGTAAATTAGTTCAGACACTGTGGAAAGCAGTGTGGAGATTTCTCAAATAACTGAAAATAAAATTACCATTCGACCCAGCAATCTACTACTGGGTGTATACCCCTCAAAATGCAAATTTTTCTGTCATAAAGGCACATGCATATGTAGGTTCATCACAGCATTTTTCATAATAACAAAGACATGGAATCAACCTAAATGCCCATCAACAGTGGACTGGATAAAGGAAATGTAATGCATATACACCATGGAATACTAAGCAGCCAAAAAAAGAGGTCATGTCCTTTGCAGCAACATGGATAGAGATGGAGTTCATTATCCTAAGCCAATTAATGCAGGAAAAGAAAACTAAATACCACATGTTCTCACTTATATATAGGAGCTAAACATTGGTCCAAATGGAGATTTGTATACATACACACAAAGAAGAGAACAATAGACACCAGAGCCTACTTGGGGGTGGAAGATGTAAGGAGGTAAGGAGGTGAGGATCAAAAAAACTACTTATTGGCTACTGTGCTTATTAACTTAGTGATGAAATCATCTACACACCAAACCCCCATGAAACACAATTTATCCATGTAACAAACCTGCACATGTGCCCCGAGCCTAAAATAAAAGTTGGAAAGTAAAAAACATAAAACAAATAAAAGAGCATTGGAATCAAAAAAGAATGATGCATTATTAAACTAAATGGCAACTGATGATCCCATCAGTTTCCCAGGGAAAAAAAGAGAGCATTGCTTATGAAATGCAATTGAAGCTTGGTATGGAAAATGGATTTTATACATGACTGGATACCTAATGTTGCCTAAATTTGAATTTATTATTTTATAATGATTATTCATAAAGGTCTGGTCTTAGTCCTGTTTTAACCTCCATCTCACAGGTTTCCTAATGCACCTGTTCTAGACAACCCTCTAACCTAAAGCTGCTCCACATTATATCAATATCAATCCATTAATTACTCCAGTCTTATGGGTCTGGGAGTCCAGTAAATAACATACATCTCCTCTGCCCAGATCACATATAACCCAGAGATATTTAAAGTGGTTAGGACCATGAAGATCAAAAATTTTAGGTTTTTTACTACTGTGAGGACTGGAATAGAGGATGTGACTTTCAATACCTACCATCAACATTATTTCTAATGCTTCATTCCATAACTGAACTTACCTGTCCCAGTTTTTTTAACAGGTACAAAACCTAACCTGGTAAATATAGGGTGCAGCCCAGAAAGCAGGCCTGAATATGATCTCTTTCTAAAAGTGTTCTGGGCACTTGAGAATGCCTATGGCATTCTCCCACACTCACCAATCAAATAATTCAGTTCTTTATGGGTAGCTGAGGGTATGTACATAAGGGCCAGGATTGTCTCTTTTGAGAGTTATTCCTCATGGAAGCATGAGCTTAGGGAGAAAGCAGCCCCTCCTTCCCCAACCTTCAGTATTTCTGAGCCAAGAACCAAAATGAGTTCTCTCAGGAAATTTTGCTCCTTTCTGAGGCAAGCTGTTTTTCACCAGGGCAGTGAGCTGAGAACCAATGTCCATGTCCTTTGGGGCCCATGTGGTCCAAATGGAGCTTTGGACTATAATCCAATATGGCCTTCATTTGGACTGTAATCTTTATTCGGTCCCCATCATGGTCTGATTCTCTAACATACATACCCTTTTCAATGCTCTGCAGCCACTTGGATCTCTTGTCTAAAATATCCTTGAAACATAATTTCCTGGAGGCTGCTTTAACGTCCTAATTCACTTTTCACATCATTTTTACACATATCATTGCATTTTAAGGCTTATATTTTCCACCAGACAGAAAGTGCAGTCATCGCACTTCTCATCTGTGGGTTGACCAGTGCGCCTACAGTGCCTACTCTTTTCTGACAACTGTACAGTTTATTGTTTCTGCTATTGTTGAAGATTTTGAAATCCACCATGAAAAAAGAACTGGAGGCAGCACAAAAAAAAAAACCTTCTCTGTGTGAAATGCTCCACATGCCCAACATATGTAAAAGGATCTCCCTCCTGTCCTTTACGAGGTAAGCTTCGTGCAGTGTTTGAGGGTAAGTTACAGTACTGGAGACATGAATCTTGTCCTCATTTCAAGTAGTACAGCATGTTTAGGAAACAGATTTGCACATAAAAGATGAGAAAGCCGTAAAGAGAATTGCTGTGTTTGAATGTAGTAAAAGAGTTGTGAAAAGACTGACACGGAATTAATTTATGCAATAGTTTTTGTTTATCGCAACACCCTATCAGGCTCTTCACTGGACACCAACGCAGAGAACTTCAATTACAGTATATGCTTTGGCTTGAAGTTTCTTAACGTGTTTGTTTCCAGTTTTAATGAGGTAAATTACAAAGAGAATTTTGTACACAAATATATACAGCTCAATGATTATTTCCATATTTTGATATGTAATTTAGATCAAGGTACATAAAAACCTCTAAAATACTAGGACATGATCGCAAGCACAGAAAAAACATAAATAGGAGGTCCTACCTATTAATCCCCCCACAGAAACATTGATTTAACAATGATTGGATCCAAATACCTCTATGAGATTTCCAAAATAGAGGTAAGATGTTGTAAAACCATAGATGAGCACAAACCCAAGAACAGTTGCACTGAAATGGGTAAGAAGAGTAATTTCACCTGACCCATGACAACCCCTTCCCAAAGTTGTTTCAGCTCAGTGCCAAGAGAGAACACCCTGGCCTATGACCGCTCCCTCATAGAAAAGGAAGGAGTGGAGCAATACACATCTGGGCCTTTTGACACACTGTGTGAGGAACTGGTATTTGTCTCACCTCACTCAGAGCACTTATGGAACTTGCATATTTGGATGTTTGGGTCACTGAATAGAAGGTGAGCACAAAGAAAATCTGTGACTGGTACAGCTCAGTGCAATAAAAATAAGATGGGCAATTTTAGGTTTCTCCCTCAGGAGGGAGGGAAGGGAGTGCAGTATGTGTCCAACATTCTAATTTTTCAGGGAGATGCCCAAGAAATGTGTTTTTGTCTTTCCCACCCAGGATGCCAATGAGACTCCAGATACTCTGGATATCTTAAGAACAAAACATGATAAAAAAAAATCTGACTGTCATCCTGCTGCATCAGAGAACTCATAGTACAGCAGACAGACACCACGGGCAGCCAGATTACAAGATATTTTAAAACAGAAACCAGTAGATCTCTCTGATCAGAAATATGCACACACAAATACAGATAAGACACTTTACAGAGAATGTTTGACAGGCCCCTAGAATCTCTATTTGGGTTGATTGGTGAAGGTCTTTCCCTATAAAAGCTAGTCTGGGAAGATAGGGAGAGGGAGCTGTTTCTTCAAATGTGCATACACCAATGCAAAGCTTCAAAGAACATGAAGAAACAGAGAAACATGACTCAAAAGGGAACAAAAAAATCCCCAGAAACTGACCATAAAGAGAGGTATATGAATAACGTGATAACAAATTAGAAACAGCTACCATAACAATGCACACATAAGTCAAGATAAAAATGGATGAACAGGTCGGGCGCAGTGGCTCTCACCTGTAATCCCAGCACTTTGAGAGGCTGAGGCAGGTAGATCACGAGGTCAAGAGATAGAGATCATTCTGGCCAACATAGTGAAACCCTGTCTCTACTAAAAATACAAAAATTAGTTGGGCGTGGTGGTGCACGCCTGTAGTCCCAGCTACTTGGGAGGCTGAGGTAGGAGAATCGCTTCAACCCGGGAGGTGGAGATTGCAGTGAGCTGAGATCGTGCCACTGCACTCCAGCCTGGTGACAGAGCAAGACTCTATCTAAGAAAAAAAAAAAAAAAAAAGAGGAACAAAGTGAGAAATTCAACAAAGAAATATTGTAAATATTTCAAATGACCAAAATAAATCAGGGAGTAGATGAAGACAATGACTGTGCTGGGGTGCATGTACAGGATGTGCAGGTTTGTTACATAGGTAAACATGTTCCATGGTGATTTGCTGCACCTATCAACTCATCACCTAGGTATTAAGCCCAGTATGCATTAGCTATTTTTCTTAATGTTCTCTCTTCCTGCACCCAACCCCCAACAGGTCCCAGTGTGTGTTGTTTCTCTCCCTGTGTCTATGTGTTCTCATTGTTCAGCTCCCACTTATAAGTGAGAACATGCAGTGTTTGGTTTTCTGTTCCTGCATTAGTTTGCTGAGGATAATGGCTTCCAGCTTCATCCATGTCCCTGCAGAGGACATGATCGCATTTTTTTTATGGCTGCATAGTAGTTCATGGTGTACATGTACCACATTTTCTTTATCCAGTCTATCATTGATGGGCATTTGGGTTGATTCCATGTCTTTGCTGTTATGAATAGTGCTACAATGAATGTACGTGTGCAAGTATCTTTGTAATAGAATGATGTATATTCCTTTGCGTATATACTCAGTAATGGAATTGCTGGGTCAAATGGTATTTCCGTTCTAGATCTTTGAGAAATCACCACACCATCTTCCACAGTAGTCAGACTGATTTACCTTCCCACCAACAGTGTAAAAGCATTACTGTTTCTCCTCAACCTTGCCAGCATGTTATTTCTTGACTTTTTAATATTTGCCATTCTGATTGGTGTGAGACGGTATGTTATTGTGGTTTTGATTTGCATTTCTCTAGTGATCAGTGATGTTGAGCTTTTTTTCATATGTTTGTTAGCCACATGAACGTATTCTTTTGAGAAGTGTCTCTTCATGTCCTTTGCCCACTTTTCAATGGAGTTTTTTGTTTTTTCCTTGTAAATTTAAGTTCCTTATAGACTGGATATTACATCTTTGTCAGATGGATAGGTTGCAAAAATTTTTTCCCACTCTGTAGCTTGCCTGTTCACTCTGATGATACAGTTGTTTTTTTTTTGTTTTTTTTTTTTTCTTTTTGCTGTGCAGAAGCTCTTCAGTTTAATTAGATCCCATTGCCAATTTTTTTTTGTTGCAATTGCTTTTGGTGATTTCATCATGAAATCTTTGCCCATCCCTATGTCCTGAATACTGTTGCCTAGATTTAGGATTGTCCCAGCTATATGAGCTCTTTTTTCATTCCATATAAATTTTAAAACAGATTTTTCTAATTCTTTGAAGAATGTCAATGGTAGTTTAATGGAAATAGTATTGAATCTATAAATTGCTTTGGGCAGTATGGCCATTTTCACGATATTGATTCTTCCTATCCATGAAGATGGAATGTTTTTCCATCTGCTTGTGTCCTTTCTGATTTCCTTGAGCAGTGGTTTGTAGTTCACCTTGAAGAGGTCCTTCATTTTCCTTGTTAGCTGTATTCCTAGGTATTTTATTCTCTTTGCAGCAATTGTGAATGGGAGTTTATTCATGATTTGGCTATCTGCTTGTCTGTTGTTGGTGTATAGAAATGCTTGTGATTTCTGCATATTGATTTTGTATCCTGAGACTTTGCTGAAGTTGCTTATCAGCTTAAGAAGCTTTTGGGATGAGTCAATAGGGCTTTCTAGATATAAGATCATGTCATCTGCAAATGAAGACAACTTGACTTCCTCTCTTCCTATTCAAATACCCTTTATTTCTTTCTCTTTCCTGATCGCCCTGGCCAGAACTTCCAATGCTATGTTGAATAGGAATGGTGAAAGAGGGCATCTTTGTCTTGTGCCAGTTTTCAAGGGGAATGCTTCCAGCTTTTGCCCATTCAGAATGATATTGTCTGTGGGTCTGTCATAAATGGCTCATAATTTTAAGGTATGTTCCTTCAATACCTAGTTTATTGAGAGTTTTAACATGAAGGATGTTGAATTTTATTGAAGGCCTTTTCTGTGTCTATTGAGATAATCATGTGGTTTTTGTCTTTAGTTCTGTTTATGTGATAAATTACATTTACTGATTTGCTTATGTTGAACAAGCTTTGCATCTGGGGATGAAGCCGACTTCATCGGGGTTAATAAGCTTTTTTGTGTGCTGCTGGATTCAGTTTGCCAGTATTTTGTTGAGTATTTTTGCACCAATGTTCATCAGGGATATAGGCCTGAAGTATTCTTTTATTGTTGTATTCCTGCCAGGTTTTTATCCCTACCAGATTAGCATGATGCTGGCCTCATACAATAAATTAGGGAGGAGTCCTTCCTTTTCAATTGTTTGGAATAGTTTCAGAAGAAATGGTACCAGCTCCCCTTTGTACCTCTGGTAGAATTCAGCTATAAATCCACGTGGACCTGGACTTTTTTTTTTTTTTTTTTTTTGGTAAGTAGGCTATTAATTACTGCCTCAATTTAGAACGTATTGGTCTATTCAGGGATTCAACTTCTTGCTGGTTCAGTCTTAGGAGGGTGTATGTGTCCAGGAATTTATCTATTTCTTCTAAATTTTCTAGTTTATTTACATAGAGGTGTTTATTGTATCCTCTGATGGTAGTTTGTATTTCTATGGGGCCAGTGGTGATATCCACTTTGCCATTTTTTATTGTGTCTATTTGAGTCTTGTCTCTTTTCTTCTTTATTAGTCTAGCTAGCAGTCTATATATTTTATTAATTTTTTCAAAAATCTAGCCTCTAGATTCATCAGTTTTTTGAAGGGTTTTGTGTTGTTGTTGTTGATGATTTTGTTTTTTTGTTTTGTTTTGTTTTTTGTTTTTTGTATCGCTGTCTCCTTCAGTTGCACTCTGATCTTGGTTATATCTTGTCTTCTGCTAGCTTTGGGGTTTGTTTGCTCTTGGTTCTCCAGTTCTTTTAGTTGTGATGTTAGGGTGTTGATTTGAGATCTTTCTAGCTTTTTGATGTGGGCACTTAGTGCTATAAATTTCCCTCTTAACACTGCTTTAGCTGCAACCCAGAGATTCTGGTATGTTGTCTCTTTGTTCTCCTTGGTTTCAAAGAATTTGCAGAAGGATTTTTTTAACTTAATATAATCCCATTTGTTCACTTTTGCTTTGGTTGCCTGTGCTTCTGGGGTATTACTAAAGAAATCCTTGCCCAGTCCAATATCCTGGAGAATTTTCCCAACTTTTTCTTGTAGCAGTTTCATAGTTTGAGGTCTTAGATTTAAGAATTTAATCCATTTTGATTTTATTTTTGTATATGGTAAGAGATAAGGATCTAGTTTCATTCTTCTGCATATGGATATTCCATTTCCCAAGCACTATGTATTGAAAAGACTGTCCTTTCCCCAATGTACATTCTTGACACCTTTCTCAAAAAGAAGTAGACTATAGATGTTTGGATTTACCTCTGGGTTCTCTATTCTGTTACACTGACCTAAGCATACACTGATCTATGTTTTTATGTCTGTACCATGCTGTTTTGGCTACTATAGCTCTGTAGTATAATTTGAAGTCATGTAATGTGGTTCCTCCAGTTTTGTTCTTTTTACTCCAGATAGTTTCGACTATTCTTGGTCTTTTTTGGTTGCACTTAAATGTTAGGATTGTTTTTTCTATTTCTGCTGAAAATGTCATTGGTATTTTGATAGGGATTGTATTGAATCGGTAGATTGCTTTGGGTAGTATGGACATTTCAACAATATTGATTTGTCCAATCCATGAACATGGAATATCTTTCCATTTTTAATCCTCTTCAATTTCTTACATTAATGTTTTATAGTTTTCATCAGAGGGTTTTTTCACTTTTTATTAACTTAATTTCTAGGTATTTTATTTTATTTGTAACTATTGTAAGCATGTTGACTTTCTTGATCTTTTTTAGATGGTTCCTTATTGGCATATAGAAATGCTATTGATTTTATTTGTTGATTTTGTATCCTGCAGCTTCACTGAATTTGTATCCTGCAACTTTACTGAATTTATTTCTTGTTTCTAATAGCTTTGTGGTGGGGTCTTTAGATTTTTCCAAATATAAGATTATATCATCTGCAAACAAGAATAATTTGACTTCAAGTTTTCCAATTTGAATGTCCTTGATTTCTTTCTGTTCTCTGATTACTCCAGCTAGGACTTCAAGGGCTATGTTGAATAACAGAGATGACAGTGGGCATCTTTTGTGTTTCAGATCTTAGATGAAAACTTTCCATTTTTTCTCCATTCTGTATGATACTAGCTATGAGTCTGTTGTTTATGGCTTTTATCATGTTGAGGTATGTTCTTCTATGCCCAGTTTTTCAAGAGGTTTTTTTTTTTTTTTATCAGAAATGGATGTTGAAGTTTATCATATGCTTTTTCAGCATCAGTGGAAATGATCACATGGTATTGTCCTTTATTTGGTCAATATGATATATCATGCTAACCAATATGCATATGTTGGACTATCCTTGCATCTGTGGGATAAATTCCCCTTAGTAATAATTAATCATTGTTTTAATGTGTTGTTGAATTCAGTTTTCTAGTATTTTGTTGAAGATTTTTGCATCAATGTTCAACAGGGGTATTAGCCTGTAGGTTTCTTTTTTTAATGTGCCTTTGTCTGATTTTGGCATCAGGGTAATTTTAGCCTCATAGAATGAGTTTGGAAGTATTCCCTCCTCCTGTATTTTTTTTTAATAATATGATAAAAATGGCATTAGTTCTTCCTTAAATTTTGATAAAATTCAGCAGTGAAGCTATCAGGTCCAGAGCTTGTCTTTGCTGAATGACCTTTTACTATAGCTTTGATCCCATTATTTTTTATTACTCTGTTCAGGTTTTAAATTTCTTCATGGTTCAACCTTGGTATGCTATTCGTGTCTAGTAATTAATCTATTTCTTCTAAGTTTTCAAACTTATTGGCATATAGTTGTTAATGGTAGCCTCTAATGACATTTTGAATTTCTGTGGTATCAGTTACAATGTCTCCTTTTTAATCTCTGATTTGTTTGGATCTTCTCTGTTTAGTTAGGCTAAATGTTTGTCAGTTTTGTTTATCTTTTCAAAAACTAACTTTTAATTTTATTGATCATCTGTATTGTGTTATTTATTTTATTTTAATTTAATTTATTTCTGCTCTAATTTTTTTTTTACTTTAAGTTCTGGGATACATGTGCAGAACATGCAGGTTTGTTTCATAGGTATACATGTGCCACAGTGGTTTGCTGCACCTATCAACCCGTCATCTAGGTTTTAAGCCCCACATGCATTAGGTATTTGTCATAATGCTATCCCTCCCCTTTCCCCCAACCCCCGACAGGCCCCAATGTGTGATGTTCCCCTCCCTGTGTCCATGTGTTCTCATTGTTCAACTCCCGCTTATGAGCGAGAACATGCAGTGTTTGGTTTTCTGTTCCTGTGTTAGTTTGCTAAGAATGATGGCTTCCAGCTTCATCCATGTCCCTGCAAAGAACATGAACTCATCCATTTTTATGGCTGCATGGTATTCCATGGTGTATGTGTGCCACATTTTCTTTATCCAGTCTATCACTGATGGGCATTTGGGTTGGTTCCAAGTCTCTACTACTGTAAATAGTGCTGCGATAAACATACGTGTGCATGTGTCTTCATAGTAGAATGATTTATAATCCTTTGGGTACATACCCAGTAATGGGATTGCTGGGTCAAATGGTATTTCTGGTCCCAGATCCTTGAGGAATTGCCACACTGTCTTCCACAATGGTTGAACTAATTTACACTCCCACTAACAGTATAAAAGTTTTCCTATTTCTCCCCTTCCTCATCAGCATCTGTTGTTTCCAGACTTTTTAATGATCACCATTCTAACTGGCATGAGATGGTATCTCATTGTGGTTTTGATTTACATTTGTCTAATGACCAGTGATGATGAGCTTTTTTTCATGTTTGCTGGCCACATAAATGTTGTCTTTTGAGAAGCATCTGTTGATATCCTTTGCCCACTTTTTGATGGGGTTGTTTTTTCTGGTAAATTTGTTTAAGTTCCTTGTACATTCTGGATATTAGGCCTTTGTCAGATGGGTAGCTTGCAAAAATTTTCTCCCATTCTGTAGATTGACTGTTCACTCTGATGATAGTTTCTTTTGATGTGCAGAAGCTCTTGAGTTTGATTAGATCCCATTTGTCAATTTTGGCTTTAGTTGCAATTGCTTTTGGTGTTTTAGTCATGAAGTCCTTGCCCATGCCTATGTCCTCAATGGTATTGCCTAGGTTTTCTTCTAGGGTTTTTATGGTTTTTGGTTTTACATTTATGTCTTTTATCCATCTTGAGTTAATTTTTGTATAAGGTGTAAGGAAGGGGTTCAGTTTCTGTTTTCTGCATGTGGCTAGCCAGTTTTTCCAGCACCATTTATTAAATTGGGAATCCTTTCCCCATTGCTTGTTTTTGCCAGGTTTGTCAAAGATCAGATGGTTGTAGATGTGCGGTATTATTTCTGAGGTCTCTGTTCTTTTCCATTGGTCTATATATCTGCTTTGGTACCAGTGCCATGCTGTTTTGGGGTCTGTAACCTTAAGTTACTGTAACTTTTGGTTATCGTCTGAAGCCAGGTATCATGATGTCTCCAGCTTTGTTCTTTTTGCTTAAGATTGTCTTAGCTATAC
The DNA here is from genome assembly GCF_029289425.2 of Pan paniscus. NCBI lineage: Eukaryota > Metazoa > Chordata > Mammalia > Primates > Hominidae > Pan > Pan paniscus. The sequence goes on from NC_073258.2 coordinate 64,613,860, forward strand.
GGGCTCTTTTTTGGTTCCATATGAAATTTAAAGTAGTTTTTTCTAATTCTATGAAGACAGCCACTGGTAGCTTGATGGGAATAGCATTGAATCTATGAATTACTTTGGGCAGTATGGCTATTTTCACAATATTGATTCTTCCTATCCACATCTGCTCTAATCTTTATTATTTATTTTCTTCTGCTGATTTGGGGTTTGGTTTGCTCTTGCTTTTCTAGTTCTTTAAGATGTGTCATGAGGTTGTTTCTTTCAGTTTATTCTACTTTTTTGACGTAGACACTTATAGCTAAAAATATACCTCTTGGTACTTCTTTTGCTGTATCCCGTAGGTTTTGATATGTTGTGTTTCCATTATCATTTGTTTCAAGAAACTTTTAAACTTCCTTCTTAATTTATTTATTGATCCACTTGCACTCAGGAGCATATTGTTTAATTTCCATGTGTTGATATGATTTTCAAAATTCCTCTTGTTATTGATTTCTAGTTGTATTTCATGTGGCCAGATAAGACACTTAATATAATTTCAATTATTTTGACTTTTTTCAGACTTGTTTTGTGGCTTAACATATGGTCTATCCTTAAGAAATACCCATGAGCTGAGGAGAAAAGTGCATATTCTTCAGCCATTGGATGAAATGTTTCATAAGTATCTATTAGGTCGATTTGTTCTACAATGCAGATTAAGTCCAATGTTTCTTTGTTGATTTTCTGTCTGGATGATCTGTCCATTGCAGAAAGTGGGAAGTTGAAGTCTCCAGTTATTAATATAATTGTATTGGGGTATATCTCTCTCTTTAACTCTATTAATATTTGCTTTATATACCTGGGTGTGTATATATTTACAATTGGTATATTCTCTTGCTGAATTAGCTCTTAATCATTATATAATTACCTTCTTTGTCTCTTTTTAGACTTTTGCCTTAAAATCTGTTTTCTCTGATGAGTGTATCTACTCCTGCTCTTTCTTGGTTTCCTTTGGCATAGAATATCATTTCCATCCCTTTATTTTCAGTCTGTATATCTTTTTAAATACAGTAGATGTCTTGTAAGCAACAGGTCATTGAGTCCTGTTCTTAATCCATTCAGAAACTCTCTGTCTTTTGATTGGACAGTTTAGTTCATTTACCTTATATGTTATTATTGATTTTAAAAAAAAGACTTACTTCTGTCATTTTGTTATTTGTTTTCTGGCTGTTTTGTGGTAGTATCTTCCTTCTCTCCTTCTTTCCTGTATTCCTTTAGGTGAAGATGACTGTCATTGGTGATATGTTTTAATCTCCTACTTTTCATTCTTTGTGTACCTGTTGCATGTTTTTCAATTTGAGGTTACCATGAGGCTTGCAAATAATATCTTTAACCCATAATTTTAAACCAATCACAATGTAACAGTAATTGCATAAACAAACAAATAAGGAAAGAGAAAACTAATAAAATGTCTACACTGTAACTTTGTCTCCTGGCTTTTTAACCTTTTCTTGTTTTTAAATCTTACTGTATTTTCCATGTCTGAAATTTATTCATTATTTTTTATTGTTTCATCTTTTAATCTTCCTACTCAAAATACAAGTAGTTTAGCCACCACAATTACAGTGTTATACTATTCTGTGTTTTTCTGTGTACTTACTTTTGCCATTGAGTTTTGTACATTCAGATGATATATTCCTGCTCATCAATGTCATTGTCTTTCAGATGGAAGAAATCTCTTTGACATTTCTTGTAGGACAGGTCTGGTGTTGATGAAATCCCTCAGTATTTGTTTTTCTAGGAAAGTCTTTATTTCTCCTTCACGTTTGAGGCTATTTTTTGGCTGGATATACTACTCTGGGATAAAAGGTTTTTTTTTCCCCCCTTCAGCTCTTAAAATATATCATGCTTGTCTCTCCTGGTCTTTAAAATTTCCACTGCAAAGTCTGTTACCAGATGTATAGGAGCTCCACTGCATGTTATTTGTTCCTTTTCTCTTCTGCTTTTAGAATTTTTTCTTTATCATTGGCTTTTGGGAGTCTGACTATTAAAGGCCTTGAGGAAGTCTCTTTTTTTGCAACACTTACTGATATATTGTAGTTTAATAAAAACATAGCTTATACAGTTCATTGAAAAAGTATTTTAATGCAAACACCACTTTTACACAAAACCAAATGTTGATATTCTCATTTTTTAAAATTCTTGGTTTCTCTAAAACACTAAGATGATACCTCAATAAGGGTTGCTTCACATTTTCCAATTTCTTGATCTGTGCATGTCACAAGTAAAGATCCAGATTTGTTCTTTTTGCATAGTCTTGCTTTGGCCATGCATGCTCTCTTTTGGTTTCATATGAATTATAGAATTGTTTTTTCTAATTCTGTGAAAAATGATGGTTTTATTTTCATGGGAATCGCATTGAATTTGTAGATTGCTTTTGGCAGTATGGTCATTTTCACAATATTGATTCTACCCATCCATTAACATGGGATGTGTTTCCATTTGTTTGTGTCATCCATGATTTCTTTCAGCAGTGTTTTGTAGCTTTCTTTGTAGGGGTCTTTTGTCTCCTTGGTTAGGTTTATTCCTAAGTATTTTAATTTTTTTGCAGCTATTATAAAAGGGGTTGGGTTCTTGATTTGATTCTTCACTTGGTCTCTGTTGGTGTATAGAAGAGCAACTGATTAGTGTACATTAATTTTGTATCTGGAAACTTTGCTGAATTCTTTTATCAGTTCTAGGAACTTTCTGGAGGAGTCTCTAGTGTTTTCAAGGTAAACAATCATATCATCAGCAAACAGTGACAGTTTGACTTTCAGTAATATGCTGAAGAGGAGTGGTGAGAGTGGGCATCCTTGTCTTGTTCCAGTTCTCAGAGGGAATGCTTTCAACTTTTCCCCATTCAGTATTATGTTGGCCGTGGGTTTGTCATAGATGGCTTTTATTACATTGATGTATGTCCTTTGTATGCCAGTTTTGCTGAGAGTTTTAATTATAATGAGATGCTGGATTTTGTTAAATGCTTTTCCTGCTGTTAGTCTGATGGGGTTCCCTTTGTGGGTAACCCAAACTTTCTCTCTGGCTGCCCTTAACATTTTTTCCTTCATTTCAACCTTGGTGAATATGATGATTATGTGTCTTGGGGTTACTCTTCTTGAGGAGTGTCTTTGTGGTGTTCTCTGTAGTTCCTGAATTTGAATGTTGGCCTGTCTTGTTAGATTGGGGAAGTTCTCCTGGATAATATTCTGAAGAGTGTTTTCCAACTTGTTTCCATCCTCCCCATCACTTTCAGGTACACCAAGCAAACGTGGGTTTGGTCTTTTAGTCCCATATTTCTTGGGGATTTTGTTCATTCCTTTTCATTCTTTTTTCTCTAATCTTGTCTTCATGCTTTATTTCATTAAGTTGATCTTCAATCTCTGATATCCTTTCTTCCGTTTGATCAATTCAGCTATTGATACTTGTGTATGCTTCACGAAGTTCTCGTGTTGTGTTTTTCAGCTCCATCAGGTCATTTATGTTATTCTCTAAACTGGTTATTCTAGTTAGCAATTCCTCTAACCTTTTTTCAACATTCTTAGCTTGAGATGTGAGGTATCATTCCAGTCATCATGCTATTTGTCACATTTATACCTTGGTTTTTTGGTTTTTCTTTTTTTTAATTCTATTTTTGTTTTATAGGTCCTGTGAGATTTAGGCTTTAAAGAGGTTCTATTTTAATGTGTTTCCAGGATTTGTTTCAAGATTTAGAGGTCCTTTTAGCAATTCTTGTAGGGGTGGCTTAGTAATGGTGAATTCTCTCAGCATTTGTTTATCTGAAAAAGACAATCTTTCCTTCATATGGGATGTTTAGTTTCACTGGATACAAAATTCTTGGCTGATAATTGTTTTGTTTGAGGAGGCTGAAGATAGGACCCCAATCCCTTCTAGCTTGTAGGGTTTCTTCTGAGAAATCTTCTGTTAATCTGATAGGTTTTCCCTTATAGGTTACCTGGTGCTTTTGTCTCACAGCTCTTAAGCTTCTTTTCTTCGTCTTAACTTTAGATAACCTGACGACAATGTGCCTAGGCGATTATCTATTTGAGATGAATTTCACAGGAGTTCTTTGTGCTTCTTATATTCGCATGTCTAGTTCTCTAGCAGGGCTGGGGAAGTTTTCCTCAATTTTTCCCCCAAATATGTTTTCCAAACTTTTAGATTTCTCTTCTTACTCAGGAACACCAAATATTCTTAGGTTTGGTCGTTTAGCATAATCCCAGACTTTTTGGAGGCTTTGTTCATATTTTCTTGTTCTTTTTTCATTTATTTATTTTTTTGTCTTTGTTAGATTGGGTTAATTTGAAGGTCCTGTCTTCGAGCTCTGAATTTCTTTCTTCTGCTTGTTCAATTCTATTGCTGAGGCTTTCCAGAGCATTTTGCATTTCTATAAGTGTGTCCAATATTTCCTGAAGTTTCTTTTGCTTTTTCTTTATGCTATCTATTTCCTTGAATATTTCTCCCTTCACTTCTTGTATCATTTTTTACTTCCCTGCCCTGAGCTTTGCCTTTCTCTGGTGCCTCCCTGATTAGCTTAATAACTAACCTCTTGAATTCTTTTTCAGGTAAATCAAGAATTTCTTCTTGGTTTGGATCCATTGCTGGTGAGCTAGTGTAATGTTGAGGGGTTGTTTAAGAGCCTTGTTTTGTCATTTTACCAGAGTTGGTTTTCTGGTTCCTTCTCATTTGGGTAGGTCTAGGGCTAAAGGCTGTTGTTCAGGTTATTTTGTCCCATGGTGTTCCCTTGATGGAGTACTCTCCCTTTTTCTAGGGATGTGGCTTCCTGAGAGCTGAGCTGCAGTGATTGTTATCTCGCTTCTGGGTCTAGCCATCCAACAAGTCTACCAGGCTCTGGGCTGGTAGTGGGGATTGTCTGCAGAGTCCTGTAATTTGAACTGTCTATTGGTCTCTCGGCCATGGATACCAGCACCTGTTCTGGTGGAGGTGGCTAGTGGGTGAAATTGATTCTACGCAGGTTCTTAGCTTTGGTGGTTTAATGTTCTATTTTTGTGCTGGTTGGCCTCCTGGCTGGGGGTGGCACTTTCCAGAGAACATCAGCTGTGGAGAGAAACCAGCAGTGAATGGGGCCCTAGAACTCCCAAGAATATATGCCTTTTGTCTTCAGAAGTTGGGTAGGAAAAGGCTATCAGGTGGGGGCAGGACTAGGCATGTCTGAGCTCAGACTCTCCTTGGGTGGGTCTTACTGCAGCTGCTGTTGAGGATAGGGGTGAGGTTCCCAGGTCAAAGGAGTTGTGTATTTAGGAGTATTATGGCTGCCTCTGCTGAGTAATGCAGGTTGTCAGGGAAGTGGGGGAAAGCCCACAGTCACAGGCCTCACCCAGCTCCCATGCAATCCAAAGAGCTGGTCTCACTCCCATTGTGTCCCACTAACAGCACCGAGTCTGTTTTCCAGGCAGTGAGTAAGCAGGGCTTTAGAACCTTCCTCAGGCTACCCACCTCCCAGCTGCAAGAGAAAAGGGCTTTAGTTCTTTCTCTGCCTGTGGAGTCTGCAGGCCAAATTCGCACTCTCTCCCAAGTTCTGGCCAGGAGGCTTCACATCCAGTTCAAATTATTACAAAGTTCAGCTGCAGATGTCCTTCTTCCTGTGACATTTTTCTGCCTCTCTCCACAGCCCCCCACAAAGTGCCAGGCAGGAATGGCTGGCATGGGGGCCTAGCAAGCTCCCAGGGCCTTTCCTGCTGCTTCCTTTGCCCCTGTATTTCTCTTGGCTCTCTAAATTAACTCAGCTCCAGGTAAGGCCAGAAACTTCCTGCAAAGTAGACCTTCAGTTTCCCCAGTGGGGGTGTGTGTTCAGGGGTGGAGGATCTCCCTTTTCTACTTCTGCAGTTTGGGCACTCATCGTATTTGGGATATCTCCTGGCTCCTGCAGGAGCAGTCGGCTTCCTCCAAAGGGTCTGTGGGTCCTTTCAGGAATCCCGTTTTGTTTCTGCAGTCATTCTGGAGCTAAAATTCACGATGCAAGCCTCCAAACACTGCACTTCAATTGCATTTTCAACTCCAAAATTTCTGCTTCATTATTTTTAATTATTTCAATTTCTTTGTCAAATTTATCTGATAAAATTCTGATTTTTTTCTCTGTGTTATCTTTAATTTCATAGATTTTCCTCAAAAGAGCTATTCTGAATTCTCTGTGTGAAAGGTCACATATCTCTGTCTCTCCAGGATTGGTCCCTAGTGCCTTATTTAGTTTACTTGGTGAGATAATGTTTCCTGGATGGTGTTGATGCTTGTGGATGTTCATCAGTGTCTGGGCACTGAAAACTTAGGTATTTATTGTAGTCTTCACAGTCTGAGTTTGTTTGTACACATCTTTCTTGGGAAAGTTTTCCATGTATGCAAAGGGACTTTGGTGATTTGATCTGTTTTTCATCACTGCAGACATATGTTCATTAGGAGGGACCCCAAGGCCAGTAATGCTGCAGTTCTTGCAGACCCACAGATATACTGACATCATGGTCATGGATAACATCCAGAAGAATTATCTGGATTACCAGGCAGATACTTTTGTTCTCTTCCCTTACTTTCTCTGAAACAAATGGGGGTTTTGTCTCTATACTGAGCTGCCTCGAGCTGGGGGAGGGGTAACACAAGCACCTCTGTGGCCACCACCACTGGAACTGCACTGTATCAGACCTGAAGCCAGTATAGCACTGGGTATCACCCAAGGCCCATAGTAATCACTGCCTGGCTACTGCCTAGGTTTTCCCAAGGCCCTAGGGCTCTACAGTCAGCAGTTGTCAAAGCTGGCTAGGTTCATGTTATTCCCTTCATGGTCACAAGTTCCCTACAACCACAGATGGGTCTATAGATGCCATCCAGCAACCAGGGCTTAGAGTCAGAAACCTTTGAAATCTATCTGGTGTTTTATTCTACTGTGGCTGAGCTGGCACCCAAGGCACAAAAGAAAGTCTTTTCCATTCTTCCCACCCTTTTCCACAAGCAGAGGAGTCATCTCATGGCCACCACCACCCCACGTTTATGGTAAGTACTACCTGTTTATTGCCAATGTGCACTCAAGGTCTAAGTGTTCTTCAGTCAGCTTGTGTGAATGCTGCTTCCAGGCCTGAGAATTACCTTTCAGGGAAATGGGCTTCCCTCTGGCCCAGAGCAGGTCCAAAACTGCCATCCAAGAGCCCAGGCTTGGATTTATGGACCCCAAGACCCCACTTGGTGTTCTATCCTATGGTGGCTGAGTTGGTACCTAAGCTGCAAGACGAAGCCTCCTTTAATCTTGCCTCTTCTTTTCTCAAGTAGAAGGAGTGTCTCCCCTTAATTACCACAGCTGGAAATATGCCAGGTCACACCTGAAGCCAGCACAAGGCAGAGTCTCATCCAAGGCCAATCGAGTGAACTACCTGGCCACCACTGATGATTGATTATTCAGGACCCAAGATTTTTTAGTCAGCAGGTGATGAATCCTGTCAGGCCTGGGTCCTTCCCTTCAAGGCAGTACGTTTCCTTCTGCCCCTGGAGATGTCTGGAGATGTCATCTGGGAGCTACATCCTAGAATGCAGGCCCCAGGACCCTATTCTACTGTGGCTGAAATAGTATCCATGTTGCAAGACAAAGTCCTCTTCATTCTTCCCTCTCCTCTCCTCAAGTCAAAGGGAGAATTCTCTCCTGGAGCTGCAAGCTGCTGGGGTCTCACTAGATCACAGGTCCCCCGAGTTCACTGACCCCAGGCCCAGCACAGCACCAGGGTTTGCCTAGGAATAGCAGTCCTTGTAGCCAAGACTGTCTTTTAAGTTTATTTAAGACCCCATAGCCCTTTAGTCCATGATGGTGAGGCTTGCCAGAACCCAGATTCTGACCACTGGGATGGGCGATTCCCCTCTGGCTAGGGCTGGTCTAAATGCTCCCTCCATGGTTGCTGGCTGAGTTCTGTCCGGTGCTGCTTTCCTCTGTGACAGGGCAGCACTGATTCCCAATGCAAAGTCCCACAATCACTGTGCTCTCTATCCCCCAAGCACACAAAGATGCCCTGCACCAGGCAGCCACTGCTGGGAGATGGGCAGGGTTGGCACTGGCAATTCAAGACAGTCTTTCCTACCCTCTTCAGTGTCTCTTTCAGTGATATGAAATTAAAACCAAGTACTGTGATCTCCCACTTTATTTTTGGCTCTTATGAAGCTGCCTTTTGTGTGTCGATAATTGTTAAATTTTCTGTTTCTGTGGGAAAGATGACCTTAGAGGCTTCTACTCAGCCATCTTGCTCCTCTTCGTTGTTCTGTATTATTATTCCTTCAAAGAAACTTTCTACTTCAGTGTATGCATCCTTATTAAGGCAAATAACTCAGACTTAAAAATAATTTATCATCAGGTATTTTTGCAGGCCTCATATTAACCACAAAGCAAATAGTCTCTAATAGATACATAAAAATGAAAAGCAAGAAGTTAAAACACACTACCACACAAAGTCCTTATACACAAAAAAGAAAGGAAGAAGGTATATAGAGGACTTACAAAGTAACCACAAAACAAATAACAAAATGGCAGTTATAAATTCTTACCTATTAATTGCATTGAATGTACATGGACTAAATTCTCCAATTAAAGACATGAAATAGCTGAATGGGTTAAAAAACAAGGCCCAACTCTAAGTTCCTACAAGTAATGTACTTCACCTGTAAAATTACACCTGCACTAGAAATGAATGGAGAGAAAAAGGTATTCCATGCAAACAGAGGGCAAAAAAGAGCAGGAGCTGCTGTGGTGATATCCAATAAAATAGATTTCACATCAATACTGTAAAAACAGACAAAGGAGATCATTATATAATGATAAAGGGGTCAAATCAGTAAGAAGATATAAAAACTGCAAATATATGTGTTATCAACATGGGAGCACCTAGATATATAAAGTAAATACTACTAGAACTAAAGAGATAGACCCCAATACAAAAATAGTTGAGAATTTCAACAACCAACATTCTGCATTGATAAGTTCCTCTAGATGGAAAATCAAAAAAGAAACATTGGACTTTATTTTCATGATAGATGAAATAGACTTAATAAATTTTTACAGAACATTTTACTCAGCAAATGCAGGATGTACATTCTTCCCATCAGCACATGCAGCATTCTTTAGATAGACCATGTTAGAACAAAAAAACTTCTCAGGAAATTTTAAAATTTCAGTCATACCAAGTTATCTTTTCTGATCACATTGGAATAAAACAATAACAAAAGGAACTTTGAAAAATATACAAATACCTGAAAATTAAACAATATGCTCCTAAATGACAAATGGGTCAATCAAGGAATTAAGAAGAAAATTAAAAATTTCTTGAACAAAATGAAAATGGAAACACAATATACCAAACCTTTGAGATATGGCAAAAGAAGCACTAACAGGTATGTTTATAGCAATAAACACCTACCTCAAAACAGTAGAAAGACTTCAAATAGCCTAGGATGTACCTTAAAGAAGTAGAAATGCAACAACAAATGAAACCCAAAATTAGTAGCAGGAAAGAAATAATAAAGATCAGAGCAAGAAATAAACGAAATTGATACAAAAAATACAAGTCAAAAGTTGTTTTGTGAAAAATAAACAACATCAACAAGGCTTTATGCAAACTAAGAAAAAATAGAGAAAACAAAAATAAATCAAATTGAAGATAAAAAAGAGATATTACAACTGACATCACAGAAATCCAATGGATCATTAGAGACTATTATGAGCAACTTTATGCCAATAAATTGAAAACCCTAGAAGAGGTGGATAAATTTTTTTGACACATAGAATATTGATTGAACCAAGTTGACACATTAAGAAATACAAACCATGAACAGAGCAATAACCAGCAGCAAGACACCAGCAGTAATAAAAAGTCCCCCATCAAAGAACAACCTAGAACCTGATAGCTTCAGAACAACTGAATTCTACCAAACATTTAAAGAACTCATACCTATTGTACTCAAACTATTTGAGAAAATAAAGGAGGTGGGAATACTTCCAAACTCATTTCACAAGGCCAGCATTACCCTGATGCCAAAACCAGAAACGAACACACACAAAAAAGAAAACATCACTGATGAACATAGATGTAAAAATTCTCAACAAAATAGTAGCAAACAAAATTTTAAAACACATTAAAGAGATCATTCATCACGACCAAGTGTGATTCATCCCAAGGATGCAAGAATGGTTCTGCATAGGCAAGTCAATAAACATAAAACATAACATTAGTAGGATCAAGGACAAAAATATATAATCATTTCAACAGACGCCAAAAGCATTTGATAAAATTCAAATTCTCTCTTTATGATAAAAGCTCTCAACAAACTGAGCATAAAAGGAAAATACCTCAAAACAATAAGATCATATGTAACAAACCCACAGCTAACATGATAGAGAATGGGGAAAAAAATGAAAGCTCTTCTTCTAAGATCATGTAGAAGACAAGTATGCCCACTTTCACCACTTTTACTCAATATAGTAGTGGACATCCTACCCAGAGCAACTAGGCAAGAGAAAAAAATAAAAGGAATCCATATTGGAAAGGAAGAAATCAAAATGTCCTCATTTGCATATGATATAATTTTATATTTACAAAAACCCAAAGACCCTCTCAAAAATCTATCTGAATAAACAAAAAATTCAGTAAAGTTGCAGGATACAAAATCAACATAAAACATAATTACCATAACTATATTTCAATAAAGAGCAATCTGTAAAGGAAATTAAGAAAGCAATCTCATTTGCAATTCGTTACAAAAAGTAAAATACCTAGTAATAAACTACACCAAAGAACTGAAAGATTTCTACAATGAAAACAATAAGCTGATACAAAAAACAGAAAGGCATCCCATGTGCATGGATTAGAAGAACCAATATTGTTAAAATGTCCCTATTACCCAAGGCAATCTACAGATTCAATGCAATCTCTATCAAAATACCAATGACATTCTTCACAGAATTTTTTTTAGTCCTAAAAGTTACACAAAATCAAAAAAGACCCATAAAGCCAAAGAAATCCTAAGCAAAAAGAACAAAGCTGGAGTGGCTGAGCTAATTTGCATTCCCACCCGCAGTCTACTAGTGTTCCCTTTTCTCCACAACCTCACCAGCATGTTGATTTTTGACTTTTTAATAACAGCCATTCTGACTGGTGTAAGATGCTATCTCATTATTGCTTTGATTTGTATTTCTCAAATGATTAGTGATGTTATAAGTTTTTTTATATGCTTGTTGGCCATGTGTATGTCTTCTCTGGAGAACTGTCAGTTCATGTCCTTTGCCCATTTTTAATGGGTTTGTTTGTTTTTTTGTTTTATTGTTGCTTTATTTGCGTCCCATATAGAGTCCAAACATTAGACCTTTGTCAAATGCATAACCTGCAAATATTTTCTCCCATTCTATAGGTTGTCTGTTTACTCTGGTGTTAGCTACCTTTGCTGTTCAGAAGCTCCTTGGTTTAATTAGTTCCCGCTTTTCAATTTTTGGTTTTGTTGCAATTGCTTTTGGAGTCTTTATCATAAAATCTTTGCCAGGGCTGATGTTCAGCGTGGTATTTCTTCTTTTCTTCTGTGTTTTTAACACTTTTACATCTTACATTCAAGCCTTTCATCCATCTTGGGTTGAATTTTGTATATGGTCAAAGGAAGGGGTCTAGTTTCAAAATTTTGCATATTGCTAGCCAGTTATCCAAGCACTATCTATTGAATAGGGAGTCTTTCCCCATTGCTTGCTTTTGTCAGCTTTGTCAAAGATCAGGCGGTTGTAGATATGTGGCTTTATTTCTGGGTTATCTAATGACTGTGTTGCATTGGTCTATGTATCTGCTCTTATGCCAGTATCATGCTGTTTTCATTACTGTAGCCTTGTTGTGTAGTTTGAAATCAGGTAGTGTGATGCCTCTCACTCTGTTCCTTTTGTTTAGGATTGATTTGGCTATTTGAGCTCCACTGTGACATTTACCCATGTAACAAACCTACATGTGTACCCCTAACCTAAAATGAAAGTTGAAAAAAAAAATAAAGGTTTTTAACTAAATGTAAAATTATGTTTTAAAAGATCACATAATTAGTAAATGGTACAATCAGAACTTGAACACTAATCTGACATTAAATCTTGCACTTCTAGCCATTATACCATATTACTTTCCTTTTACACTATACTGTCTTCACTCAATATGTAATTATTTTGGAAATTAAGGACACTAAAATTCCCATAAACACTAACATTTTTAGAATATTTGTATGTTTGCTCACATTTCACCATTTTTTGAAGTTCACACATATACATGCTCATCAACTTTTGCTTCAGCTTCCCTGAAGGAAGATCTAAGGAGAAGAAAAACACTTTCCAAAATATATCAATACAAAAGATTGTTATAAAAAGTCAATGACATATAATTGACAATTGGATAAATGGACAGATTCTAAGAATTTCAGACTATTAAGTGAAATTAATATAGTCAGAAGACTAAAAACCAAATATATAAAAGTAAAAAAGAATTCCATATTAATCCATTTTCTGATTAAATTATCAAAGAAAAGAGAGAATTTTGAAAGCAGCAAGATAAAGTGACTTGTTACATACTAAGACAATGTCCTCCATAAGACGACTGGGGGATGGCAGGTTTCTGCAGAAACCTTGTAGGCCAACAGAGAGTGGGATGATATGTTCAGAGAGATGAAAAAATAAAAGGCTAACAAAAATTACTGTATCTTGCATACCATCCCTCAATAATGAAAAGAAATACTTTCCCACACAAACAAAAGTTGAGTGACTCTGTCAGCACCCCTACCTCCATTATTATTATTTCCAAAGGGAAACCTTGAACTTTAAAAAATGGCACTAAAGAGCAGCATGAGAGCATATGAACATATAAAGCTCACCGATAAATGACTAATGTGAAAAGTCCAGTATTAATATTATACTCAACAATAAAAAACTGAAAACTCTTCCTTTAAGATCAAGAACAAGATAAGGATTCTACTCTTACCACTTCTATTCAATATAGTCCTTGAAATTCTAACAAGAGCAATTAGGGAAGAAAAAGAGATAAAAAGGTAAGAAAAGGAGATAAAATATGAAGTGTTTTATGGAGGATTAAACACATAAAAAATGAAATAGTATCCTATACCTATTAGGATTATCATTATCAAAAATAAATAAATAAACAAGAAATAATAAGTGTTCAAAGGATATGGAGAAATTGGAACCCTTGTATATTGTTGCTGGCCATATAAAATGCTACACCCACCATGAAGACACTATGGAGGTTAGAACTACCATATGATTCTGTATTCTCACTTATGGGATCTCAATTCTTCAGAAAAGAATTGAAATCAGTATTTGGAAGAGATATTTGCACTCCCATATGTTCATTGCAGCATTATTCACAATTGCCAAGATATGGAAGCAACTTAACTATTCATTTACATATGAATGAATAAGCAAAATATGTTATATACCTATAATGGAATATTAGCCTCAAAAAAGAAAGAAAAAGGTCATACCCAACATGTATGAACCTTGGGCTAGCACAGAAGAACAAACACTGTCTGATTTCACTTATATGAGATATCTAAAAAAAGTCAACTCATAGAAGCAGAAAGTAGGATAGTGGTTTTCAGGGACAGGGGACAGAGGGGAATAGGGAGTTGTCATTTAAGGGCATAAAGTATCAGTTATGCAAGATGCAAATGTCTTGGAAATCTGCTGTACAACATTATGCTTACAGTAAATACTGTACTGTATCTAAAAATTTGTTAAGTAGGTAAATCTCTCAGCTTAAGGAGATTTTGGGCTGAGATGATGGGGTTTTCTAGGTAAATCTCATCTTATGTATTTTTATCACAATATTTTAAAAATAAATAAGTGTTTTGAGAGCCCCCAACTAAATTTGGATTTCAGTACCAGAGTGGTTAAAAACCCTGCCCTAAAAAGAAAATGAATGGGAGCTGGATGTAGGGGTTTACAGTGTTCACACAATACTTTTCCTTCAGTGGATGGCCTGATGCCTAGTTGTTTGACCCTTGACCAGGGGAACCTTCACACAGGAAGCTTGTTTATACTGGCAGATGCCCTTGGGGCTCTTATCCGACCCATGTACAGTTTATGTCTGCCTGACCATTGCTCTGGCACTGGTTGCCTAACATTGTGTTCTCACTGCAGTCCTAGGGAAAACCCAGCCTGAAACAGCCCCTAGTTTTTCAGACAGAAAGCGTAAAGTCAGTACACCACCACAAGAAGAAGCAAATTCAAAGATGTCTACTTACAGATCCTGGGAAAGGAGAGAATAATGAATTGGGAGGGCAGTGTTCTGTCCCCAGGTCAGATGAGGCAGAAATGAAGAAACTGGCCGAGAAACCAAAATCTCAGAAATCACCACTAAAGGACTTATCTATGTAACCAAACACCATCTGTTCCCCAAAAGCTATTGAAATAATAACAATAATAATAATAATAATAATAAAAGGAATACATGGCAACTAGCAGTTTATATAAAGAAATCAGGTGTGGGTCACTTAAAGTTTGCAGGCAAATGCCTGAATAGTTCATTTAAAGGAAGCAACAGGAAAGCAGGGAACCCAGTCAGCTAAACAGGAGAGATGACTCTAAGTTATCGCTGGCTTCTGGTTTGAGCAATTTGGAAGTGGTGTGAGAACTAGAAACTGTGTCAAGGGCGACTAAGCCCTGCTGTGCTGTGAGAAAGTTAAACTTGTAATCAAAATGAACAATGAGACAACATAAAATTGTAGGAATTCCCTCTAACAAGATACATATGTATTCTGAAAACGTAATAAAAACTATTGACTCCTTTCTATGCTAATAAACAAAACCATCACGAGGTTATATGCCATTAAACATAAGTAATATAAAAATAGGTTTCCTTGTTGCATTCTGGATTTACTACACAGGACCAACTACACAGTGAATGCTGTGGATATACAATCTGTCACTCAATAAGTTGTACATTTTAGTGACATTTCTGATTGTAATGGAGGTAAATGGACATTTCAGCTCCTGAGGTACTCACTGGGAGTTTGACTAATATCTGTAAATTTTTACTTTTAATTTTGTGGCCCTCAGGATAGTGAATTGTCTTGCAGTGGTTTTTGTTGTCATGTGAGCAAATTGGCTTTAGAATACTAATAAAAGCAATTACTTACGATAAATAAATAAACCTTAGGCCCCATAGTTTAATCCTCCATAAAACACTTGCTGTCTTCCAAAAAATTAATGACAATTATGACCATCATCGTCTTACCATCATTTTACGATAATTTAAAAATCAACATATTGTGGTATCTTCAGTTCTCTTTGACACTTATTTTAGCTTTGAGAGACAGGACTTGGTGGTTGAAATATGAGTTTGAGACTTGGTTTGCTTTTGCGGAGGAAGGTGGCAGCATTTTCAAATGGAACTCTCTTCTTTTCCCACACTTTTAGTCATCATCTTTGTAGGTAGTATTATACTTTTGTCTCATTTTTATCAAATAGAAGCTACCAAAGATACCTTTGAAAAGTCTTCAGAAATTATCCTGCTTCATAAGACACAGTCTGTATCTCTTTCTGAACATATTTAAGCATCTAACTTCCAGCCTCTTCTCTAGTATTAATAACTTCTTCACAAATAGTTCCATAATGTTATCAATATCACTTAATAGATTTCTTTAAATCACGTTGCAAGAAAATATTCCATGAAATAGACCCAGCCTTTATACTTTAACAATCCCTAGCTGCCTGGGCCAATATTATTCTCATTTGTAGGATGTAGGCTCCACAGATTATAATATGTTTCTTTCCTTTTTAATCATCACAGATTTGCAAACTTTATGGCCTATTTTGGCCTTAATCTCCATGTCCAGCATCTGGGGAACAATGTTTTCCTGTTGCAGACTCTCTTTGGTGCAGTCATCCTCCTGGCCAACTGTGTTGCACCTTGGGCACTGAAATACATGAACCGTCGAGCAAGCCAGATGCTTCTCATGTTCCTACTGGCAATCTGCCTTCTGGCCATCATATATGTGCCACAAGGTGAGAAAAGATCACAGGTGGAAGAGAGAATGCCTTTGCCTCTTTTCTCAGGGATTGTACTTGTCACACCTATCTGAAGCCAGAAGGAAAGGGAGAATTGGGTTCTTAGGATTTCCTGACACCAATCTGGGGATTTGGGACAGATTCTGCCACAAGTTGCTGGAAAACGAGTCAAAGATGAGTAAAGGTTGGCTCTATTATATGGTTGTCCTCATCATATTCAACAAATACTAAGAAACTGAAGCCATTTATTTCTGACAGTTTCTCTACAACAGCAATCAATTACTTACTCTTTGGCCAATCAAACTTTAAATGAGTATTGAGGTATAGGCCTTGTCATTGTTTCCCAACATGAGGACATAATACTGCTACTTCCTCTGTCTGGGCTCTTTCTTATTACTACAGCTTCAGTGACAATGTACTCCCTAATTCCCATGTATCTACTTGTGTGCCTTGTATTTGGTCACCATAACTGCAATCTGGTTTAGGGGAGTCATCTTGACTTCAAGGGAACAAAAGTGCCCCATCTTTATGTAAAGAATTGTACAGTAGAAATGAAGAAATTGTCAGTTAATAGCCTCTTGTAGATTCTATTTTAAGAAATTAACTGATCATATGTAATAAGTAAGGGAACCCAGGTGGCCACCAGTCTTCACCTAACTCTTAGTGTAGTAATGTATCTAACAGGATCCCAGATTGGTGTGCTCCACTCCCCCTCTTGAATGCCAGCAATGATCCAAGTGTGCTACAAAGCAACAGCACCCTCCAATGTCATGAGGCTATGACAGGATTTCTTCAGTTGGATAGAAACAAGCCTCTGAAACTTCCCTTCAGTGCTTTCCAAAGTCTGACGTTTTTTCCTCTTTTCGAGGTCCTTATTCCTAATCCTTAAAACATTAATACTCTGTAGCTTCTCTCCTAACATAGACCTCCTGATCTTTTATGACTCTCTTCTGCAACCCTAGCCCCATGTCAATACTGTGTATGTACCTAGGTTTTAACAGCCAGGAGAACATGGATGGGTCTTATACTCCCAAGTATTGCCCACATGACAGTCCTATGTTCTACCAGGTAGGCAGAGGAGTCCCTGGACGGAATAAATGAAAAAACATTCAGCTCAACTTACACGCCTCTCTCTTGCTATGGCATATCTCTGATATATAGTGAAAAGTGAAGTAATAGCTCAGATCCTTTTTATGCATTATTTAAGCCACAAGGCGAAGACAAATCACATTTCTCAGCAATCAGCCACTGCATATTCTTTGCCTCTATGCAGTTTCCCTACAGTACATTTAACCCTTGCAAACACCTCCAATACAGTCCTTTTCACTTCTACCTTGGGGATGCTGATTCCTTCAGCTCAGATTTCCTGAGGCCTTGTGTTCTTCCTTTCTCCAGAAATGCAGACGCTGCGTGAGGTTTTGGCAACGCTGGGCTTAGGAGCGTCTGCTCTTGCCAATACCCTTGCTTTTGCCCATGGAAATGAAGTAATTCCCACCATAATCAGGTACAGAACCTTAAGTATGCCCTGTCAGGTTCAAAATGGACCTTTCTCAGATAATTGACACTTTTTGCGGGAAGAAATCTAAGACTGGTTCATTAATAAAATAAATTGTAACAGTCATAAACACAAATAATTACAGACCAACTTTATCTCAAGCTGACTTTTTGCCGCTGTATTAAGTCCTTTGATGTATTATAGTATCCCACATAACCTTCTGAGCCACCTGAGAGGTTGGTGCTAAGGATAGCAGTATTTCCTAAATGATGAAAACGCATCTAATGCACTTGTGAACTGAAAAATTAATTGCTAGCAAATAAAAGTGAAAATTTCAAACACAGGAGTATTTCATCACCTCTGCATGTCTAAATGTTCCCCCATAATTAGAGCAAAATGATAAATCACAAATTGCCTGTGTGGATTTTTAACAGATATTCTTGTATTGCTGTTTCCACTCAAAGGGCAAGAGCTATGGGGATCAATGCAACCTTTGCTAATATAGCAGGAGCCCTGGCTCCCCTCATGATGATCCTAAGTGTGTATTCTCCACCCCTGCCCTGGATCATCTATGGAGTCTTCCCCTTCATCTCTGGCTTTGCTTTCCTCCTCCTTCCTGAAACCAGGAACAAGCCTCTGTTTGACACCATCCAGGATGAGAAAAATGAGTGAGTAAATAGCCCTGTTGCCCCTCAGAGGATCTGTGTGCTATAGGTCTGTGCTGAGGAAGGCAAAATACCATTTAGGGCCACTGTCCTCTCAAAAGGCTTAGACTTAGGATTTTCCCATGTAATCAGTGCCTTAGGTCTAGGTACAGCCACATGCCTTCCCACAGTGACCTCAGACACCCCCTGAGGCTCTCCAGATCACACAGACCAGCTCTGCCCAGCTTGTCAAAGGGGGCTTCATAGTGAAGAAGCCAAAATTAGGTCTCCTCTTCCCTCCCTGCCCTAGTGTGATATGCACACTGTTGAAGGTATTTTACAAATATGCAGAGATCCAAACACCAGATTTTCATCCCTGGGGAACCCTCAAACAAGTGGGTACCTGTAAGCTGTCTGAGATTGCCAGTGCTTACAGGCCTGACTACTAGGCCACTGAAGAATTTGTGGAAGAGTCTGCAGATGCAGGGGTATCCAATCTTTTGGCTTCCCTGGTCTACAGTGGAATAAGAATTGTCTTGGGCCACACATAAAATACACTAACACTAATAATATCTGATGAGCTAAAAAAAATCACAAAAATATCTCATAACATTTTAAGAAAGTTTACAGATTTGTGTTGGGCCACATTCAAAGCCATCCTGGGCCACAAGCAGCCTGTGGGCCATAGGCTGGACAAGCTTGCACCAAGGCATCCAAGGATGACAAGTAGAAGGTATCCAAGCTGCCTTCCCAGATCCTAGTCTCGGAGCTTGATCTTTTACTTCACAAGGTTTACTCAATCCCTTGGGGGCAGAGATATGGTTTTTACCAAACTAATGGACAAAGAATCAACATTCCTTAAAGAATGCGGGACTTACAAGTTTAGTCCATGTCTTTTCATTTTTGTGATTTTTTGTTGGTTTCTTTGTATTTGTTCTAGGAGAAAAGACCCCAGAGAACCAAAGCAAGAGGATCCCAGAGTGGAAGTGACGCAGTTTTAAGGAATTCCAGGAGCTGACTGCCGATCAATGAGCCAGATGAAGGGAACAATCAGGACTATTCCTAGATACTAGCAAAATCTAGAAAATAAAAAACAAGGCTGGGTGCGGTGGCTCACGCCTGTAATCCCAGCACCTTGGGAGGCTGAGGCGGGCAGATCATGAGGTCAGGAGATCAAGACCACCCTGGCCAACATGGTGAAACCCTGTCTCTACTAAAACAAATACAAAACTTCGCTGGGCACAGTGGCATAGGCCTTTAATTCCAGCTACTTGGGAGGCTGAGGCAGGAGAATTACTTGAACCCAGGAGGTGGAAATTGCAATGAGCCAAGATTGGGCCACTGCACTCCAACCTGGTGACAGAGCGAGACTGTCTCAAAAAAAAAAAAAAAAAGAAAGAAAGAAAGAAAAGAAAAGAAATAACAAGATATAGTGAGTAAGTAGATTCACTTCACAATTGTGGTACTAAATAACTAAATATAAGCTATCTACATATAATAGTAAGAAAAAGTTTGAAGAAAATTATATAACACTTTAAAATCAATCATAATAGACTATTTATGTAGTTATAGGTCCCTAGCAAGTTTCTGGATAGGAAGATTGAATACTATTAAACACAATGTGTCTTCTTCAATTATTTGATAGACTAACTGGTGGGATAATTACAATGAAAAATCTGCTACTTTTACAAAAACTTTAAAATAAATTCAAATTTATCTAGGAATTAATAGTAGACATTTGGTTCAGAAAAAAGAAGATCAGGGAGTGAAAATGTAGCTGTCAGGTAAGTGGGGTAGCATGCACAGAATTTTATCATAAGTTGTAATATTCATAACATTATTAGCAGATGCATTTACAAAACAAAGAAATTCAAAAGTAGACTTTAGTATGTATAACATTTAATGTGTAACAATTTCAGCATTGTACATTCTTAGAGGAAACACCTAATTATGGAATAAATAGCATTAGCCAACTAATCAGAAATAAATGACTAACAATTCAACTTTATATCCTGTATTAGTCAGGGTTCTCTAAAGCAAGAGAAATAATAGAATATATGTGTATATAAAAGTGAGTTTATTAGGAGAATCGACTCACACAGTCACAGGATGAAGTCCCACACTAGGCAATTTGCAAGCTGAGGAGCCAGGAAGCCAGTCCAAGTCCCAAAACCCCAAAAGTAGGGAAGCCGACCATATAGCCTTCAGTCTGTGGCCAAAAGCCTGAGAGCCCCTGACAAATCACTGGTGTGAGTCCAAGAGTTCAAAAGCTAAGGAACCTGAAGTCGGATGTTTGAGGGCAGGAAGTATCCAGCATGGGAGAAAGATGAAGGCTGAAAGACTCAGCAAGTCTGCCCTTTCCATCTTCTTCTGCCTGCTTTATTCTAGCTGCACTGGCAGCTGACTAGATGGTGCCCACCCAGATTGAGGGTGGGTCTGCCTCTCCCAGTCCACTGACTCAAATGTTAATCTCCTTTGGCAACACCCTCACAGACACACCCAGGAACTATACTTTGCATCCTTCAATCCAATCAAGTTGACACTCAATATTAACCATCACATTTCCTAAACCAATATACCAATTATTGATTATGATTATGACAATCATTTCACATTGTATACATACATGTATCATCACACTGTACATCTCAAATATATGCAAGTTTTATTTGTCAATCATACTTCAGTATAGCTGAGAACAAGTTAAATGGAACAAATAAACCATGCTTTCAAAGGAGCCTTGGCTACCAAAATTCAAAAAAGAAAAACATGTTATTAATAGGAAAGTAAATTCCAAATAAACGTATATATACTTGACTACTCATTTAAGCCTTCTGTGAAGAAAACCCAAGAAATTATGGGAGAAAGCTATAAAAATATACAACAAAATGATTAAAAACATTAAATTTTCATGGTAGACCTCAAAGTTATTTAACTTTCTTCTTTGTAAGTGTATTCTAAGTTGAAGCAAGGAATATGCAACAGCTTAAAATTTTATAAATTCTATAATGTTTTCACAGAATTAGGAAAAACAATTTTAAAAATCACATGGAACCAAAAAAAGAGCCTGCATAGCCAAAGCAATACTAAGCAAAAGGAATAAATTGGAGGCATCACATTATCCAACTTTAAATTATACCACAAGGCTATAGTAACCAAAACAGCATGGTACTTGTATAAAAGTAGACACATAGACCAAAGGAACAGAATAGAGAACCCAGAAATAGAGCCCCATACTTACAACCAACCTATCTTCAACAAAGCATACAAAAACATAAATAGGGGAAAGAACATCCTGTTCAATAAATGGTGCAGGGAAAACTGGATAGCCACATATAGAAGAATAAAACTGAATCCCTATCTCTTGCCATCTACAAAAATCAACTCAAGATGGATCAAAGACTTAAATTTAAGTCCTAAAAATTCTAGAAGAAAATCTAGCAAAAACATTTCTGGACATTGGTCTGGGCAAAGAATTTATGTCTGAGACCCCAAAAGCAAATGCAACAAAAACAAAAATAAATAAATAGGATCTAATTAAATTTAAAAAATTCTTCACAACAAAAGAAATAATCAGAAGAGTAAACAGACAACCCACAGTGTAGGAGACAATATTCACAAATCATCATCTTACAAAGGACTAATATCCAGAATCTACAAGGAACTCAAATCAGCAAGAAAAAAACAATCTCCTCCAAAAGTGGGTAGGACATGAATAGATAATTCTCAAAAGAAGATGTACAAACAGCCAACAAACATATGAAAAAATGCTTAAGTGCAAGAAGGGCGATTAAAATGTCAAAAAAATAAATGTTGGTATGTATGTGTTGAAACGGGAATACTTATACACTGTTGTATCCTCTCTGGAACACAGTATGAAGATTTTTCAAAGAATTAAGAGTAGTAGAGAAAATAGCGGATGTACCATTCAATCCCGCAATCCCACTGCTCGGTATCTACCTGTATTAGTCTGTTCTCACACTGCTATAAAGAACTGCCCGAGACTGAATAATTTATAAAGGAAAGAGGTTTAATTGACTCACAGTTCTGCATGACTGGGGAGGCCTCAGGAAACTTACAATCATGGCAGAAGGGGAACCAAATACTTCCTTCTTCAAATGATGGCAGGAAGGAGAAGAATGAGTGCTGAGCAAAGGAGGATGCCCCTTATGAAATCATCAGATCTCGTGAGAACTTAGTCACTATCACAGAAACCGCAGCACGGGAGTAACTGCCCCCATGATTCAGTTACCTCCCACCGGGTCCCTCCCATGATACATGGCGATTATGGGAACTACAATTCAAGATGAGATTTGGGTGGGGACACAGCCAAACCATAACACTACCCAAAGGAAAAGAAGCCATTATAAAAAAAAAAAAAAAAAAAAAAAAAAAAAAAAAAAAAAAAACCTGCATGCATGTTTATTGCAGCACAATTCACAATTGCAAAAATATGGAACCAACCTAAGTGCCCAGCCACCAATCAGTGGATAAATAAAATGTGGTACATATACATCATGGAATACTACTCAGCCATAAAAAGAAACAAAATAATGTCTTTTGCAGCAACTTAGATTGGCTGGAGGCCATTATTCTAAGTGAAGTAACTCAGGAATGGAAAACCAAATATTGTACGTTCTCACTTATAAGTGGGAGCTAAGCTACAGGTATACAAAACATATGGAGTGGTATAATGGACATTAGATACTCAGAAGGGGAGGGGAAAAAACCCTACATATTGGGTACAATATACACTACTTAGGTGATGGATGCACTAAAACCTCCAACTTTACCAGTATACAATTCATCCATATAACCAAAAACCACTTGTACCCCAAAAGCTATTGAAATAAAAAATATACATATATTTAAAATTCAGATGACATCCACTCAGAAAAAAATTATAAATTATTGTTATATTTTAAATTATAAAATACAAGATAAATTTTAGAAGACATATATATTTAGATTTCTTATGTCTATGAAAAAAGAATACATGATTCAATATACTATTGGGGAACACCAAGAACATATAATTTTCAAAGGACTAAAGTCACATGACTAAACATTTATGAAAAAGTGTGCAAGCCTATTGGAAATAGAATAGCATAAAAGGTCCAGAAATAAATCCAAGCATATATGGCCAACTAATTTTGGACAGGGACACCAGAAAGACACAATTGAAAAAGGGTATCCTCTTCAATAAACGGTGCTAGAAAAAAATTGTATTTCCACATGTAAAGGAATAAAATCGAATCCTTATCTTACACCATATACAAAAATCAACTTAAAATGAATAAAAGACCTACATGTAAGACCATAAAACTCTTGGAATAAAACGTAGGAGAAAGAAGAGAACATAGCTCCTTGACATTGGCCTTGGCAACAATTCCATTCCTCGGATAATACACTAAAAGGTCACGCTACAAAAGCAAATATAAATAGATAGGACTACATTAAGCCAAAATGTTTCTGCACAGCAAAGGAAACAACAAAATGAAAAGGCAACCTATGGATTGGAAATATTTGCAAACTATATATCTGATAAGAGGTTAATATCCAAAATTTATGTAAAAACTTACACAACTCATTAGTAAGAAAATATATAATTCAATAATAAATGGACAAAATGCCTGAATAGATATTTCTCCAAAGTTGACATAAAAATGGCCAACAGGTATAGGACAAGGTGCTCAACATCACTATTCATGAGGACAGAATAATGCAAATCAAAACTACTATGAGATGTCACCTTATATTCCTTAAAATAGCTATTATTTAAAAGGTGAGTTAACAAGTATCGTCAAGAGCATGTACTTTGGCATTGTTGGTGGAATGTAAATTGCTGCAGCCATTAGGGAAAACATTATAAAGGTACCATGTAACAAAACTTCACAAGTATCACCTGAACCTAAAATAAAAGTTAAAAAGAAAAGATTCCACCCCAAAATTAAAGATAGAACTACCATGTGATCCAGCAACCCCTCTTCTGGGTATATACCCAAAAGAAATGAAAGTACCACCTTGTAAAAACATCTGCACTCCCATTTTCATTGAAGCATTATGCACAATTACCAAGATACAGAAACAATCTAGGTGTCCATCAACAGATGAATGAAAAAGGAAACTGTAATATTTACACACACACACACACGAGTAATATTATTCAGCCTTTAAAAAGGAGATATTCAATTGTACCCTAAATCTCAGCATAACACAATATATCCAGGTAACAAATCTGCACATGTGCCCCCTAAATGTAAAATAAAAGTTGGAATTATAAAAAAAAAAAATAAGAGGAGATTCTGCCATTTGCCACTACACGGATGTACCTGGAAAACATTAGGCTAAATAAGCCAGAAACAAAAAGGAAAACATTGCATGACCTCACTTATATGTGGGAAAAAGGTCAAATAAATGGAGATAGAGAATAAAATAGCAGTTACCAGAGACAAGATGGGAAGGAGGAAATGGGGAGATGTAGGTCAAAGTACAAGATATGAAGGATAAACAAGGCTAAAGAGCTCACGTACAACATGAAGACTATAGTTGATAATACAGTATAGAATTCAGAATTTTTGCTAAATGACTAGATTATAGATGTTCTTGCCACAGAGTGAAAACTAAGTTAACTATATGAGGTGATAGATACGTTAATTTGCTTCACCATGGTGACTATTTTATACACACACACACACACACACACATATATAACTCTCATAGCATTATGTTGTATACCTTAAATATACATAATTAAATTTATTTTTAAAAAGAAGAGAAAACTCATAACATAAAAAAATTATTAGGTCATCATGTAATAGCAACTAAGCAGTATGCTAGAAGCTCTGAATGCACAGAAGAAATGAAAAAAAGACATCACACAGATTTAATAGATATGAGTATTTGTCTGCAAATATAGATGTAACATTGCATTTTAGTTGTTACCAGTAACAAAATTTCAATTTAAATTCCACCTTGCCTCTGGGTTGGCAAAAAAAAAAAAAAAAATGCAAATAAGTTATTTTCAGGAATTATTTCCACAAATCTTTCACATCAAAGCTATCTAGACTCCACAGGCACATGCAGAGTGTGTCAAGAAATAAAGTAGTAATAATGGAAGATTGCACTCATTATCAGTTATCCGCTTAGAGGTTATCATGTAGCTACTGAGCCTGCACACATTCAGTGCTGAAACTCTACCATTCCCATCACAATGAGGCATTGAAATGGGGATTCTGGTGTGGCCACTTACCTCCATTTGCAACCACACTGTTAGGAGTTCTCTGATTCCATGGAGTATCCTAAAGGTGAGTACCGGGTTCTGGTTCCCCCAGGACCCAGAGACACTCCTCCACCCTCACCCTTCCCAAATACTCCACTTATTTTGATAAACTCTTTAGCTCTTGCACAGACCCTCTAGTTACACTGCCAATTTAGCTTTCGAAAAAAATAGTCTTCAAGACTTCTTTTGCTTATCAGCTTCAAAACACTTTCCGAGGGATCAAAAAGTAAAGAGATGACAACCCGCAGGAATGTGGGAAAGAGGATATTCCAGGAAATCATCCATAATGGATATCATGAGTTTATCCAGTCTCATTCTTGTGCCTAATGAAATGTTTGATAGCCCATTATGATGAAGACTACATGGCATCCATTTCTGTGCATCACCCCAGAAGATAGTGGTCAGTTCATAAACACGATGTTTCATGGAAGAGAATTTCCCACAGGTCTTCATGAGTCTTTAAAGCTACAGACCAGTGCTTGTGGCCCAACAGATAATATTTTTACTGGAGAAGTCTAGTGAGCACAACTGTAAAAAAAATCTACTATGGTGGGGTGAGTGAACGGGTTTCCTTTCCATTTGACTTGGAGTAACAGAAGCATTCTTCAAAGACCTAGTTAATATTTTGCAGTGATTATCATTTTGAAATAGGATTATCAGTGAACATCTGTAACTCACTCTTTGTTGTCCAGTGTTTCCTGAACGGAATTTTGTAAAAAGAAAAAAAATCAGAGAACTAATGAATACATTTGAAATCATTGAGGAAATGCTGGAAATTAGGGCTAATTATCTCTCCTAATTGTGGTAAAGGAGCTTCTTCCTGGACATGGATATTCATAGCCTGTTATCCAAACCCTCCTGAGCCATGTAGCTATAGATATTTTTTGAAAGTCATGTGCTATAAATCATGATTCTAATAATTAGCTGGATATAATACCATGGAATCCAGTCTTAATTTTGTAAAGAACAGTACATAAAACAAGTGCAGCTAAAGAAACACAAATACCACAAGATCTAACTTATTTGTGGAATCTAAAAACTTCAAACTCAGAAGTGTGCTGCCAGTAAGGTGGCAGAATAAGAAGTCATCCACTTGTATCCCCCAAAAACAATAAGAATTCTGTACCTGTCAACAGAGAAAAAGCCTCTTTACAGGAGCTGGGTACTGAGGTTGAAGTCTGTGAAACCCCAGTGGAGCCCAAGACTTTGAAAAGTCATTTTAAGAGTGCAGGCCCACACCCAGATGGCAGGCCTACCAATCATGCTCCTGCATTGAAAGTTTGAAAGAGCCTCATTTCCCAAAGGGCTTAGCTACAGCCTTGTATGGCCTTGACCCTGGAACCAAAACTATCTGCCAAAGCCTCCAGGAGGAATCACAACAGTATCTGGGCAAAAAGGTTTGACTGCCCACCAACATTGGTCTCAGCAGTGGACTGGAAATTTACCCTATAAAAGCTACAGTTCCCCTCAACTGTGGTCACAGATTGACACTGCTTGCACAAGGCCTCAGAAAGAGCTCTCATGTGTGACACCAGGACAGGCTTGAAAGCCTCTGTTTCACAGCACAGTCTAAATGGGCTCTATCTTTCAGCCCAGGCATTATCTTGCCCAAGCAGAGAATGGCTGGGAGTCACCCATCTGAGCCTCCATAACGGGCTTACTAGGTTCCATCTCATTGCAGAGCCTGAAGGAGCCAATCTCAGCTCAAATCCATTGGTGCCACAGCCAGGGAATTATCTGACCTGTACAAGGAACAGCTGGGAGACATGCCCATCTCAACAACTGGGACAGGCTTGCCAGCATCTGTTCCATAGCAGGTCCTCAAGGGGCCAGGTCTTAGACCCAGCCCCTCTTGCTGCAATGAGGGAATAATCCCAAAGGCACAGGGATCTGCTGGGAAACTCACCCCATCTGAGCCTCTCTGACAGACTTATCAGACTGTGTCTCACAGAAATTCTTGAAGGGGCACAGTCTCAGCTTCAGCCTCTTACTGCCATAGCCAGAAAACTATCCCACCTATGCAGGGAACTGCTGGGAAATGCACCTATCTGAAGTAACAGGACAGGGTTTCTAGCTTCCATCCCATAGCAGATCCTAAAAGGGTCAAATGTCAGCTCCAGCACCTGTCACTGCAGTCAGGTAACTATCCTACCTGTGCTGGGAACTGCTTAGATATGTGCCCGTCTGAGCCACCAGAAGAGGCTTGTGATGCATCCTCTTTCTCACAGAAGATTCTTAAAAGGCCCAGTCTCAGCTCCAGCCCTTTTCTGCAACAGCCTGGAAACTATCCTACCTGTGCAGTGAACTTCTGGGAGATGCTGTCGTCCAAGACACCAGCACAGGCTTGCCATCCTCTGTCCCACAGTAGGACATGAAGAGGCCTTAGTGCTACACTAGATCAAGCACTTATGAGTCTAGTGACCATGACAAACAGCATGCTCAGAGTTGCTGGATAGACCTCTTGTACAAGAACTGTCACAGAGAAATCCAGACTGTGAACACTAAAATAAATACCTATTTCTTCAATGAATAGACATTGATGCACAACCACAAGGATCAAAAACAATCAAAGATAAATGATGTCAGAAGATGGCAGAATAAGAACAGCTCCAATCTACAGCTCCCAGCGTGAGGGACGCAGAAGACGGGTGATTTCTGCATTTCCATCTCAGGTACCGGGTTCATCTCACTAGGGAGTGCCAGAGAGTGGGTGCAGGACAATGGGTGCAGCACACCGTGTGGGAGCCAAAGCAGGGCGAGGCATTGCCTCACTCGGGAAGCACAAGGGGTCAGGGAGTTCCCTTTCCTAGTCAAAGAAAAGGGTGACAGACGGCACCTGGAGAATCAGGTCACTCCCACCCTAATACTGCACATTTCCAGCGGGCTTAAGGAACAGCACACCAGGAGATTGTATCCCGCACCTGGCTCGGAGGGTCCTGAGCCCACAGAGTATCGCTGATTGCTAGCACAGTAGTCTGAGATCAAACTGCAAGGCAGCAGTGAGGCTGGGGGAAGGGCACCTGCCATTGCCCAGGCTTGCTTAGGTAAACAAAGCAGCCAGGAAGCTCGAACTGGGTGGAGCCCACAACAGCTCAAGGAGGCCTGCCTGCCTCTGTAGGCTCCACTTCTGGGGGCAGGACAGAGACAAACAAAAAGACAGCAGTAACCTCTGCAGACTTAAATGTCCCTGTCTGACAGCTTCGAAGAGAGTAGTGGTTCTCCCATCATGCAGCTGGAGATCTGAGAATGGGCAGACTGCCTCCTCAAGTGGGTCCCTGACCCCCGAGCAGCCTAACTGGAAGACACCCCCCAGTAGGGGCAGACTGACACCTCGCACGGCCGGATACTCCTCTGACACAAAACTTCCAGAGGACCGATCAGGCAGCAGCATTTGCGGTTCATGAAAATCCACAGTTCTGCAGCCACCACTGCTGATACCCAGGCAAACAGGGTCTGGAGTGGACCTCTAGCAAACTCCAACAGACCTGCAGCTGAGGGTCCTGTCTGTTAGAAGGAAAACTAACAAACAGAAAGGACATCCACACCAAAAACCCATCTGTATGTCACCATCATCAAAGACCAAAAGTAGATAAAACCACAAAGATGGGGAAAAAACAGAGCAGAAAAACTGGAAACTCTAAAAAGCAGAGCACCTCTCCTCCTCCAAAGGTTCGCAGTTCCTCACCAGCAACAGAACAAAGCTGGATGGAGAATGACTTTGACGAGTTGAGAGAAGAAGGCTTCAGACAATCAAACTACCCCGAGCTACAGGAGGAAATTCAAACCAATGGTAAAGAAGTTAAAAACTTAGAAAAAAAATTAGACAAATGTATAACTAGAATAACCAATGTAGAGAAGTGCTTAAAGGGGCTGATGGAGCTGAAAGCCAAGGCACGAGAACTACATGAAGAATGCAGAAGCCTCAGGAGCTGATGCGATCAACTGGAAGAAATGGTATCAGTGATGGAAGATGAAATGAATGAAATGAAGTGAGAAGAGAAGTTTAGAGAAAAAAGAATAAAAAGAAATGAACAAAGCCTCCAAGAAATATGGGACTATGCGAAAAGACCAACTCTACATCTGATTGGTGTACCTGAAATTGACGGGGAGAATGGAACCAAGTTGGAAAACACACTGCAGGATATTATCCAGGACAACTTCCCCAATCTAGCAAGGCAGGCCAACATTCAGATTCAGGAAATACAGAGAATGCCACAAAGATACTCCTCGAGAAGAGCAACTCCAAGACACATAATTGTCAGATTCACCAAAGTTGAAATGAAGGAAAAAATTTTGAGGGCAGCCAGAGAGAAAGGTCGGGTTACCCACAAAGGGAAGCCCATCAGAGTAACAGCGGATCTCTCAACAGAAACTCTACAAGCCAGAAGAGAGTGGGGGCAAATATTCAACATTCTTAAAAAAAAGAATTTTCAACCCAAAATTGCATATCCAGCCAAAATAAGCTTCATAAGTGAAGGAGAAATAAAATACTTTACAGACAAGCAAATGCTGAGAGATTTTGTCACCACCAGGCCTGCCCTAAAAGAGCTCCTGATGGAAGCACTAAACATGGAAAGGAACAACCGGTATCAGCCACTGCAAAAACATGCCAAATTGTAAAGACCATCAAGGCTAGGAAGAAACTGCATCAACTAACAAGCAAAGAAACCAGCTAACATCATAATGACAGGATCAAATTCACACATAACAATATTAACTTTAAATGTAAATGGGCTAAATGCTCCAATTAAAAGACACAGAGTGGCAAATTGGATAGAGTCAAGACCCATGAGTGTGCTGTATTCAGGAAACCCATCTCACATGCAGAGACACACATAGGCTCAAAATAAAGGGATGGAGGAAGATCTACCAAGCAAATGGAAAACAAAAAGAGGCAGGGGTTGCAATCCTAGTCTCTGATAAAACAGACTTTAAACCAACAAAGATTAAAAGAGACAAAGAAGGCCATTACATAATGGTAAAGGGATCAATTCAACAAGAAGAGCTAACTATCCTAAATATAAATGCACGCAATACAGGAGCACCCAGATTCATAAAGCAAGTCCTGAGTGACCTACAAAGAGACTTAGACTCCCACACAATAATAATGGGAGACTTTAACACCCCACTGTCAACATTAGGCAGATCAATGAGACAGAAAGTTAAAAAGGATACCCAGGAATTGAACTCAGCTCTGCACCAAGCGGACCTAATAGACATCTACAGAACCCTCCACCCCAAATCAACAGAATATACATTTTTTTCAGCACCACACCACACCTATTCCAAAATTGACCACATACTTGGAAGTAAAGCACTATTCAGCAAATGTAAAAGAACAGAAATTATAACAAACTGTCTCTCAGACCACAGTGCAATCAAACTAGAACTCAGGATTAAGAAACTCACTCAAAACCACTCAACTACATGGAAACTGAACAACCTGCTCCTGAATGACTACTGGGTACATAACAAAATGAAGGTAGAAATAAAGATGTTCTTTGAAACCAACAAAGACACAACATACCAGAATCTGCGGGACACATTCAAAGCAGTGTGCAGAGGGAAATTTATAGCACTAAAAGCCCACAAGAGAAAGCAGGAAAGATCCAAAATTGACACCCTAACATCACAATTAAAAGAACTAGAAAAGCAAGAGCAAACACATTCAAAAGCTAGCAGAAGGCAAGAAATAACTAAAATCAGAGCAGAACTGAAGGAAATAGAGACACAAAAAACCCTTCAAAAAATTAATGAATCCAGGAGATGGTTTTTTGAAAAGATCAACAAAATTGATAGACTGCTAGTAAGACTAATAAGGAAGAAAAGAGATAAGAATCAAATAGATGCAATAAAAAATGATAAAGGAGATATCACCGCTGATCCCACAGAAATACAAACTACCATCAGAGAATACTACAAACACCTCTACACAAATAAGCTAGAAAATCTAGAAGAAATGGATAAATTCCTTGATACGTACACCCTCCCAAGACTAAACCAGGAAGAAGTTGAATCTCTGAATAGACCAATAACAGGATCTGAAATTGTGCTTACCAACCAAAAAGAGTTGGTAAGCCAGCCAGCCATTTGACCCAGCCATCCCATTACTGGGACCAGATGGATTCACAGCCGAATTCTACCAGAGGTATAAGGAGGAGCTGGTACCATTCCTTCTGAAACTATTCCAATCAATAGAAAAAGAGGGAATCCTCCCTAACTCATTTTATGAGGCCAGCATCATCCTGATACCAAAGCCGGGCAGAGACACAACCAAAAAAGAGAATTTTAGACGAATATCCTTAATGAACATTGATGCAAAAATCGTCAATAAAATACTGGCAAACCGAATCCAGCAGCACATCAAAAAGCTTATCCACCATGATCAAGTGGGCTTCATCCCTGGGATGCACGGCTGGTTCAACATACGCAAATCAATAAATGTAATCCAGCATATAAACAGAACCAAAGACAAAAACCACATGATTATCGCAATAGATGCAGAAAAGGCCTTTGACAAAATTCAACAACGCTTCATGCTAAAAACTCTCAATAAATTAGGTATTGATGGGACGTATCTCAAAATAAGAGCTATCTATGAGAAACCCACAGCCAATATCATACTGAATGGGCAAAAACTGGAATCATTCCCTTTGAAAACTGGCACAAGACAGGGATGCCTTCTCTCACCACTCCTATTCAACATAGTGTTGGAAGTTCTGGCAGGGCAATCAGGCAGGAGAAGGAAATAAAGGGTATTCAATTAGGAAAAGAGGAAGTCAAATTGTCCCTGTTTGCAGATGACATGATTGTATATCTAGAAAACCCCATCGTCTCAGCCCAAAATCTCCTTAAGCTGATAAACAACTTCAGCAAAGTCTCAGGATATAAAATCAATGTACGAAAATCACAAGCATTCTTATACACCAATAACAGACAAACAGAAAGCCAAATCATGAGTGAACTCCCATTCACAATTGCTTCAAAGAGAATAAAATACCTAGGAATCCAACTTACAAGGGATGTGAAGGACCTCTTCAAGGAGAACTACAAACCACTGCTCAATGAAATAAAAGAGGATACAAACAAATGGAAGAACATTCCATGCACATGGGTAGGAAGAATCAATATCGTGAAAATGACCATACTGCCCAAGGTCATTTACAGATTCAATGCCATCCCCATCAAGCTACCAATGGCTTTCTTCACAGAATTGGAAAAAACTACTTTAAACTTCATATGGAACCAAAAAAGAGCCCGCATCACCAAGTGAATCCTAAGCCAAAAGAACAAAGCTGGAGGCATCACGCTACCTGACTTCAAACTCTGCTACAAGGCTACCGTAACCAAAACAGCATGATACTGGTACCAGAACAGAGACATAGACCAATGGAACAGAACAGAGCCCTCAGAATTAATTACACATATCTACAACTATCTGATCTCTGACAAACCTGACAAAAACAAGCAATGGGGAAAGGATTCCCTATTTAATAAATGGTGCTGGGAAAACTGGCTAGCCGTATGTAGAAAGCTGAAACTGGATCCCTTCCTTACACCTTATACAAAAATCAATTCAAGATGGATTAAAGACTTAAACGTTAGACCTAAAACCATAAAAGCCCTAGAAGAAAACCTAGGCAATACCATTCAGGACATAGGCATGGGCAAGGACTTCATGTCTAAAACACCAAAAGCAATGGCAACAAAAGACAAAATTGACAAATGGGATTTAATTAAACTAAAGAGCTTCTGCACAGCAAAAGAAACTACCACCAGAGTGAACAGGCAACCTATAAAATGGGAGAACATTTTCATAATCTACTCATCTGACAAAGGGCTAATATCCAGAATCTACAATGAACTCAAACAAATTTACAAGAAAAAAACAAACAACCATTAAAAAGTGAGTGAAGTATATGAACAGACCCTTCTCAAAAGAAGACATTTATGCAGCCAAAAAACACATGAAAAAGTGCTCATCATCACTGGCCATCAGAGAAATGCAAATCAAAACCACAATGAGATACCATCTCATACCAGTTAGAATGGAGATCATTAAAAAGTCAGGAAACAACAGGTGCTGGAGAGGATGTGGAGAAATAGGAACACTTTTACACTGTTGGTGGGACTGTAAACTATTTCAACCATTGTGGAAGTCAGTGTGGCGATTCCTCAGGGATCTAGAACTAGAAATACCATTTGACCCAGCCATCCCATTACTGGATATATACCCAAAGGATTATAAATCATGCTGCTATAAAGACACATGCACACGTATGTTTATTGCGGCACTATTCACAATAGCAAAGACTTGGAACCAACCCAAATGTCCAACAATGATAGACTGGATTAAGAAAATGTGGCACATATACACCATGGAATACTATGCAGCCATAAAAAATGATGAGTTCATGTCCTTTGTAGGGACGTGGATGAAGCTTGAAACCATCATTCTCAGCAAACTATTGCAAAGACAAAAAACCAAACACCACATGTTCTCACTCATAGGTGGGAATTGAACAATGAGAACACATGGACACAGGAAGGGGAACATCACACTCCAGGGACTGTTGTGGGGTTGGGGGAGAGGGGAGGGATAGCATTAGGAGATATACCTAATGCTAAATGACGAGTTAATGGGTGCAGTACACCAACATGGCACATGTATACATATGTAACAAACCTGCACATTGTGCACAGGTACCCTAAAACTTAAAGTATAATAATAACAAAATAAAAAAATATTAAAAAAAAGAAAAATGATGTCACCAAACAAGCAAAACAACATACCAGTAATTGGCACTAAACGGACGCAGACATAAAATCCACCTGACAAGAAAATCAAGAGAACTGTTCTAAGGCCACTAATCAACCAACCAAAAAAATCGTAGAGAAGACCCAAACAAACAAAATCAGAATTGAAAAAAGAGACAACAACTGAGACCACAGACATACAAAGAATCATTAGTGACTATTATGAACAACTATATGACAATTTGGAAACCTAAAAGTAATGGATAAATTACCAGACATATAAACCTACCAAGATTGAACCAAGAAAAAAACATAAAACCTCAACAAATTAATAATGAGTAACAAGAGTAAGGTCATAATAAAATTCTCACTTCAAAGAAAATCCCAGGACCAGATAGACTCACTGATGAATTCTACCAAACATCAAAAGAACAACAAATATGAATTGAGTCTACTAAAATCCTTCAAAAAAATTAAACAGCAAGGAATACTTCCAAACTCATTCTAACATGCCAGCATTACCCTGACACCAAAACCAGGCAAGGACACATGAAAAAAGAAAACTAAAAGCCAGTATTATTAACATATATGCAAAATCCTCAACAAAATACTAGCAAACCAAATTCATCAACACCTTAAAAGATCATTCACCATGATCAAGGGGGATTCCTCCCAGGAATACAAGGATAGTTCAACACGTGCAAATCAATAAACATGATACATCACATTAACAGAACCAAGAATTAAATAGATTTAAATAAATGATGAAAAAATATTTGACAAAACTCAACATCCTCTTATGAAAAATATCCTCAACAAACTAAGTATAGAAGGAACATACCTCAAAATAATAAAGGCCATATGTCACAAACCCACAGCTAACATTATACTGAACAGGGAAAAATGGAAAGCCTTTCTTCTAAGATCTTAAACAAAACAAGGATGCCCGCTTTTACCGCTTTTATTCAACATAATATCAAAAGTCCCAGCCAGAGCAATTAGGCAAGAGAAACAAATAAAGGGAATCCAAATTGGAAAGGAAGAAGTCAAATTCTCTTGTTTGCATAAGATAACTTTTTTCGTGGGAGTTTAATCTTTTCACTGACAAGTAAGCTTTATTATATGTCAAATCAACATTTTAGAGTTTTTTCATTGACACATTATATTTTACATGTTTATTGGGTATATGTGAGCGTTTGTTACATGCA
Source organism: Pan paniscus (assembly GCF_029289425.2). Classification (NCBI taxonomy): domain Eukaryota; kingdom Metazoa; phylum Chordata; class Mammalia; order Primates; family Hominidae; genus Pan; species Pan paniscus. The sequence continues at coordinate 64,649,264 of NC_073258.2, forward strand.
TGGAATGAGTGATAATCAAGCCAGGGTAATTTGGGGTATCCATCACCATGCATGTATGCATGTTTTTCATTTTTAGGTGTTTTATCATTTCTAGTCTTCTAGTTACTTTGCAATATACATAATAGTATTGCTACATATGGTCACCCTAGTCTGCTATCAAACATTAGGATGATTTCTTCAATCTAACTGCATGTTTGTATCCATAAACAACCTCTCTTCACCTCCCTTTCCCAGTTCCTGATATCTATCCTATTCTTGATGTCCATGAGATCAAGTTTTTACATCCCACATATGAGTGAGAACATGTGGTATTTATCTTTTTGTGCTTCCCTTATGTCACTTATCATAATAAAACCCAGTTCCATCCATGTTGCTGGAAAAGGATTCCACTCTTTTTAATGGCTGAATAGTGTATGTGTATATATGTGTATGGGTATTTGTGCAGGTATGGGTACCTATGGGTGTGGGTGTAGGTGTGTATCCAGAAAACAAATAGTGCATATAAACACATACATGTACATGTGTGCATGTGCACACACACACACACACACACACACACCACTTTTCTTGTCCAATCAGCCATTGATGAACACTTAGGTTGATTCCATATCTGTTCTATTGGGAATAGCATTGTGATAAACCTGTGAGTCAAATGTATCCCTTTGAAAAAATAATTTCTTTTCTTTTGGATAGATACCCTGTAGTGAGATTGCTGCATCATGTAGCAGTTCTAGATTTAGTTTTTCTGAGAAATATCTATACTGCTTTCCATAATGGTTGCACTAATTTACATTCCCACCATGTCTAAGAGTACCCTTTTCTCTGCACCCTCACCAGCATCTGGGTGTGCACGTGTCTGTGTGAGTGTGTGCATCTGTCAATAATAAACATTCTGTTGTGAGATAATATCTCATTGTGGTTTTTATTTACAATCCCTGATAATTAGTGTTGAGCATTTTTCATATACTATTGGTCTTTTGTATGTCTTCTTTAGAAAAATATTGTTCATTTTTAGTGGGATTGTTTGGTTTTCTATAGTTGAATTGTTATTCTTGTATAGAATACATATTAGTCCCCTTTGGATGAGCACTTTGCAAATATTTTCTCCCATTCAAGTGATTTGCACTTCCCTTGTAATAGGTGATGTTGAGCAGATTTTCATATACCTATTAGCCATTTGTACATCTTTTTTTAGGTAAGATTTTATTTATTATGATGGGTGTGCTTGCCTGTTCCTAAGTTCATTCCAGTCTGGAACATAGGAAGATAATGCTACCTGCATAGCTGCTGCACCATTCAGCCATTTCTTTCCTTTGTTTTTAACTGGGTTAAGATAGAAAACCCTAGTTCACGCAAACTAGTTGTTGTGAATGGTAGTAATAGCAGGACACTCTTTCTGTTTAACAATGGAAAGTCTTCCTTTACCTTATTCCAAAATGCTGATAAGCTTAAGGTCTCATAATCATTCTTTAATGTATATGAAGAACTAAGCTGCAATAATTCATTCTCTTCTTCAGGCACCAAGTTTAGCTCAATTATTGATTCAGGGTTTTGAAAAGCAAATGGATATTTTACCCAACTGTTTTCCCTTAAAGTTTCAAATTTTTCTTCTGGAAAGAAACGGTTAAAAGTTTGAGATAGGTCACTTCCAAGATGGCCTAATAGGAACAGCTCCAGTCTACAGCTCCCAGTGAGATCGATGCAGAAGATGGGTGATTTCTGCATTTCCAACTGAGGTACTTGGTTCATCTCATTGGGACTGGTTGGACAGTGGGTGCAGCCCATGGAGGGTGAGCCAAAGCAGGGCAGGGCATCACCTCACCCAGGAAGTGCAAGGGGTTGGGGGATTTCCCTTTCCTAGCCAAGGAAAGCTGGGAGTGACTGTACCTGGAGGAATGGTACACTCCTGCCCAAATACTGCACTTTTCCCAGGGTCATCACAACCAGCAGACCAGGAGATTCCCTCCCAAGCCTGACTAGACAGGTCCCACACCCATGGAGCCTTGCTTGCTGCTAGTGCAGCAGTCTGAGATCAACCTGGGATGTTGGAGCTTGGCAGGGGGAGGGGCATCCACCACTGCTGAGGCTTGAGTAGGCAGTTCTATGCTCACAGTGTAAACAAAGCAACAGGGAACTTCAAACTGGGCGGAGCCCACCACAGCTCAGCAAGGCCTACTGCCTCTCTAGATTCCACCTCTGGGAGCAGGGCATATCTGAACAAAAGGCAGGAGACAGCTTCTGCAGACTTAAACCTCCCTACCTAACAGCTCTGAAAAGAGCAGTGGTTCTCACAGCACAGAGTTCAAGCTCTGATAATGGACAGACTGCCTCCTCAAATGGGTCCCTGACCCCATGATTCCTGATAGGGAGACACCTCACAGTAGGGGCCGACAGACACCTCATACAGGCAGGTGCCCCTCTGGGACAAAGCTTCCAGAGAAAGGATCAGGCAGCAATATTTTCTATTCTGCAACCTCCACTGGAAATACCCAGGCAAACCTGGTAATACTCCAGGGTCTGGAGTGGACCTCCAGCAAACTCCAACAGACCTGCAGATGAGGGGCCTGACTGTTAGAAGGAAAACTAACAAACAGAAAGGAATAGCATCAACATCAACAAAAAGGACATCCACACCAAAACCCCATCCATAGGTCACCAACATCAAAGACCAAAGGTAGATAAAAACCACAAAAATGGGGAGAAACCAGAACAGAAAGGCTGAAAATTCCAAAACCAAAATACCTCTTCTCCTCCAAGGGAACACAACTCCTCAACAGCAAGGGAATAAAACTGGATGGAGAATGAGTTTGACAAATTGACAAAAGTAGTCATCAGAAGGTCGGTAATAAGAAACTTCTCTGAGCTAAAGGAGCATGTTCTAACCCATTGCAAGGAAACTAAACTTTGAAAAAAGGTTAGACGTATGGCTAACTAGAATACCAGTATGGAGAAGAGCTTAAATGGCCTGAGGGAGCTGAGAACCACAGTATGAGAACTTCATGAAGCATACACAAGCTTCAATAGCTGATTAGATCAAGTGGAAGTAAGGATATCAGTGATTGAAGGTCAAATTAATGAAATAAAGTGAGAAGACAAGACTAGAGAAACAAGGGTGAAAAGAAACAAATAAAGCCTCCAATAAACATGAGACTATATGAAGACCAAATCTATGTTTGATTGGTGTACCTGAAAGTGATGGGAGAATGGAACCAAGTTAGAAAACACTCTTCAGGACATTATCCAGGAGAACTTCCCCAACGTAGCAAGGCAGGCCAACATTCAACTTCAGGAAATACAGAGAACGCCACAAAGATACTCCTGGAGAAGAGCAACCCCAAGAAACATAATCATCATATTCACCAAGGTTGAAATGAAGGAAAAAATGTTAAGGGCAGCCAGAGAGAAAAGTCAGGTTACCCACAAAGGGAAGCCCATCAGACTAACAGCAGATCTCTCAGCAGAAACCCTACAAGCCAGAAGAGAGGGGGGGCCAATATTCAACATTATTAAAGAAAAAATTTTTAACCCAGAATTTCATATCCAGCCAAACTAAGCTTCATAAGTGAAGGAGAAATAAAATCCTTTACAGACAAGCAAGTGCTGAGGGATTTTGTCACCATCAGGTGTGCCTTAAAGAGCTCCTGAAGGAAGCACTAAATATGGAAAGGAAAAACTGGTACCAGCCCCTGCAAAAACAAACCAAAATGTAAAGACCATCAACACTACGAAGAAACCGCATCAACTAATGGGGAAAATAACCTGCTAGCACCATAATGACAGGATCAAATTCACACATAACAATATTAGCATTAAAGATAAGTGGGCTAAATGCCCCAAATAATAGTCACAGATGGGCAAATTGGATGAAGAGTCAAGACTCATCAGTGTGCTGTATTCAGGAGACCCATCTCAAGTGCAAAGACACACTTATGCTCAAAATAAAGGGATGGAGAAATATTTACCAAGCAAATGGAAAGAAAAAAAAAACAGGGTTTACAATCCTAGTCTCTGATAAAACAGACTTTATAATACAGGAGCACGCAGATTCATAAAGCAAGTTCTTAGAGACCTACAAAGAGACTTAGACTCCCACACAATAATAGTGGGAGACTTTAATACCCCACTGTCAATATTAGACAGACCAATGAGACAGAAAATTAACAAGGATATTCAGCACTTGAACTCAGCTCTGAACCAGGTGGGCCTAATAAACATCTACAGAACTCTCCACCTCAAATAAACAGAATATACATTCTTCTCAGCACCACATAGCACTTATTCTAAAATCGACCACATAGTGGTTCCAAGATGGCCGAATAGGAACAGCTCCAGTCTACAGCTCCCAGCATGAGTGACGCAGAAGACGGGTGATTTCTGCATTTCCAACTGAGGTACCAGGTTCATCTCACTGGGGCATGTCAGACAGTGGGTGCAGGACAGTGGGTGCAGCCCACCAAGCAAGAGCCAAAGCAGGGCGAGGCATCACCTCCCCCGGGAAGTGCAAGGAGTAAGGGAACTCACTTTCCTAGCCAAGGGAAGCCGTGACAGCACCTGGAAAATTGGGTCACTACCACCCTAATAGTGCACTTTTCCAATGGTCTTAGCAAACAGCACACCAGGAAAATATATCTCATGCCTGGCTCAGAGGGCCCCATGCCCACAGAGCCTCACTCATTACTAGCACAGCAGTCTGAGATCTAACTACAAGGTGGCAGTGAGGCTGGGGGGAGGGGTGACTGCCATTGCTGAGGCTTTAGTAGGTAAACAAAGCGGCCAGGAATCTCAAACTGGGTGGAGCCCACCACAGCTCAAGAAGACCTGACTGCCTCTGTAGACTCCAACTCTGGGGGCAGGGCATAGCTGAACAAAAGGAAGCAGAAACCTCTGCAGATTTAAATGTCCCTGTCTGACAGCTTTGAAGACAGTACTGATTTTCCCAGCATGGAGTTTGAGATCTGAGAATGGACAGACTGCCTCCTCAAGTGGGTCCCTGACCCCCAAGTAGCCTAATTGGGAGGTACTCCCTGGCAAACAGGGTCTGGAGTGGACCTCCAGGAAACTCCAACAAAACTGCAGCTGAGGGTTCTGACTGTTAGAAGGAAAACTAACAAACAGAAAGGACATCCACACCAAAACCCCATCTGTATGTCACCATCATCAAAGACCAAAGGTAGATAAAGCCACAAAGATGGGGAAAAGGCAGAGCAGAAAAACTGGAAACTCTAAAAATCAGAGCACCTCTCAGCCTCCAAAGGAATGCAGCTCCTTGCCAGCAACAGAACAAAGCTGGATGGAGAGTGACTTTGACAATTGAGAGAAGAAAGCTTCAGATGATCAAACTTCTCCGAGCTAAAGGAGGAAGTTCGATCCCATTGCAAACAAGCTAAAAACCTTGAAAAAAGATTAGGTGAATGGCTGACTGAATAACCAGCATAGAGAAGTCCCTAAACGACCTGATGGAGCTGAAAACCATGGCTCAAGAACTATGTGATGAATGTGCAAGCTTCAGTAACTGATTCGATCAACTGGAAGAAAGGGTATCAGTGATTGAAGATCAAACGAATGAAATGAAGTGAGAAAAGGAGTTTAGAGAAAAAAGAGTAAAAAGAAATGAACAAAGCCTCCAAGAAATATGGGACTATGTGAAAAGACCAAACCTACATCTGATTGGTGTACCTGAAAGTGACAAGGAGAATGGAACCAAGTTGGAAAACGCTCTGCAGGATATTATCCAGGGGAACTTGCCCAACCTAGCAAGGCAGGCCAACATTCAAGTTCAGGAAATACAGAGAACACCACAAAGATACTCCTTGAGAACAGCAACTCCAAGACACATAATTGTCAGATTCACCAAAGTTAAAATGAAGGAAAAAATGTTAAGGGCAGCCAGAGAGAAAGGTCGGGTTACCCACAAAGGGAAGCCCATCAGAATAACAGTGGATCTCTCAACAGAAACTCTACAAGCCAGAAGAGAGTGGGGGCCAATATTCAACAATCTTAAAGAAAAGAATTTTCAACCCAGAATTGCATATCCAGCCAAACTAAGCTTCATAAGTGAAGGAGAAATAAAGTCCTTTACAGACAAGCAAATGCTGAGAGATTTTGTCACCACCAGGCCTGCCCTAAAAGAGCTCCTGATGGAAGCACTAAACATGGAAAGGAACAATCAGTACCAGCCACTGCAAAAACATGCCAAAATGTAAAGGCCATCAATGCCAGGAAGAAGCTGCATCAACTAACAAGCAAAATAACCAGCTAACATCATAATGACAGGATCAAATTCACACATAACAATATTAACTTTAAATGTAAGTGGGCTAAATGCTCCAATTAAAAGACACAGACTGGCAAATTGGATAAAAATTCAAGACCCATCAGTGTTCTGTACTCAGGAGACCCATCTCACATGCAGAGACACACGTAGGCTCAAAATAAAGGAATGGAGGAACATCTACCAAGCAAATGGAAAACAAAAAAAGGCAAGGGTTGCAATCCTAGTCTCTGATAAAACAGACTTTAAACCAACAAAGATCAAAGAGACAAAGACGGCCATTACATAATGGTAAAGGGATCAATTCAACAAGAAGAGCTAACTATCCTAAATATATATGCACCCAATACAGGAGCACTCAGATTCATAAAGCAAGTCCTTAGAGACTTACAAAGAGACTTAGAGTCCCACACAATAATAATGGGAGAATTTAACACCCCACTATCAACATTAGACAGATCAATGAGACAGATAGTTAACAAGGATATTCAGGAATTGAACTCAGCTCTGCACCAAGCAGACCTAATAGACATCTACAGAACTCTCCACCCCAAATCAACAGAAAATACATTCTTCTCAGCACCACATCACACTTATTCCAAAACTGACCACATAGTTGGAACTAAAACACCCCTCAGCAAATGTAAAAGAACAGAAATTATAACAAACTCTTTCTCAGACCACAGTGCAATCAAACTAGAACTCAGGATTAATAAATTCATGCAAAACCACTCAACTACATGGAAACTGAACAACCTGCTCCTGAATGACTACTGGGTACATAACGAAATGAAGGCAGAAATAAAGATGTTCTTTGAAACCAATGAGAACAAAGACACAACATACCAGAATCTCTGGGACACATTTAAAGCAGTGTGTAGAGGGAAATTTATAGCACTAAATGCCCACAAGAGAAAGCAGGAAAGATCTAAAATTGACACCCTAACATCACAATTAAAAGAACTAGAGAAGCAAGAGCAAACACATTCAAAACCTAGCAGAAGGCAAGAAATAACTAAGATCAGAGCAGAACTGAAGGAGATAGAGACACAAGAAACCCTTCAAAAAATCAATGAATCCAGGAGGTGGTTTTTTGAAAAGATCAACAAAATTAATAGACTACGAGCAAAACTAATAAAGAAGAAAAGAGAGAAGACTCAAATAGATGCAGTAAAAAATTATAAAGGGGATATCACCACCGATCCCACAGAAATACAAACTACCATCAGAGAATACTATAAACACCTCTACACAGATAAACTAGAAAATCTAGAAGAAATGGACAAATTCCTTGACACATACACCCTCCCAAGACTAAACCAGGAAGAATTTGAATCCCTGAATAGACCAATAACAGCCTCTGAAATTGAGGCAATAATTAATAGCCTACCAACCAAAAAAAGTCCAGGACCAGATGGATTCACAGCCGAATTCTACCTGAGGTACAAGGAGGAGCTGGTATCACTCCTTCTGAAACTATTCCAAACAAAAGAAAAAGAGGGAGTCCTCCCTAATTCATTTTATGAGGCCAACATCATCCTGATACCAAAGCCTGGCAGAGACACACACACAAAAAAATTTCAGGCCAATATTCTTGATGAACATCCATGTGAAAATCCTCAATAAAATACTGGCAAACAGAATCCAGCAGCACATTAAAAAACTTATCCACCATGATCAAGTTGGCTTCATACCTGGGGTGCAAGGCTGCTTCAACATACACAAATCAATAAATGTAATCCATCATATAAACAAAACCAATGACAAAAACCACATGATTATCTCAATAGATGCGGAAAAGGCCTTCAATAAAATTCAACACCCCTTCATGCTAAAAACACTCAATAAACTTGTTATTGATTAAACACATCTCAAAATAATAAGAGCTATTTATGATAAACTCACAGCCAATATCATACTCAATGGGCAAAAGCTGGAAGCATTCCCTCTGAAAACCGACAGAAGACAAGGATGCCCTCTGTCACCACTCCTATTATTCAAAATAGTATTGGAAGCTGTGGCCAAGGCAATCAGGCAACAGAAATAAATAAATGGTATTCAAATAGGAAAAGAGGAAATCAGATTGTCTCTGTTTGCATATGACATGATTGTATATTTAGAAAACCCCATTGTCTCAGCCCGAAAAACTCCTTAAGCTGAAAAACAACTTCAGCAAAGTCTCAGGATACAAAATCAATGTGCAAAACTCAAAAGCATTCCTGTACACAAATAATAGACAAACAGCGAGCCAAATCATGAGTGAACTCCCATTCACAATTGCTACAAAGAAAATAAAATACCTAGGAATACAACTTAGAAGGGATATGAAGGACCTCTTCAAGGAGAACTACAAACCACTGCTCAAGGAAATAAGAGAGGACACAAACAAATGAAAAAACTTTCCATGCTCATGGATGGGAAGAATCAATATTGTGAAAATGGTCATACTGCCCAAATAATTTATAAATTCAGTGCTATCCTCATCAAACTACCATTGACTTTTTTCACAGAATTAGAAAAAACTAATTTAAAGTTCATATGGTACCAAAAAAGAGCCCATATAACCAAGACAATCCTAAACAAAAAGAACGAAGCTGAAGGCATCATGCTACCTGACTTCAAACTATAATACAAGGCTACAGTCACCAAAACAACATGGTACTTGTACTGAAACAGATATATAGACCAATGGAACAGAACAGAGGCCTCAGAAATACCACCACACATCTACAACCATCTGATCTTTGACAAACCTGACAGAAACAAGCAATGGGGAAAGGATTCCCTATTCAATAAATGGTGCTGGGAAAACTGGCTAGCCATATGCAGAAAACAGAAACTGGACCCCTTTACACCTTATACAAAAATGAGCTCAATGTGGATTAAAGGAGGGAGGAGCCAAGATGGCCGAATAGGAACAGCTCCTGTCTACAGCTCCCAGCGTGAGCGACGCAGAAGACAGGTGATTTCTGCATTTCCATCTGAAGTACCGGGTTCATCTCACTTGGGAGTGCCAGACAGTGGGCGCAGGTCAGTGGGTGCGCGCACCGTGCACGAGCCGAAGCAGGGCGAGGCATTGCCTCACTTGGGAAGCGCAAGGGGTCAGGGAGTTCCCTTTCCGGGTCAAAGAAAGGGGTGACAGACGCACCTGGAAAATTGGGTCACTCCCACCCGAATACTGTGCTTTTCCGACGGGCTTAAAAAACGGCACAACATGAGATTATATCCTGCACCTGGCTCAGAGGGTCCTACGCCCACGGAATCTTGCTGATTGCTAGCACAGCAGTCTGAGATCAAACTGCAAGGTGGCAGCGAGGCTGGGGGAGGGGCGCCCGCCATTGCCCAGGCTTGCTTAGGTAAACAAAGCAGCCAGGAAGCTCGAACTGGGTGGAGCCCACCACAGCTCAAGGAGGCCTGCCTGCCTCTGTAGGCTCCACCTCTGGGGGCAGGGCACAGACAAACAAAAAGACAGCAGTAACCTCTGCAGACTTAAATGTCCCTGTCTGACAGCTTTGAAGAGAGCAGTGGTTCTCCCAGCACGCAGCTGGAGATCTGAGAACGGGCAGACTGCCTCCTCAAGTGGGTCCCTGACCCCCCGAGCAGCCTAACTGGGAGGCACCCCCAAGCAGGGGCAGACTGACACCTCACATGCCAGGGTACTCCAACAGACCTGCAGCTGAGGGTCCTGTCTGTTAGAAAGAAAACTAACAAACAGAAAGGACATCCACACCAAAAACCCATCTGTACATCACCATCATCAAAGACCAAAAGTAGATAAAACCACAAAGACGGAGAAAAAACAGAACAGAAAAACTGGAAACTCTAAAAAGCAGAGTGCCTCTCCTCCTCCAAAGGAATGCAGTTCCTCACCAGCAACGTAACAAAGCTGGATGGAGAATGACTTTGACAAGCTGAGAGAAGAAGGCTTCAGACGATCAAACTACTCTGAGCTACGGGAGGACATTCAAACCAAAGGCAAAGAAGTTGAAAACTTTGAAAAAAATTTAGAAGAATGTATAACTAGAATAACCAATACAGAGAAGTGCTTAAAGGAGCTGATGGAGCTGAAAGCCAAGGCTCGAGAACTACGTGAAGAATGCAGAAGCCTCAGGAGACAATGCGATCAACTGGAAGAAAGGGTATCAGTGATGGAAGATGAAATGAATGAAATGAAGCGAGAAGGGAAGTTTAGAGAAAAAAGAATAAAAAGAAATGAGCAAAGCCTCCAAGAAATATGGGACTATGTGAAAAGACCAAATCTACGTCTGATTGGTGTACTTGAAAGTGATGGGGAGAATGGAACCAAGTTGGAAAACACTCTGCAGGATATTATCCAGGAGAACTTCCCCAATCTAGCAAGGCAGGCCAACGTTCAGATTCAGGAAATACAGAGAACGCCACAAAGATACTCCTCGAGAAGAGCAACTCCAAGACACATAATTGTCAGATTCACCAAAGTTGAAATGAAGGAAAAAATTTTAAGGGCAGCCAGAGAGAAAGGTCGGGTTACCCACAAAGGGAAGCCCATCAGACTAACAGCGGATCTCTTGGCAGAAACGCTACAAGCCAGAAGAGAGTGGGGGCCAATATTCAACATTCTTAAAGAAAAGAATTTTCAAACCAGAATTTCATATCCAGCCAAACTAAGCTTCATAAGCGAAGGAGAAATAAAATACTTTACAGACAAGCAAATGCTGAGAGATTTTGTCACCACCAGGCCTGCCCTAAAAGAGCTCCTGAAGGAAATGCTAAACATGGAAAGGAACAACCGGTACCAGCTGCTGCAAAATCATGCCAAAATGTAAAGACCATCGAGACTAGGAAGAAACTGCATCAACTAACAAGCAAAATAACCAGCTAACATCATAATGACAGGATCAAATTCACACATAACAATATTAACTTTAAATGTAAATGGACTAAATGCTCCAATTAAAAGACACAGACTGGCAAATTGGATAAGGAGTCAAGACCCATCAGTGTGCTGTATTCAGGAAACCCATCTCACGGGCAGAGACACACATAGGCTCAAAATAAAGGAATGGAGGAACATCTACCAAGCAAATGGAAAACAAAAAAGGCAGGGGTTGCAATCCTAGTCTCTGATAAAACAGACTTTAAACCAACAAAGATCAAAAGAGACAAAGAAGGCCATTATATAATGGTAAAGGGATCAATTCAACAAGAAGAGCTAACTATCCTAAATATATATGCACCCAATACAGGAGTACCCAGATTCATAAAGCAAGTCCTGAGAGACCTACAAAGAGACTTAGACTCCCACACAATAATAATGGGAGACTTTAACACCCCACTGTCAACATTAGACAGATCAATGAGACAGAAAGTCAACAAGGATACCCAGGAATTGAACTCAGCTCTGCACCAAGCAGACCTAATAGACATCTACAGAACTCTCCACCCAAAATCAACAGAATATACATTTTTTTCAGCACCACACCACACTTATTCCAAAATTGACCACATACTTGGAAGTAAAGCTCTCCTCAGCAAATGTAAAAGAACAGAGATTATAACAAACTATCTCCCAGACCACATTGCAATCAAACTAGAACTCAGGATTAAGAATCTCACTCAAAACCACTCAACTACATGGAAACTGAACAACCTGCTCCTGAATGACTACTGGGTACATAACGAAATGAAGGCAGAAATAAAGATGTTCTTTGAAACCAACGAGAACAAAGACACAACATACCAGAGTCTCTGGGACGCATTCAAAGCAGTGTGTAGAAGGAAATTTATAGCACTAAATGCCCACAAGAGAAAGCAGGAAAGATCCAAAATTGACACCCTAACATCACAATTAAAAGAACTAGAGAAGCAAGAGCAAACACATTGAAAAGCTAGCAGAAGGCAAGAAATAACTAAAATCAGAACAGAACTGAAGGAAATAGAGACACAAAAAACCCTTCAAAAAATTAACCAATTCAGGAGCTGGTTTTTTGAAAGGATCAACAAAATTGATAGACCGCTAGCAAGACTAATAAAGAAAAAAAGAGAGAAGAATCAAATAGACGCAATAAAAAATGATAAAGGGGATATCACCACTGATCCCACAGAAATACAAACTACCATCAGAGAATATTACAAACACCTCTACGCAAATAAACTAGAAAATCTAGAAGAAATGGATAAATTCCTCGACACATACACTCTCCCAAGACTAAACCAGGAAGAAGTTGAATCTCTGAATAGACCAATAACAGGATCTGAAATTGTGGCAATAATCAATAGCTTACCAACCAAAAAGAGTCCAGGAACAGATGGATTCACAGCCGAATTCTACCAGAGGTATAAGGAGGAGCTGGTACCATTCCTTCTGAAACTATTCCAATGAATAGAAAAAGAGGGAATCCTCCGTAACTCATTTTATGAGGCCAGCATCATTCTGATACCAAAGCCGGGCAGAGACACAACCAAAAAAGAGAATTTTAGACCAATATCCTTGATGAACATTGTTGCAAAAATCCTCAATAAAATACTGGCAAACCGAATCCAGCAGCACACCAAAAAGCTTATCCACCATGATCAAGTGGGCTTCATCCCTGGGATGCAAGGCTGGTTCAATATATGCAAATCAATAAATGTAATCCAGCATATAAACAGAGCCAAAGATAAAAACCACATGATTATCTCAATAGATGCAGAAAAAGCGTTTGACAAAATTCAACAACCCTTCATGCTAAAAACTCTCAATAAATTAGGTATTGATGGGACATATTTCAAAATAATAAGAGCTATCTATGACAAACCCACAGCCAATATCATACTGAATGGGCAAAAACTGGAAGCATTCCTTTTGAAAACTGGCACAAGACAGGGATGCCCTCTCTCACCACTCCTATTCAACATAGTGTTGGAAGTTCTGGCCAGGGCAATCAGGCAGGAGAAGGAAATAAAGGGTATTAAATTAGGAAAAGAGGAAGTCAAATTGTCCCTGTTTGCAGATGACATGATTGTATATCTAGAAAACCCCATTGTCTCAGCCCAAAATCTCCTTAAGCTGATAAGCAACTTCAGCAAAGTCTCAGGATACAAAATCAATGTACAAAAATCACAAGCATTCTTATACACCAACAACAGACAAACAGAGAGCCAAATCATGAGTGAAATCCCATTTACAATTGCTTCAAAGAGAATAAAATACCTAGCAATCCAACTTACAAGGGATGTGAAGGACCTCTTCAAGGAGAACTACAAACCACTGCTCAAGGAAATAAAAGAGGATACAAACAAATAGAAGAACATTCCATGCTCATGGGTAGGAAGAATCAATATCGTGAAAATGGCAATACTGCCCAAGGTAATTTACAGATCCAATGCCATCCCGATCAAGCTACCAATGACTTTCTTCACACAATTGGAAAAAACTACTTTAAAGTTCATATGGAACCAAAAAAGAGCCCACATCTCCAAGTCAATCCTAAGCCAAAAGAACAAAGCTGGAGGCATCACACTACCTGACTTCAAACTATACTACAAGGCTACAGTAACCAAAACAGCATGGTACTGGTACCAAAACAGAGATATAGATCAATGGAACAGAACAGAGCCCTCAGAATTAATTACACATATCTACAACTATCTGATCTCTGACAAACCTGACAAAAACAAGCAATGGGGAAAGGATTCCCTATTTAATAAATGGTGCTGGGAAAACTGGCTAGCCATATGTAGAAAGCTGAAACTGGATCCCTTCCTTACACCTTATACAAAAATCAATTCAAGATGGATTAAAGACTTACATGTTAGACCTAAAACCATAAAAACCCTAGAAGAAAACCTAGGCATTACCATTCAGGACATAGGCATGGGCAAGGACTTCATGTCTAAAACACCAAAAGCAATGGCAACAAAAGACAAAATTGACAAATGGAATCTAATTAAACTAAAGAGCTTCTGCACAGCAAAAGAAGCTACCATCAGAGTGAACAGGCAACCTACAAAATGGGAGAAAATTTTCGCAACCTACTCATCTGACAAAGGGCTAATATCCAGAATCTACAATGAACTCAAACAAATTTACAAGAAAAAAACAAACAACCCCATCAAAAAGTGGGCAAAGGACATGAACAGACACTTCTCAAAAGAAGACATTTATGCAGCCAAAAAACACATGAAAAAATGCTCGTCATCACTGGCCATCAGAGAAATGCAAATCAAAACCACAGTGAGATACCATCTCACACCAGTTAGAATGGCGATCATTAAAAAGTCAGGAAACAACAGGTGCTGGAGAGGATGTGGAGAAACAGGAACACTTTTACACTGTTGGTGGGACTGTAAACTAGTTCAACCATTGTGGAAGTCAGTGTGGCGATTCCTCAGGGATCTAGAACTAGAAATACCATTTGACCCAGCCATCCCATTACTGGGTATATACCCAAAGGACTATAAATCATGCTGCTATAAAGACACATGCACACGTATGTTTATTGCGACATTATTCACAATAGCAAAGACTTGGAACCAACCGAAATGTCCAACAATGATAGACTGAATTAAGAAAATGTGGCACATATACACCATGGAATACTATGCAGCCATACAAAATGATGAGTTCATGTCCTTTGTAGGGACATGGATGAAACTGGAAATCATCATTCTCAGTAAACTATCGCAAGAACAAAAATCCAAACGCCACATGTTCTCACTCATAGGTGGGAATTGAACAATGAGATCACATGGACACAGGAAGGGGAATATCACACTCTGGGGACTGTTGTGGGATGGGGGGAAGGGGAAGGGATAGCATTGGGAGATATACCTAATGCTAGATGATGAGTTAGTGGGTGCAGCGCACCAGCATGGCACATGTATACATATGTAACTAACCTGTACAATGTGCACATGTGCCCTAAAACTTAAAGTATAATAAAAAATAAAAAATAAAAAAATTTAAAAAAAAAGATGGATTAAAGATTTAAATGTAAGAACTAAAACCATAAAAAACCCTAGAAGAAAACCTAGGCAATACCATTCAGGACATAGGCATGGGCAAAGACTTCATGACTAAAACACCAAAAGCAATTGCAACAAAAGCCAAAATTGACAAATGGGGTCTAATTAAACTAAAGAGCTTCTGCACAGCAAAAGAAATGATCATCAAAGTGAACAGGCAACCTACAGAATGGGAGAAAATTTTTGCAATCTATCCATCTGACAAAGGGCTAATATCCAAAATCTATAAGGAACTTAAAGAAATTTACAAGAAAAAAGAACCTCATCAAAAAGTGGGCAAAGGATATGAACAGGCACTTCACAAAAGAAGACATTTATGTGGCCAACAAACATATGAAAAAAAGCCCATCATCACTGGTCATTGGAGAAATATGAATCAAAACCACAATGAGATACCATCTCATGCCAGTTAGAATGGTGATCATTAAAATGTCAGGAAACAACAGATGCCAGAGAGGATTTGGAGAAATAGGAACACTCTTACACTGTTGGTGGGAGTGTAAATTAGTTCAACCATTGTGGAAAACAACCTGGCAATTCCTCAAGGATCTAGAACCAGAAATACCATTTGACCCAGCTATCCCATTACTGGGTATATACCCAAAGGATTATAAATCATGCTACTATAAAGACACATGTACATGTATGTTTATTGCAGCACTATTCACAATAGCAAAGACTTGGAACCAACTCAAATGCCCACAAATGTTAGACTGGATAAAGAAAATGTGGCATATATACATCATGGAATACTACGCAGTCATAAAAAGAATGAGTTCATGTCCTTTGCAGGGACATGGATGAAGCTGGAAACAATCATTCTCAGCAAACTAACACAGGAACAGAAAACCAAACACTGCATGTTTTCACTCATAAGTAGGAGTTGAACAATGAGAACATATGGGCATAGGGAGGGGAAAATCACACACCAGGGCCTGTCACAGGGTGGGGTACAAAGGGAGGGATAGCATTAGAAGAAATACCTAATGTAGACAACGGGTTGATGGGTGCAGCAAACCACCATGGCACATGTATGCCTATGTAACAAACCTGAACATTCTGTACATGTATCCCAGAACTTAAAGTATAATAAAAAATAAATATGTAAATAAATAACAAATAAATAAATAAGAGTAAAGTATCAATTTGGTGGTGAAATATAATGATCATAAGTAGAAAAATTCAATTGTGGGAAGGAAGGTGGCCCATTTTTCTTTCAGTTGCTTGTGGGCGGTAGAGGCGTTCTTCAAGCACCTAATTAATACTTTCATTTTGGTTATCATTCTGCATTAGGATGGCCAGTGACTTTTTTTTCATTTACCGGTGCATTATAATATTTTTTCAAGTTAAATTTTATAAAAGAAAAAGAAACCAGTCTAAGACCTGATGATTATACTTTATGTCAGAAGGGAAATATTTGAAATTATAGAAAATCATATCTCCCAATTGTATTAGCTCCTTCAGGACAGGCATACTCATAGCCCCTTGAAAGGAAGCTCTTTCTACAGTCTTCCTCTAAGCAACATAGCTATCAATAATTTTGGACAGTCATCTTATAGAAAACAAGACCTAATTAATTTATTGAATTAAGTTCCCTGGACCAGGTTCCTAGACCAAGGTGGTGCCTGAAACAAGGACAGATTATTCATATGTCATCAGGTGATTTACAGGACAAATTGGCACAAAAATCACTATGGAAAGAGGTATCCAACTGTACTCCTTCAGCTGCTCTTGCAAAAGTCCACACTCATTCCCAAGCAGCATGCCTCTAAACATGTGAACTAGTCTATCTCCTATAACTTCCTCTTATATACATTCTGCCTAGTGTTACCCCTTCATCTATCACTTGCATTTATGAATCTTATAATCTGAGCTGGGAACTAAAACATATGAAAGAGGTTCTAGATTCCTACTTTTACCACTACCAACTCAAGCATCTAATATAATGTAAGTCACGTGTTTGACAGCAGCAGTTGTAGAAACTAGTCACCAACCTAAATTATGTCATTCAAAGGCACCAGGGACCTTCAATAGGCACATTCAGAGAGCCTCTGAATGGACTTCTGCTTTCCATGTTATAATCTGTAAAGGGAAATCAGTGGATGCCTTTTCAGCAAGAGATTCACATTTCTTTTGTTTGTTCCTCTCCAGTTTTTACAATCCTCCAATTACTGACACTATTCCTCTCAAATTTGCTATCTGACATTTGTCCTGGGATGTGGCACTGGTATTTCATTAACAGATACTAGGTCCAGGTGAAGATGAGACTGCTCACATGCACTTCCTTAAACACGGCTCTCAAGTACAGTTTCTCTCCATTTGTAAACCTGTGAACTAAACAGATAAGCTTTCTGTCCCCTACACATTACTCAGACAGTGGAGTGATGAGCATAGTATAACCAACACATACATTTCTATTCAAAGAGATGTAATGCAAAGTACAGAGAAGTCATTGATCCAGAACAGTTCTGAAACCCAGCTGGGCAAATGTTGCAGGTTCCATGACTGAGACCCATTCATATCTTCCCCGAGAGTTGTTCTATATGACTCCTGGCTACATCCTCCCAGCTCTTTGTTCTGCCTTCTAAGTCATCCTTTCATTTTCATTAAAACTGACATATAGCTGAAGACATATAGTTTTCTCAGCCTGATTCTTATCAGTAATGTTTGAAGATCCAATGGTCTGTTTTCATTGCCTGCTGTCTCTGTCCATTTCTGTCCAAACTGGTAGTGTTTCTCCTGATATAATTCTATTAAAAATTTCCTGGGTCTCCTTTGAATCTTTTTGGAGGGTCTGCTCATTAAATAAAAGACATCTAAAAATCTCCCCAAGTAAGCCCATCTCTTCATTATGCTTCTATCAAGAAATAATGCCCTTAAGCTTCTTAAAAGTGATGTTTTTATTGAAAGAATCTGTGAGTCATGACATCAAAATATTTAGAGAACCTTTTGAACTGAGTAATAATCTGGGGCATCATGTAAGACAGCTTTGATGTTTTAACAAAGGTTTTTTTAAATTTGTGTGGGTACATGGTAGGTGTATATATTTATGGAGTACATAAGTTGTTTGGATACAGGCATGAAATGTGTTATAATTACATCATGGAGAATGAGGTATTCATCCCCTCAAGCATTTATCCTTTGTGTTACAAGCAATTCAGTTGTACTCTTTTAGTTATTCTATGATGTACAATTAACTTATTATTGACTATAGTCACTCTGTTGGGCTATCAAATACTAGGTCTTATTAATTCATTCCATTTTTTGTACTCATTAACTACCCCTACCTCCCCACAACCCCAGTCCTCCCACTACATTCTCCAGCCTCTGGTAACCTTCCTTCTGCTATCTCCATGAGTTCAATTGTTTTGATTTTCAGATCTCACAGATAAGTGGGAACATGTAATGCTTACCTTGCTGAGGTTTATTTCACTTAGCATAATGAACTCCAGTTCCGTTTAACAATGGTTTTTTTTTAACATTCAACTCCCAACTTATTCATGTTTGACATTTCCTTCTTTTCTCTCTTTGCTTGCATTTTACTCTAAGCAGCAATATGAAATCAGGCTGTATTTTTAGTGCTTTACCCAGAAATTCCTCAACAACACCCAGTTCATTAGGCATGTTTTCTGCGTTCCACATACCATATGGAAGAATATTGCTAAACATCTGCCATTCATAACAAGAAGTCCTTTCCTCCAGTTTCCATGTTTTTCACATTGCTTTAAGTCTCACTCACAACTGCCTAAAAATCACATAATGCTTCTAAAAATATTTTCAAGGCTGTTCAAGCTTTATATAACTTTCTCATCAAAATCTTTCTAGTTGCAGACCACTGCCTGCTTCCAAACCACTTTCACGTGTGCAGATATTATTAGGATAGCACTCTGCTCCTAGTATGAAGAGATGTATGAATTACTTATCGCTGCAAAACAAATCATCCCAATACCTAGCCACTTATACCACAAACATTTACCTCACACAGTTCCTGAAGTTCTAGCATCCTAAAGCAACTTAGCCAGATACCTCTGGTTCAAGGTCTTTTATGATGTGGCAGTCAAGGTGTCAGCAGGGGTTGAATTTGTCTAAAGGACTGACTGGTGCTGGAGGATCTGCTTCAAGATGGCTCACTCTCTAGCTGCTGTTGGAAGAAGGCTTCAGTTCCTTGCCACAAAGGCCTGTCCTCAGGGAATGTCCTCATGGTATGGCATCTTACTTTCCTAGGAGTAAATAACCCAAGAGGCAGAGCCACCCTGCCTTCTTATGACTGTCTGCAAAGCCACACACCATCACTTCTGTTTTGTTCAGTTACTCAGAAGTGAGTCACCACATCCAGCCCACACTCAAGTAGAAGAGAATTAAGCTCTAATTTTTAAAGACAGGATTATTAAACTATAAGTGCATATATTTCTTTTCAAAACCACAAACTGCATCACTGTTCAACTTCTACCTTTGCTCAGTCTTGTGTTCCTTATATGCTTACAAATGTTGGTTCTAAGAGCACCCAAAAAAAACCTTCCTGCATGTATATTTCTGCCTCAGACTCTCTTTCTCAGTGAACCAACCCAAAGAAACCTATGGCAATGGCTAACAAAACACAGCAATGCTTTGTGCAAAATAGATGGGCTACCAACAAGAGTATTACTATTATATACAATCAAAAGAAGTCAAGAAGGATAATCAACAATTTGAGGGCAGATTGCCCGATAAAAAATTATGGTTTCTTTTTTAATTTCCACATCAGAGCCGGGTCTCAGAACCCAAAGCCACTGAATGAAGGAGAAGTTGTATCCCTAGAAGGAAGACCTCTGAAACACCAGAGTAATTGCATATTTAAATGATTCCTCCAGACCTTCCCAAAGAAATCTATGCCATTTACTTGCATGAACATGCACTGGAAACATTTTGAGGACTGCTGAGCACAGAGTTCATGGTGGCATAAATATTCAGGGACTCAAAGAGTCACTCATGCTGCCATTTTAAAGCAGGAGTTTTGGGAGTGACATAATAGAGGATCACAACCAAGGCCTCAAAGGAGTTATTCCCCCATTCCTTCCTGAATAATGGGATTCACCATACTTGATGACTTGCAGAACACCCACAGGTCCTTGACCTGTGGAATAAGAACTACCAAGGTGGAAAAAGTCAAGTGGACACAAGAAAACTGTATCTCACTCCCTCCCAAAATAGTAAATCAAAAATAACAATGTATTCCTAGTGAATAACAACTTTTCTACCCTTAAAAGCTTAAAGTACACAGGGGTTGTAGTCTCCAGTATGTCTCCATCTAATTGCTTGCAGGGCCAGACTTAAGTCCATTTGAGCCTGGCCCTGCAAATAATTGACAGATTGTCTTAGTCTGTTTAGTGTTGCTATAATAGAATACGTGAGGCTAAGTAATTTATAAAGAGAAGAGGTTTATTTAGCACCCAGTTATGCGGGTTAGCAAGTTCAAGGGTCTTACCATGGCTTCTGGCAAGGGCTTTCATGCTGCATCCTAATATGACAGAGAAGGACAAAGAGGAAATGCACATGTTTGAAGAAACAAAACCCAAGGGGCACCCTGACTTGTAACAACCATCTCAGCTCCAGAGCTCCCCATAGCTTGGCCTTTGCTGTAACTGCATCACAGTTCAGCTTCTCCCTCTGCCCAATCCTGTTCCTCCACCTTCCCCAGTAAATTTCATGCCCACAAACCTCAGACTCAGAGTCGGTTTCACAGGGAGCCTGGTCAGTAGATTCTGTATAATGTTGGACTGAAATGAAACTATAAAAACTGAAAACCCCAAAACACATATTTCCTATAGAGAAGGGGAAGAACTGTTAACAGGTTCTACCCATGTGTCTCACTATGAAACATCTTTAAGGAATTCCAGCCATGAAGCTAGACAGAAGGACCAGCTGTTGTGCATTAGAGCATATTCTGGGTACTGTTGGAAGAAAAAGAGCAAGAAACTAAGACTGTGAGGTGTACCATGGTCCTGTGCTGTTTCCATCCACCTGACACCTTCACTTCCTTCACCACAATGACCACATGGCTCTGGAGAACTGACCAATCACGTTATTTTGAAGCTTATGTTATGAAGCCCTAAATCCAGCTGTACTGTTTTCTACTCCACGATTTGATAGTCACTTAAACCAGGAAGTTCCTCACTTTGCTTAAGATATTTTGTTTGCTGTCCCTTGCAATGAAGAGAGTCCTAACACAGGTCTACTTGTTAGCCCTGGGAATTCCTAGAGAGATTAGACTAATGAAGCCTCTAACAGGTTCATTTCTCATATTTGGAAATGGACAGATCACTAAAGCCACACACGCCCTTTTCTTTCTATACTTTTCTTAATATCATACATCTGCCAGGCTCCTTGTGTTAAGAGTCTGGGTGTATGTTCTTGATGGACAAGCCCTGATGAGCCTTGCCCACACCCCTTTCCAAGCCCAGCCTTGTAGAGCAGTAGTCCTAAGTGTGAGCCCCCAAAACCCTGTTTAATCAATGATCTATAGGCAGTTATCAGAGTGCTGTTCTCCTGTTGCCCCGTGAAGTGACAGGGCTTTCGGGAATGTGCTCAGGGCTGCAGTGGACCCCTCTCCACAGGGTACAGAGGTATGGAAGAACAGAGTCCTTGGCATCTGCATTTGAGCAAGACACAGAAATTTCTTGTTATATTTCCCTCAGCTGAGATGCTGGTAAAGTTTGCTACCACTACAGTTGTGTCAGACTGGGCTCCCTGAGACATTAAAGCTGCCCTCTTGATAGGTTTCACTATCCAGGCAAGTTCTGCCACAGCCACAAAGTTGGCAGTCTCTGTGCTACATCAATACCAAAAGACTGATTAACACTAAGGAGTTTCTGAGGTTCCACAGATTTCTACTTCCTCCCTCAACTGAATTCTCACCCCAGCCCTCATAAACAAGACACGCCTTCTTGCTTCCACTCTTGTAAGCAGAAATTGAATGTGGGTAATCAAAACTCAGTGTCTATACCCTGCAGACAACTACCATCCCAAGGGTGCCAACAATCAGTTTTGTAAGTTTATCCTACTCACTGATATATGCTACTACTCACCTGATAGTGGGATTATATGCAGTTGACTCTGCCCCTGCTAGAGAGCCCTGTGGATGGCACAGCCCTTTGCTGTGGCCCAAATTGTCTCTATTGTGATGCATCATTGGTCCTTAACTACCCATTTCCTCTGTTTTTCTCTTGGTCCATTGTGAATCAGCACTTTATTTCAGTTTCCTTATTCTATAAATGTTCACTCAGTTAAAGCACCGCCAAAGCTTGTTGAAGGGGGAGTCTGTTGAAGAGGGCCACAAAGTCTGCAATAGTAGAAATAATGGAGATGAACACATAGCCATGGAGTGAGGGAATATCCTCATCGAGTTGTTTCTAAAATGTGCAAAACAGTGCCTGGCACAGTGGGAACACTTGAATGTCACCACTGTTGTCATTATTTTATTCCTACTGACTCTTTGTTGGCAAAGCATGTCAATGAAGGCTTCCAATCTAACAGGTGCCTCTGCAGCTTTCAATCGGAGCTGCTGCATTTATTTTATCCCTTTTTCACATTGGACAGCTCATTGGTACACTCCAGAAGACGGGGTTCTGCTGCAAAAGAAAAGTATAGCTCTGGAAAATCAGTGGAGGCTACAGTTCCTCATCTTTCCAACACAGAACCTACAGCCAACTCTGACCATAGCTCATGGGTTCAGGCAAAACTGGGGGCAGCCACCTTTCATTAGGACAAAAAGACAGGAAACCTGTGGCATCCACTTATTTGTTTTCAAAAGCCCTTGTTTTTGAAGCAAAACTTCTTTTTGAAGTACCAAAAATTAACCATTTACAAAGCATCCCCCATATTTTTATAAACTCAGAAATGTTTTAGCTTTGAAGTTGAAATTTAATATTTTTTAAACAAATGTAAAAATTGATCTTTTTATACTTCACCTAGAAAACTGAATAATCTGAATTACCAGGAATATTTTTTTCACTTTCATTTTTAAGTAAAAACTTTGCAATGGAAAACAAAATAGTACATAGAAATATTTTGTAAACTATAAGATATTTTGAAAACACTAATTACATGTTTTTGTTTTTTACTTCAAGTTCTGGGATACACGTGCTGAACATGCAGGTTTGTTACATAGCTATACACGTGCCATGGTGGTTTGCTGCACCCATCAACCCGTCATCTAGGTTTTAAGCCCTGCATGAATTAGGCATTTGTCCTAATGCTCCCCCTCCCCTTTCTGCCCACCCCCTGACAGGCCCTGGTGTGTGATGTTCTCCTCCCTGTGTCCAAGTGTTCTCATTGTTCATCTCCCACTTATGAGAGCATGCAGTGTTCGGTTTTCTCTTCCTGTGTTAGCTTGCTGAGAATGATGGTTTCCAGCCTCATCCATGTCCCTGCAAAGGACATTAACTCATTCCTTTTTATGGCTGCATAGGATTCCATGGTGTATATTTACTACATTTTCTTTATCCAGTCTAACAATGATGGGCATTTGGGTTGGTTCCAAGTCTTTGCTATTGTGAATAATGCTGCAATAAACATACATGTGCATGTGTCCTTATAGTAGAATGATTTATAACCTTTTGGGTATATACTCAGTAATGGGATTGCTGGGTCAAATGGTATTTCTGGTTCTAGATCCTTGAGGAATTGCCACACTGTCTTCCACAGTGGTCAAACTAATTTACACTCCCACAAACAGTGTAAAAGCTTTCCTATTTCTCCACATCCTCGCCAGCATCTGTTGTTCCCAGACTTTTTAGTGACCACCATTCTAACTGACATGAGATGGTATCTCACTGTGGTTTTGATTTTCATTTATCTAAAGACCAGTGATGATGAGCTTTACTTCATATGTTTGTTGGCCACATAAATGTCTTCTTTTGTGAAGTGTCTGTTCATATCCTTCACCCACTTTTCGATGGAGTTGTTTGTTTTTTCTTGTAGATGTGTTTAAGTTCCTTGTAGATTCAGAATATTAGCCCTTTGTCAGATGGATAGATTGCAAAAATTTTCTCCCATTCTGTAGGTTGCCTGTTCACTCTGATGATAGTTTCCTTTGCTGTGCAGAAGCTCTTAGTTTAATTAGATCCCATTTGTCAATTTTAGAATTTTAGTTTTTGTTGCAATTGCTTTTTGTGTTGTAGTCATTAAGTCTTTGTCCATGCTTATGTCCTGCATGGTATTGCCTAGGTTTTCTTCTAGGGTTTTTATGGTTTTAGGTTTTATGTTTAAGTCTTTAATCCATCTTGAGTTAATTTTTGTATAAGGTGTAAGGAAGGGATCCAGTTTCAGTTTTTTGCATATGGTTAGCCAGCTTTCCCAGCACCAATTATTAAATAAGAAATCCTTTCCCCATTGCTTGTTTTTGTCAGGTTTGCTGAAGATCAGATATTTGTAGATGTGTGATGTTATTTCTGAGGGCTCTGTTCTGTTCCATTGGTCTATATATCTGTTTTGATACCAGTACCATGCTATTTTGGTTACTGTAGCCTTGTATTATAGCTTGAAGTCAGGTAGTGTGATGCCTTCAGCTTTGTTCTTTTTGCTTAGGATTTTCTTGGCTATGCAGCCTCTTTTTTGGTTCCATATAAAATTTAAAGTATTTCTTTCTAATTCTGTGAAGAAAGTCAATGGCAGCATGATGGGAATTGCATTGAATCTATAAATTACTTTGGGCAATATGGCTATTTTCATATTGATTCTTCCTATCCATGAGCAGGGAATGTTTTTCCATTTGTTTGTGTCCTCTCTTATTGAGCAGTGGTTTGTAGTTCTCCTTGAAGAGGTCCTTCACATCCCTTATAAGCTGTATTCCTAGGTATTTTATTTTCTTTGTAGCAATTGTGAATGGGAGTTCACTCATGATTTGCCTCTCTGTTCATCTATTATTGGTGTATAAGAATGCTTGTGATTTTTGTACACTGATTTTATATCCTGAGACTGCTGAAGTTGTTTATCAGCTTAAGAAGTTTTGGGACTGAGACAATGGGGTTTTCTAAATATACAATCATGTCACCTGCAAACAGAGACAATTTGACTTCCTCTCTTCCTGTTTACCCTTTATTTCTTTCTCTTTCCTCATTTCCCTGGCCAGAAGTCCCAATACTATGTTGAATAGGAGTGGTGAGAAGGGGTGTGTTTGCCTTGTGCCAGTTTTCAAAGGGAATGCTTCCAGCTTTTGCCCATTCAGTACGATATTGGCTGTGGGTTTGTCATAAATAGCTCTTATTATTTTGAGATATGTTCCATCAATACCTAGTTTATTGAGAGTTTTTAGCATGAAGGGGTGTTGAATTTTATCAAAGGCCTTTTCTGCATCTATTGAGATAATCATGTGGTGTTTGTCATTGGTTCTGTTTATGTGATGGATTACATTTATTGATTTGTGTATTTGAACCAGCCTTGTATCCCAGGGATGAAGTCAACTTGATCATGGTGAATAAGCTTTTTGATGTGCTGCTGGATTCGGTTTGCCAGTATTTTATTGAGGATTTTCGCATCAATGTTCATCAGGGATATTGGCCTGAAATGTTCTTTTTTTGTTGTGTATCTGCCAGGTTTTGGAATCAGGATGATGCTGGCCTCATAAAATGAGTTAGGGAGGAATCACTTTTTTTCTATTGTTTAGAATACTTTCAGAAGGAATGGTACCAGCTCCTCTTTGTACCTCTGGTAGAATTCAACTGTGAATCCATCTGGTCCTGGGCTTTTTTTGGTTGATAGGCTATTAATTACTGCCTCAATTTCAGAACTTGTTATCAATCTATTCAGGGATTCAACTTCTTCCTGGTTTCGTCTTTGGAGGGTGTATATGTCCAGGAATTCATCCATTTTTTCTAGATTTTCTAGTTGATTTGCATAGAGGTGTTTCTAGTATTCTCTGATGGTAGTTTGTATTTCTGTGGGACCAGTGGTGATATTCTGTATGTCAGGCCTCTGAGACTAAGCTAAGCCATCATATCCCCTGTGACCTACATGTATACATCCAGATGGCCTGAAGTAACTGAAGAATCACAAAAGAAGTGATATTTAAATGGCCTGTTCCTGCCTTAACTGATGACATTCGACTGCAAAAGAAGTGCAAATGGCCAGTCCTTGCCTTAACTGATGACATTAGCTTCTGAAATTCCTTCTGGCTCATCCTGGCTCAAAAAGCTCCCCCACTGAGCACCTTGTGACCCCCACTCCTGTCTGCCAGAGAACCCCCCTTTGACTTTAATTTTCCTTTACCTACCCAAATCTTATAAAACAGCCCCACCCTTATCTCCCTTTGCTGACTCTCTTTTCAGACTCAGCCTGCCTGCACCCAGGTGAAATAAACAGCCTCATTGTTCACACAAAGCCTGTTTGGTGGTCTCTTCACACAGAAGCGAGTGAAATTTTGGTACCATGACTTGGACCAGGGGACCTCCCTTGTGAGATCAATCCCCTGTCCTTCTGCTCTTTGATCCGTGAGAAAGATCCACCTATGACCTCAGGTCCTCTGACTGACCAGCCCAAGGAACATCACACCAATTTTAAATCCAGTAAGCGACCTCTTTCTACTCTCTTCTCCAACCTCTCTCACTATCCCTCAACCTCTTTCTCCTTTCAATCTTGGCACCACACTTCAATCTCTCCCTTCTCTTAATTTCAGTTCCTTTCCTTTTCTTGTAGAAACAGGAGATGCATTTTATCCGTGGACCCAAAACTCCAGCGCCAGTCACAGACTCAGGAAGACAGTCTTCCCTTGGTGTTTAATCATACGCGGATGCCTGCCTGATTATTCACCCACATTTCAGAGGTGTCTGACCCCTGACCCCTTCTCTCCATTTCTCTACCCCTTCTCCACTTTTATGGGGGGCAAGAACACCCCCAACCCCTTCTCTCCATGTCTCTACCCCTTCTCCACTTTTCTGGGGGACAATAACCCCCTGACCACTTCTCTCCATGTTTCCTGGGGGGCAAGCACCCCCCACCCCTTCTCTCTGTGTCTCTACTCTCTCTTTTCTCTGGGCTTGCCTCCTTCACTATGGGTAGGATTCCACCCGCCATTCCTCCTTCTCCCTTAGCCTGTGTTCTCTAGAACTTAAAACTGTCAGGCCTCTGAGCCCAAGCTATGCCATCATATCACCTGTGACCTGCAAGTACATATCCAGATGTCTGGTTCCTGCCTTAACTGATGACATTCCACCACAAAAGAAGTTAAAATGGCCTGTTCCTGCCTTAACTGATGACATTACCTTGTGAAATTCCTTCTCCTGGCTCATCCTGGCTCAAAAGCTCCCCCACTGAGCACCTTGTGACCCCCACCCCTGCCAGCCAGAGAACAACCCCCCTACTTTGACTGCAATTTTCCTTTACCTACCCAAATCTTATAAAATGGCCCCACCCCATCTCCCTTCGCTGACTCTCTTTTCAGACTCAGCCCACATGCACTCAGGTGAAATAAACAGCCTTGTTGCTCACACAAAGCCTGTTTGGTGGTCTCTTCACATGGATGCAAGTGAAAAAAAACCTCTTCAACTCACACATGACCTAAAACCTAAACGCCTTATTTTCTTCTGCAACACCCCTTGACCCCAATACAAACTCGACAGTGGTTCCAAATAGCCAGAAAACGGCACTTTCAATTTTTCCATCCTACAAAATCTAGATAATTCTTGTCATAAAATGGGCAAATGGTCTGAGGTTCCTGACGTCCAGGCATTCTTTTACACATTGGTCCCTCCATAGTCTCTGCTCCCAATGCAACTCATCCCAAATCTTGCTTCTTTCCCTCCCACCTGTCCCCTCAGTCCCAACCCAAAGCATCACTGAGTCTTTCCAATCTTCCTTTTCTACAGACACATCTGACCTCTCCCCAGGCTGCCCCTCACCAGGCCGAGCTAGGTCCCAATTCTTCCTCAGCCTCTGCTCCCCTACCCTATAATCCTTTTTATCACCTCCCCTCCTCACACCCGGTCCAGTTTACAGTTTCATTCTGCGACTAGCCCTCCCCCACCTGCCCAGCAATTTCCTCTTAAAAAGGTGGCTGGAGCTAAAGGCATAGTCAAGGTTAATGCTCCTTTTTCTTTATCCCAAATCAGATAGCATTTAGGCTGTTTTTCATCAAATATAAAAACCCAGCCTAGTTCATGGCTCATTTGGCAGCAACCCTGAGATGCTTTACAGCCCTAGACCCTAAAAGGTCAAAAGGTTGTCTTATTCTCAATATACATTTTATTGCCCAATCTGCTCCCGACATTAAATAAAAGTACAAAAACTAAATTCTGGCCCTCAAACCCCACAACAGGACTTAATTAACCTTACCTTCAAGGTGTATAATAATAAAGTAGAGGCAGCTAAGTGGCAATGTATTTCTAAGTTGCAATTCCTTGCCTCCACTGTGAGACAAACCCCAGCCATATCTCCAGTACACAAGAACTCCAAACGCCTGAACCGCAGCTGCCGGGGGTTCCTCCAGAACCTCCTCCCCCAGGAGCTTGCTACAAGTGCTGGAAATCTGGCCACTGGGCCAAGGAATGCCCACAGCCCAGGATTCCTCCAAAGCCATGTCCCATCTGTGAAGGACCCCACTGAAAATCAGACTGTTCAACTCACCTGGCAGCCACTTCCAAAGCCCCTGGAACTCTGGCCCAAGGTTCTTTGACTGACTCCTTCCCAGATCTTCTAGGCTTAGCAGCTGAAGACTGACACTGCCTAATCACCTTAGAAGCCTACAGGACCATTACAGATGCTCTAGGTAACTCTCAGAGTGGAGGGTAAGTCCATCCCCTTCTTAATCAATACGGAGGCTACCCACTCCACATTACCTTCTTTTCAAGGGCCTGTTTCCCTTGCCTCCATAACTTTTGTAGATATTTATGGCCAGGCTTCTAAACCTCTTAAAACTCTCCAACTCTTATGCCAACTTAGAAAATACTCTTTTAAGCACTCCTTTATAATTATCCCCACCTGCCCAGTTCCCTTATTAGGCCGAGATATTTTAACTAAATTATCTGCTTCCCTGACTATTCCTGGGCTACAGCCACACCTTATTGACACCTTTTCCCCCAGTTCAAAGCCTCCTTCACATCCTCCCCTTGTATCTCCCCACCTTAATCCACAAGTATAGGATGCCTCTACTCCCTCCTTGGTGACCGATCATGCACCCCTTACCATCTCATTAAAACCTAATCACCCTTACCCTGCTCAATGCCAATATCCCATCCCGCAGCATGCTTTAAAACGATTAAAGCCTGTTATCACTCACCTGCTACAGCATGGCCTTTTAGAGCCTATAAACTCTTCTTACAATTCCCCCATTTTACCTGTCCTAAAACCAGACAAGTTCAGGATCTGCGCCTTATCAACCAAATTGTTTTTGCCTATCCACCCCATGGTGCCAAACCCATATACTCTCCTATCCTCAATACCTCCCTCTACAACCCATTATTCTGTTCTGGATCTCAAACATACTTTCTTTACTATTCCTTTGCACCCTTCATCCCAGCCTCTCTTCGCTTTCACTTGGACTGACCCTGACACCCATTAGGCTCAGCAAATTACCTGGGCTGTACTGCTGCAAGGCTTCACAGACAGCCCCCATTACTTCAGTCAAGCCCAAATTTCTTCCTCATCTGTTACCTATCTCGGCATAATTCTCATAAAAACACACGTGCTCTCCCTGCTGATCATGTCCAGCTGATCTCCCAAACCCCAATCCCTTCTACAAAACAACAACTCCTTTCCATCCTAGGCATGGTTAATGCAGTCAGAATTCTCACACAAGAGCCAGGACCGTACCCTGTAGCCTTTCTGTCCAAACAACTTGACCTTACTGTTTTAGCCTAGCCCTCATGTCTGCATGCAGTGGCTGCCACTGCCTTAATACTTTTAGAGGCCCTAAAAATCACAAACTATGCTCAACTCACTCTCTACAGTTCTAATAACTTCTGAAATCTATTTTCTTCCTCATACCTGATGCATATACTTTCTGCTCCCCAGCTCCTTCAGCTGTACTCACTCTTTGTTGAGTCTCCCACAATTACCATTGTTCCTGGCCCGGACTTCAATCCGGCCTCCCACATTATTCCAGATACCACACCTGACCCTCATGACTGTATCTCTCTGATCCACCTGACATTCACCCCATTTCCCCATATTTCCTTCTTCCCTGTTCCTTACCCTGATCACATTTAGTTTATGATGGTAGTTCCACCAGGCCTAATCGCCACACACCAGCAAAGGCAGGCTATGCTATAGTAAAAGCCACCAGCCCGCCTCTTAGAACGTCTCATTTTCTTTCCATCATGGAAACCTATCCTCAAGGAAATAACTTCTCAGTGTTCCATCTGCTATTCTGCTACTCCTCAGGGATTATTCAAGCCCCCTCCCTTCCCTACACATCAAGCTCAGGGACTTGCCACTGCCCAGGACTGGCAACTCTTAACTCCCTCTTAGAGAGGATAGATGATCTTTGCTGGCAGGGGACCCTCCAATACTTTCACCCTGATGAAGTTCTATTCTTTACTTTTATACTCACTCTTATCCTCATTCCCATTCTTATGCCACCCTCTACCTCTCCCCAGCTACCTCCACCACACTATCAACCTCACTCATTCTCTCCTAGCTGTTTCTAATCCCTCCTTAGTGAACAACTGCTGGCTTTGCATTTCCCTTTCTTCCAGCGCCTACACAGCTGTCCTCACCTTACATGCAGACTAGGCAACATCTCCTGTCTCCCTACACTCTGAACTTCCTTTAACAGCCCTCACCTTTACCCTCCAGAAGAACTCATTTACTTTCTAGACAGGTCCAGCAAGACCTCCCCAGACATTTCACATCAGCAAGCTGCCGCCCTCCTCCGCACTTACTTAAAAAACCTTTCTCCTTATATCAACTCTACTCCCCCCATATTTAGATCTCTCACAACACAAACTACTATTCCTGTGGCCACTCCTTTATGTATATCTTGGCAAAGACTCACTGGAATTCCCCTACGTAACCTTTCACCTTCTTGATGTTCCTTTACTCTTCATCTCCAAAGCCCAACTACGCATATCACTGAAACAATTGGAGCCTTCCAGCTCTGTATTACAGACAAGCCCTCTATCAATACTGGCAAACTTAAAAACATTAGCAGTAATTATTGCTTAGGAAGACACTTACCCTGTATTTCACTCCATCCTTGGCCACCTTCCCCTTGCTCGTCAGAGTCTCCTCCCAGGCCCTCTTCTTGTTTGCTTATACCCAGCCCCGTAAATAACAGTGAAAGTTTGCTCATAGACACTCAACGTTTTCTCCTACACCATGAAAATCAAACCTTCCCCTCTACGCCGTTACCCCATTAGTCCCCATTACAACCTCTGATGGCTGCCGCCCTAGCTCGATCCCTAGGAGTCTAGGTAAAAGACACCCCTTTCAGCCCTCCTTCTCACCTTTTTACTTTGCGTCTCCAGTTTTGCCTCACACAAGGTCTCTTCTTCCTCTGTGGATCCTCTACCTACATGTGTCTACCTGCTAATTGGACAGGCACATGCACACTAGTTTTCCTTACCCCCAAAATTCAATTTGCAAATAGAACCAAAGAGTTCCCTGTTCCCCTCATGACACCAACATGACAAAAAAGAGTTATTCCACTAATTCCCTTGCTTGTCGGTTTAGGACTTTCTGCCTCCACTATTGCTCTCGGTACTGCAATAACAGGCATTTCAACCTCTATCATGACCTTCTGTAGCCTCTCTAATGACTTCTCTGCTAGCATCACAGACATATCACAAACTTTATCAGTCCTCCAGGCCTAAGTTGACTCTTTAGCTGCAGTTGTCCTCCAAAACCGCTGAGGCCTTGACTTACTCACTACTGAAAAAGGAAGACTGTATATTCTTAAATGAAGAGTGTTGTTTTTACCTAAATCAATCTGGCCTGGTGTATGACAACATAAAAAAACTCAAGGATAGAGCCCAAAAACTTGCCAACCAAGCAAGTAATTATGCTGAACCCCCTTAGGCACTCTCTAATTAGACGTCCTAGGTCCTCCCAATTCTTAGTCCTTTAATACCTGTTTTTCTCCTTCTCTTATTCCATTTAATTTTTCAATTCATACAAAACCGTATCCAGGCCATCACCAATAATTCTACACGACAAATGTTTCTTCTAACAACCCCACAATATCACCCCTTACCACAAAATCTTCCTTCAGCTTAATCTCTCACATTCTAGGTTCCCACGCCTCCCCTAATCCCGCTCGAAGCAGCCCCGACAGACATCGTCCATTATCTCTCCATACCACCCCCAAAAATTTTCGCCGCCCCAACACTTCAACACTATTATGTTTTATTTTCCTTATTAATATAAGAAGAGAGGAATGTCAGGCCTCTGAGCCCAAGCTAAGCCATCATATCCCCTATGACCTGCACGTATACATCCAGATATCCTAAAGTAACTGAAGAATCACAAAAGAAGTGATATTTAAATGGCCTGTTCCTGCCTTAACTGATGACATTCCACCACAAAAGAAGTTAAAATGGCCAGTCCTTACCTTAACTGGTGACATTACCTTGTGAAATTCCTTCTCCTGGCTCATCCTGGCTCAAAAAGCTCCCCCACTGAGCACCTTGTGACCCCCACCCCTGCCCACCAGAGAACAACCCCCCTTTGACTGTAATTTTCCTTTACCTACCCAAATCTTGTAAAACAGCCCCACCCCTATCTCCCTTGGCTGACTCTTTTCGGACTCAGCCCGCCTGCACCCAGGTGAAACAGCCTTGTTGCTCACACAAAGCCTGTTTGGTGGTCTCTTCACAAGGATGCAAATGAAACTCTGTATCATTTTTTATTGTGTTTATTTGATATTCTCTTTTCTTCTTTATTAGTCTAGCTAGCAGTCTATTTCCTTAATTTAAAAAAAAAAAAAAAAAAAGCCCCTGGATTCACTGATTATTTGAAAAGTTTTTTGTATCTCTGTCTCCTTCAGTTCCACTCTGATGTTACTTTTTTCTTGTCTTCTGCTAGCTCAATCATCCCAGGTCAACATCCCAGGTCAATTCCTGCTGTGCTGGCAGCAGGAATTTCAAGCCAGTGATTCATAGCTTGCTGGGCTCCATGGGAGTGGGACCTGCTGAGCGAGACTACTTGGCTCCCTGGCTTCAGCCTCCTTTCCAGGTAAGTGAACGGTTCTGACTCTCTGGGGTTCCAGGCGCCACCAGGGGATGAAAAAAAAATTTCTGCAGCTGGCTCGGTGTCTGCCCGAACAGCCGCCCAGTTTTGTGCTTGAAACCCAGGGTCCTGGTGGTGTAGACTCACCATGGAATCTCCTGGTTTGCGGATTGCAAAAGCTATGGGAAAAGCATAGTATCTGGGTGGGATAGCACAGTCCCTCATGGCTTCCCTTGGCTGGGAAAGGGAGGCCTCCTGCTCCTTGCACTTCCCGGGTAAGGTGATGCCCCACCTTGCTTATGCTCGCCCTCCATGGGCTGCACCCACTGTCTAACCAGTCGCAATGAGATGAACAGGGTATCTCAGTTGGAAATGCAGAAATCACCCGCCTTCTGCATAGGTCTCACTGGGAGCTGCAGACTGGAGCTGTTCCTATTCGACCATCTTGCCAGAACCCCCAACAAGAATATTTTTAAAACAAAGTAAATACCACCATACTCCTGGAAAAAAAAATACACTTTTGCTGTCTGCCAAGAAGCAGCAGCATGGGGTTCACAAATAGTTGGATTCCTAGTAAAGATTCTGCCCAGCTGAAAGTTGGCTTTGAAAATAATGCGACCAGAAACTTTGGGAGAACAGAACTTTAAGTGGCTCAGATAGCCTTCTTAGAGTTTGGATTACCATTGGTTGTTCTCCTAAAGTGATAAGAAGTTTCTAGAGGAACAGTGTGGAGATCAAAATGGCCTATGATCACCAGAATGCTATATATCCAGCCCCTATGCCCTTTGTGCTGTACTTGCCTATGTGGGTTATAAGGACCCAAGTCCTACAGAGTCAGGAATCACCCTTCCCTTTAAAA
Organism: Pan paniscus; assembly: GCF_029289425.2. Lineage (NCBI taxonomy): Eukaryota > Metazoa > Chordata > Mammalia > Primates > Hominidae > Pan > Pan paniscus. Next base: position 64,683,514 of record NC_073258.2, read on the forward strand.
TCTTCCTTCTTTGACAAAGCCCCGCTCCTGCATGACTGCAGGAAATCCAGTTCTTTCCCAAAGTATTCCAGAGGATACCAAAGGTAGCTTACGTTTTCAACCAACATGGTGCCTCTCTGGTCTGCTTGTTTCTTATGGACCACCACTGGGCCTGAGCCTCTTCTCTCCATAGCTACAAACTTTTTGGGTACCACAAACCATACTTCTCCTTTTATTCCCCAAGAACAGCTAATAACAAAGCTTGAAGATAGCAAAAGGGGAGTATATGACAATAACTTAAAACTGGGAACTAGAGAGCAGCTTCTTTCTACTCCTGGTGTCACCCAAGGGTCCCTTCTGGCTTTTCCCCTGCCGCCTCTGCCCTGCTGCCCCTATGGTGGGGTCCATTCCCTTTTTTTCAGTTGGCATCTCTGGCTGACATGTTCTCCACCCCTAGGCAGCAAAGCCAGATTCCTTTATGGCTCTAAAATCTCTGCAGAGGTGTTTGTTTCCTAAAGTCATCTTTTCTATCATTAAGCAAAATAACTGGATTGTGCGCAGCCCCTGCTGGCTCATGTGTCACTAGTACTGGGCCTCCCTACCATTAAGGAACCCAGCACTTTCAAGTTCTCTGATTCTCCATGTGACATGCCCAAGTGAACCAATACCACCACTGCCCCAATCACCCACCCATTCCCAAAAAGTGAAAAATAAGCATACAAACAAGTGACTAGTGTTTAACTAATCTCAGAAACATTTGCATTCAGAGTACTTTCCCTTAGAATTTTCTCCTCTCCACTCCATGAGGAGTGGGTATGTGCTTTATTATATCAACAAGACTAAGAAGCCGCACCCGAGTGGTCCCACTCAAAGAAGAGATTTCTGTTTCTACCTCAAAATGCAGAAACCACTACAGATTAAAAGAGAAACACACACACACTTTAAGAAACTCTCCCTTCCTCATCTTCAAAGTGTGGGGTATGCATTCCAGATCTCTCAGCCTGATGGACAGCTTGGAAGTGGAAGGGACCAATGTCCAGCAAGTGGCCTTTGCCCCATGTCCATTGTGCCTTGTGTCTTCCCAGCCAACTCAGAACTCCTCACATCCAGCCCCCAGACTACCGCTCATGGGCTCAGGCAAAGGTGGGAGTAGCCAGGGTTTGGCACTTGGGAGACACTCAAAAATATTTTTTGGACAAACAAGTGAATGTGAGCCCTGAAACTTTCTAGAGAGTCTCTGTCCCATTGGGTTCAAGCCAGTAAAAAGCCAGAGAAGTGTCTTTCTGTCCCAGACATAAGCAAGAGATGGATGAGTCCTTTGTGCAGAAGTTAGTAAACACTCCTTGGTGTGGAGGAGTTTTTTGTTAATGAAACAACATCCAGTTTGTTTGATGAAAGATTAATATGGTCAATGAGCTCAAAGTCATCTTCAGATTAAAGCATTCACTAAAACATGGCTGGGTTAGTTTGCAGCTAAAAGGAATAAATATACTTTATAAAATATGAGTTCCTGGTACTCAGGTTCTGCTTCCAAGGAAGTCTCAACCTAGACCATATAATGAATAGAGACTGAAGGAAGAGGTATTGGGAACTCAACTGATTCTCAGGCAGGGGAAGTGTGAGAGGAAATGTGGAAGAGGAACTAGGGATATCAGTTTCATCCTGGTCATGATTCACAGAAATGAGTGCAGAGGGAAGACAAAGTCAGATGCCCAGACTGCAGTGTCGGGGAACAGGAGGCCATTGAGTTTAGATTGCTAAGAAAAGGATGGAGGGTAAAAACATTGAAGAGTTTCAGTGAGAGTCTATTTTCTCCAAATAGGAGAAAAGCTTATGGAGATACCAACAGACCTCATCTGAAACACTTTGAGGGTTCCATCTTGCTCTTTTCCACATTCTTCATATTTTCTAGGTATCTCTGGAGGCATAAGAGAACACTTCTCTAGCTTTTTTGGGTGGCTTCAGCTACCAGCTATCACTACAGTCCCCAGCCATAATTTCAGATCTTCCATCCTGTCAACTTTCTTCAAAACACAAAAATAACTCCTTTCTCTCCCTCACTCATACAGTAGAGTTCAATTGATTAAACTTATCAAATTATTTTAAATATTCATCTGAAATCAGTGAGACTAGAAACTTCATATTTTAGGGTAATTATGAGGTACAAAAGCAAGATAAATTGTCTTATCGATGACACTTTTGATAGAAGATTTTTAAACAATAAGGCATAAAGTTGATGTATAATTTTAAAAAGAAAATATTTCTTGGGATATGTGTTTCTAGATTAAGGTATGGTGGGCCCTGAATAACGAATCTCAGTTTTTCTTAAGGTCCTCCTCCTCTGAGCTACACTGTGGGTCGAAAAGGGCAGGATTATCATAAATGGAAAGAACCTAGAGGCATTTTAGTTAAATAAAAAGAACATCTGGAAAAAGACATCTTCGTTACTGGAAATATTCAAGCAGAGGTTTCTGGGATGTTTTTGATGGCACTCAAGCATCAGAGACCAAGGTCAGCCTAAGAAACAAGCAAGGTCCCATCCTACAAAGAGAGTGAAATTAGATCCGTATATGAAATGCCTAGCACAGTGCCTGGCGCATAAGAGATACACACTAGATACCAGATCCTTCCCATCCTGAGAGTCTGTGGGTCTATGCTCGTATATATTGGATGTATTTCTGGAAGGGTAATTGGATACATTGTAGATTCTTCCAGAAGTTCACAATTTTCTTAATCGGAGCCATTGAGAGAAGGCAAGGGAAGGAAGCATGTTCTTTTTGCTTGTGTCAGTAACTCTTCCTCTAGCTGGAGGTTTCATCACCTTCAGGCAGTTATTGGTTTGGGCTTTATGCTATCCACTACAGCTGAAATAACTGCTCCAGCAGCCTTCGCTCCTTCCATCAGGGCGTGCTCTACCTGCAAAGCACATCAGTTCACAGGACAATCAGTACCAATCCTAGGCTTGCACCCTCCCCTACCTCCACCCCACCATACCCATTCAGCAACCAGCCTGTCTGGAGTCTATTCCCAAGAGAAGAAGCAGTCCATGCTATCTTATATTTTCAAAACTCCTAGAGTAACAAGAGACCAAGAAAAGCCAGGATTGTTGGAGACAGACAACCCCTTCCTCCCTCTGTGCCATTTGGCCCAGGGTCTGCTTCCAGCGTGGGGCTCAGAGGCAAAGGATCTCACAGCACCACAGCCACTGAGGCCCTCATTCTACAAACAGGGGATCCAAGAGCCAGGGAGTGGAACTCACTTGGACAGAGCCATACAGTGAATTCGTGTCCAAACTTAGCTCTTGGGTTCTTGGGCCTCATGACTCCTAGGCCCAAGCTTCTTCAGAGCACTTCTTGTAATGCCCTCAGTCCTTGGGGTCTTCATGTGCAAATTCTCACGGGATGGGAGGTTTCTCACACCAGGGCCCACCAAGCCCCTGAAACTAGAGCAAAGCCTCACAAGAATGGAGTGCAGGCTGGAGAGGATGCAGAGCAGAGAGGAGGAAGGTGCAGAAAGTAAAGGGCACAGCAGGGAGGCTGCCAATGGTCACTGAGGATGGGCTGGCAAAAGCAGAGACTAACATTGGAATGTGAGCCCAATCTGCTTAGACAACAGAAGAAACATAGAAAAAAAATAGAATAATTATGTTCTTCTTTTAATCTTTAATTTTTTTCATCTCTTTAAAGGGGGATAATAGGTCAGGTGTGGTGGCTCACACCTGTAATCCCAGCACTTTGGGAGGCTGAGGCGTGTGGATCACGAGGTCAAGAGATTGAGACCATCCTGACCAACATGGTGAAACCCCATCTCTACTAAAAATACAAAAACTAGCTGGGCATGGTGGCGTGCACCTGTGATCCCAGCTACTCGGGAGGCTGAGGCAAGAGAACCGCTTGAACCTGGGAGGCAGAGGTTGCAGTGAGCCGAGATCACGCCATCGCACTCCAGTCTGGGTGACAGAGCAAGACTCTGTCTCAAAAAAAGGGGGGAGTAGTGATAATAAATACTTTCTCTGCTCATCTCATGGAGTTTTAGTAAGGATCACCTATTAACATGAATAGCCCAAGTTTTCACATACATTTAGGATTCAAAGTTATTTCACATGCACTGAACTACATGAATTTATTACTTCTCTATATGGGAGGAAGTGACAGAGCCAAATGCAGTATAGGCCAGGCAGGTAATGTGAGTGAGGCAGGTGGGTGACATACCTACCCCTTATCCCCTGCAAAGCCACAGCATGTCCCTACAGAGTGACAGCAAGTAGGAATGCCAGCCCAGTGGCCTGATCAATTGTATGTTAAAAAGAAAGCTGAGGGCCAGGCTCAGTGGCTCATGCCTGTAATCTAGCACTTTGGGAGGCCGAGGCGGGTGGATCACCTGAAGTCAGGCATTCGAGACCAGCCTGGCCAACATGGCAAAACCCCGTTTCTACTCAAAATACAAAAATTAGCCAGACGTGGTGGCGCACACCTAGTAATCCCAGCTACTTGGGAGACTGAGGCAGGAGAATCGCTTGAACCCAGGAGGCAGAGGTTGCAGTGAGCCGAGATTGCGCTACTGCACTCCAACTTGGGCGACAGAGCAAAACTCTGTCTCAAAAAAAAGAGAGAGAGAGAGAGAGAAGCTGAGAACCTACATCTTTTTATATAAAATTTCTATATTTTTAAATATTGGCAAGTAATTCAAACAAAAAGTGTGTGTGTGTGTGTGTGTGTGTGTCCAAGATGTGGCCCACAAGGTACTAGGTTGCAATTTTATCAATAGAGTATCTGCTTCTGCTTATCCCTGCTTTGTTAAGGAAGAAATGGTCTTTGGCCAGTCACGGTGGCTTACACCTGTAATCCCAGCACTTTGGGAGGTCGAAGTGGAGGATCACTTGAGCCCAGGAGTTCAAGACCAGCCTGGGCAACATAGCAAAACCACCTCTCTACAAAAACATTAAAATTAACTGGGTGTGGTGATGCACACCTGAAGTCCCAGCTATTCAGGAGGCTAAGGCAGGAGGACGGCCTGAGCCCAGGAGGTTGTGGCTGCAATGAGCCATGATTATGTGATTACACTCCAGCCTAGGTGACAGAGTGAGATCCTGTCTCCAAAGAAAGAGGGGAAAAAAAGAAAAGAAAGAAAAGCTTTCAGAAATATACTGATTTGACCAAGGATACCCCTCTAGTTAATAGTTGAGCTGGGGCTCCAACCGCTGGTCTTACTATTAGCCCAGTGCCTTTTCTACTCCTCCCTGGGTTAATAAAGGTGAAAATACCTCCTGAACCATAAAGTCCTGCAGAAATAGAAGGCCCTACTAGTATAACGAATAATATAATGAAAGCCCTGATTACCATTCTGATCACTAATGAAATGACAAACCCCAAGAAAGCTCTGGAAGAAGCCATCATCAGAGCAAATGGGGTCACACCTGCTGGCTCCGGGGTATGCCGTATCTGAGGCCATTGACAAAGTGCTCACAGTTCCCTTCAATCAGGCTGTACTGCACGATCTTGTTGACCATCTTTTTTGTACGCTGGATGATCTTGTCCACCGGCAGGGGCAGGTACGTCCCATCTAGCTTGTTGTTGACCTTCCAGGAGCAGCCATGCAGCACATCCTCCAGACGACTGTATTTCACCACGGCCTGATTGCTAAAGATGGAAGTAATGCTGCCCACCTCAAACTCCTCACCTGGAGACCAAAGACAAACAAAGGTTGGGAAATACAAGGAGTAGCAAAGCAGAGCACAGTCTAAGACTCTGAGTAAGCTGCTTCCCCTGGAGTCTCATTGGCACCATCAGTAGAAGGGTGGCAGAAGAGGGGAAGTTGGAATCAAAGAACCGCAGAGAATCAACTTTCCTGAGAAGCCCTTTGCCCTGCGCCTCACTCCCTGCTCTCAACCCGCACAGGAGTCTCTTTCTCATTAAACTCTTGGAGCACCTTCCCATGTGGTCCCAGACTGTGTTGCACTGACCTACCCAAGTCCTAGGATTTGAGTCTCATTTCCTGAGAAGACTTCAGTAATCTTCACAAACATGTAAAGAGCACTCTCTATGTAAGTGTCAGCTCATGGGTAAAAGGCCATCACATACATGATTATGGTGGTTCCATGTCACGCCTCCCTCTGGGGCTGCCACAGGGGCACAGGGGAAGCCAGCCAAGCAGGGCTCTGAATGGCACCTGCTCCTGCCAGCTTCCACCTACAGCCACTTGACTGACCTCTACTCAAATACGGGGATTCTCATTAAGGGTATGTTTGAAAACAGGGTTCCACAGCTTTGAAAAAAGAAATGTTTGAAAGGTGCTACATTATCATATTCAGCCCTGAGATGAGACAGAGACTCAAAGCGGGTCAGGAACCTGCCCAAAGCTGGGTGGGTAGTCATTTAAAGTAGCACTGCTACAACCATGTTGATATGCAAATGTGTATACCCTTCCCTTTATAAGTTGTCCAAGGGCAAGAAATGCTCCATGATCTTTTCTTACAAATGTGAAGAAAATCTGCTGATTTTATAAAAGCTGGCAACAGATAATTCAGCATTCAGGAGCAGAAATGGCAGAATTCATTTTCAGAGAGCAAGATAGGGGTGGGCGAAGACATAACTGATAAGTATCTCTGTGGTTGTACAAGAGGGAAACTCCTGGATTTAGTCTGGAAAGAAGAGATGAATTTCTACATTCTTTGAGTAGGTTCCGAGACAAGAAGTGGGAAGGGTATGAGTGGATGGGGCAGAGAAGAGAGGCAATGAGAAAGGGGCTCTGCTCCATGGGAACATCCCTGCATGGTGAGAGACTGGGCCAGAGGAAGAGGACAGGACACAGGGATGACAGCTGAGAAGAAGTTAGGACAAAAGGCCTTTGGTATAGTGCCCTTCTGTAATTCAACTTTGAACTGGCAATACCTGCACAGGAGACAGCATTCAAAATGCATTCAATGGTATTCAACAGGGTCTGCCTACCCCTTCCTCTCCCAAACCCCAACCCTTATCAGGCCTCATCTCCTGAGATAACCATTGTGACCAGCAGTTCTAGATACCAAATTTTAAGTTGTTTCCCATTTTGCTGTACTCTTCCTCTACTATCATCACCTCCTCCCCCATCAAATCTCCACTAAGATTTAATTAACACAAATTGAATCTCAGCCATATGTTAAGCAGCTGTGAGAAATGAAAGGAGGGCTGTATCTACATTTAGGGTGAAACAGCATGGAGCATGTTGGAACAGCAGCGAGACAAGGTGAGGACGAAGGTGCCAAACGTGATCAAGAAGCCAGATGCAGTGTCTTGAGGACTACAGAAAACAAATGACAATCAGAACATGTGAGCATCTGCACCCTCCTTGGGGAATCCTCAGAAAGATGAGGATAGATGCTCAACTTTTGTCAATACAAAATGGAGCTCAAGTTCTAAAATGTGTGTATTTAAACAAAGGGCCCTCTAGGAGGTCAGGGAACTTGGGCCACGCTCTTTACACTTGTATCACTCTTAGGCCTGGACACTCATTGGTTTTTGGTGAACAGAGACCAAGCTCTGTCACACAGTAAACAAAGGTCCAGTCATGCTTCAAGGGGTCCCATTGCTAAAGAATGGCAGTAACTGAGGAACACAGTAATTAACTGTGCTTCTATTTACTTTGCTAACTTCAATATCAGTATTTCAATAGACTATTCACTCTTACTCGGGGGAGCCAGATGGACCACGCAATCATCTTCTACATAGATGGCCCAGTGCTCATAGCCAATTCGAAAAATCTCAATCAGGTCTCCAGGTCTGGGTCTTGGTTTTCCCTATAATGGAAAAATAAAAGATAAATGGCACATGCTCAAGGAACTCCAGAGACCTTGTTTTAGGATCAGGGACAGCTCAGCCTAAAGATCACCTCAGTGTGGTTCATCACTTCACAGAAACCCAAGCTAAAGAAATTTCTCTTCCCACCAAGGACCAAAGAAGTCCCCTCCTCTCCTACCACCACTCACATTACTAAAGCCATCAAGGATACCCGTGCCAGTTATCAATGTATTGCCTCTCAGCTGTGAATGTATCCTCCAATATATACTCTGTGATAGATGACTAAACTTGTTTTAAGCATTTCTTCCTTAAAGCAAGTAAGATGTTAAGCCTTCTCAGTAAAGGGTGCTGGCTTTCTCTTGTACTGCAAGAGAAAGGGGTTCTCCTGCACTTTCTGGCTGGCTTGGGCAGGATGATGGTCAGTAGTGTGGGTGTGTGGACATCTAGTAGAGTTCTACCTCAGACCCAGAATCCTCAAGGCCTCCTGCCCCTGCTGGCACCCTGATTCCCTCTGCAGGGCCCCCATGTGACCCACCTGAAGCCCAGAGGGTGCCCCCATTCTCTGCACACCCACACCACCAGTTGCTAATAGCCACTTCAGTCCTGCTTGCCCAGCAAATGCAAACTTCTCTATTATCGTGTGTGTGTGTGTGTGTGTGTGTGTGTGTGTGTGTGTGTGTGTGAGAGAGAGAGAGAGAGAGAGAGAGACAGGTAGAGAGACAATGAGAATATACATGAATAGGTAGGCATAGAGTTGTAAATATGATAAGCATCCGTCTTTTTAAAAAATATTTGACCAGAGCTCCAGGTTGCACCTTCACTGCTGTGTTATCATCTCCTAGAGACCCAGCTTCTGTGGCCCTGTGACCTGCAGGTCTTTGGAAATCCATAGCTAAGATGTTAGGACTCCCCTGGAAGCCTAGAAATGGTATTGCTGTCTCTAAGCCAGACCTGATCAACTACCTGGAGCAAAGAAAAGAGCCCTGGAATATGGAGAGACACAAGATGGTAGCGAAACACCCAGTTACATGTTCTCATTTCACCCAAGACCTTTGGCCAAAACAGGGTATAAAAGATTCATTCCCAAAAGTGATACTAAAAAGATATGGAAAATGTGAACATGAGAATTTACAATTAAGGAAAGGCTGTAAAAGTGTGGGTGAGTGCAAAGTGCACAAAGGAGGTCATAATGGACTTAATTAATGTCATTAATGTCGTTAATTTGTCAACTACTCAGAGCAAAATATTTTAATGTAATACATATGTGAAAGTCTCTAGCAAATTTTCGAATTCAAATAGACATAAGACATGACATACTGGAGAGAAACCTTTCAAATGTAAAGAATATGGCAAATTGGCCAGGTGCAGTGGCTCACACCTTTAATACTAGCACTTTGGGAGGCCAAGGTGGGCGGATCACCTGAGGCCAGGAGTTCAAGACCAGCCTGACCAGCATGGTGAAACCCCATCTCCACTAAAAATACAAAAAAATTAGCCAGGCTTGGTGGCACGCACCTACAGTTCCAGCTATTCAGGAGGCTGAGGCAGGAGAATAGCTTGAACCCAGGAGGTGGAAGTTGCAGTGAGCTAAGATCGCGCCATTGCACTTCAGCCTGGGTGACAGAGCAAGACTCCCATCTCAAAAAAAAAAAAAAAAAAAAAGAATGTGGCAAATTATTTCACATGCTCTCACACCTAACTCAATGTCAGAGAAGTCATACTAGACAGAATTCTTACAGATATGAATAATGTGGCAAAGCCTTTAACTGGTCTTCAAACCTTAATGAATATAAGAGAATTCATAGTAGAGAGAAACCCTATAAATGTAAAGGATGTGACAAAGCCTTTTAAGTGCATCTCAAGCCTTAGTAAACACAAGATAATTCGTGCTGGAGAAAAACCCTACAAATGCAAAGAATGTGGTAAAGCTTTTAACCAGTCTTCAAATCTTATTATACATAAGAGATTCATACTGGAGAGAAACCCTATGATTGAATATGGCAAAGCATTTTAAAGGTCCTTAAACATAAGATAATTCATACCGGAGATAAACTCTACAAATCTGAAAAATGTGGAAAAGCTTTTAACCACACCTCATACTTTTCTAAACATAAAATAAATTATACTGGTGAGAAATCCTAGAAATGTGAAGAACGTGGCAAAGCCTTTAAATGGATGTCACACCTTACTGTATGTAAGATAATTCATACTAAAGAAAACCCCTACAAATATAAATAATGTGGCAAAACTTTTAATTAATGTTCGTGCCTTATTGCACACGAAAGCATTTATACTTTAGAAAAATTGTACAAATATAAGGAATTTGGAAAAGCCATTGCTATCTGCTCACATCTTACTCAAAATCAGAGAATTCATACTTAATGAAACCATTATAAATGTAATTACTGTAAAAAAAAAACTTTCAGAAAATATAAGCCTTTAAAGTGAATAAGAGTATTTATTCTGAAGAAAAACATTACATATATAAAGAGGATTGTAGTACCTTTACTTGTATTACAAACTTTATTGTACACATTTTATACTAGAGGAAAACACCAAAGCAGTTGTTCAAACCTTGTTGAACATCAGAGAATTTATGTTGCAAAGAAACCTTACAGATGAAATGAATGTAGAAACACATTTGTTTAAACACTCCAGCATGGAGAACACCAGAGAGTTCATACTAAAAGATACTTTTGCAGATGCAGTAAATGTGAAAAAAATATTTAATCAAACATTAAGTCTATATAAACATCAGAGGATTCACAGTAGAAAGAACTAAAGTACTGACACTTCATCCATTACACTAAATCAGAGTGTTGAGTACAGAAAATAATTCAAAGCTAAAACTGTCAGATTTTTTTTGTATATAACTTTAAAAGAAACAGAAGACTTTTTTTGAAGAGTTATAATTACAAAGTATTTGTTTTCCCTTGAAAAAATTATAGTTTGTTGAAAGCAAATGTAATTTAATTCTCGAATTACTTCATGCTGTTCCTTCATTCCTATTGTTTATGTGAAAGCATGTGATCCATTATTGCTGCATCAGATCTATGATAGATTCTTTTTCATTAGTTGGGCATTATTTATGACCATTTCCATGGAAGAGTAAAGACATTGAAATGTAAGGTGCGCAATGAAAATCTAAGTGGAGAGGCTCTTTGTGGTTGACTTATAACATTGTTTGAGTGAAGCAAGAGGTAGGTGTTCAGAGTAATATTCTTCTACATGATAGTGAGACAAAAACATTTTGAATTTTAGTAGTAAATCATTTTACCAATTGTACTTTTATGTAATAAAATGCAGTACATTTTGAAATTCTGATTTAAGATTACAGGTGAACTTAATTTTTTAAACAAAATTGTTTTTAAAAAACATTAATAGTCTGGATAAAGAAAATGTGGAATACTATGCAGCCATAAAAAGGATGAGATCATGTCCTTTGCAGGGACATGGTTGGAGCTGGAAGCCGTTATCCTAAGCAAACTAACACAGGAACTGAAAACCAAACACCGCATGTTCTCACTTATAAATGGGAGCTGAATGATGAGAACACGTGGACACACAGGAAGGGGAACAACACACATTTGGGGCCTGTCAGGGTGGGGGTTGGAGGAGGGAGAGCATCAGGAACAATAGTGAATGGATGCTGGACTTAATACTAAGGTGATGGGTTGATCTGTGCACAAACCACCATAGCACAATTTTACCTATGTAACAAACCTGCACATCCTGCACACATACCCCAGAACTTAAAAGTTGAAGAAAAAAAAAGGAAAGAAAAAAACAGCCCAAACAGCCATCAATAAGGACCAGTTGAGTAAATAATCCTATATCCACACACACAGAGACATTAGAGAGAACAAGTTGAATTTACATGAGCAGCGTAATGCTGCTGAGATTCATGCTTGCTGCAGCCTGTGTCAGTTACTCCATTATATGGAGGCACCACATTTTGCTTAACCAACATTGTTCTTTTTCAGTATCACTTTGGCTATCACAGGTCCTTTGTCTTTCCATGTAAATTTTAGGATCACTTCATCAATGGTTATCAAAAAAAATATTTTGACAGGGATTGTGTTTAATCTGTAGATCAATTTGGTGAAGACTGCCACCTTAAGATTGCAGATATTTCGCAATCCACAAACATGGAATTTTTTGTGTGTACTTAAATCTTCAATCTCCCTTACTAATGTTTTGTAGCCTAACATTTTTGTTAAAGTTATTCCTAAGTATTTTTATGCTATGATGAATAGAATTATTTTTTTAATTTCATTTTCAGGTAGTTCACTTGTAATATATAGAAATTCCATTGATTTTTGTACATTAGCCTTATATTCTGCAACTTTGCTGAACATATTTAATTCTAATGGTTTTGCGGCCCAGGCGCGGTGGCTCATGCCTGTAATCCCAGCACTTTGGGAGGCCAAGGTGGGTGGATCACTTGAGGCAAGGAATTCAAGACCAGCCTGGGCAATATGGTGAAACCCCATCTCTATTAAAAATACAAAAAAAAAAAAAAAAAGAGCCAGGAGTGGTGGCGCACGCCTGTAGCCCCAGTTACTTGGGAGGCTGAGGCACGAGAATCGCTTGAATCCGGGAGGCAGAGGTGGAAGTGAGCTGAGATCGTGCCACTGCACCACCGCACTCCAGCATAGGTGACAGAGCAAGACTCTGTCTCAAAAAAAAAAAAGTTCTAATAGTTTTGTAAGTACAGCCATGTCTCATTTTACTGTGCTTTGCTTTATTGTGCTTCACAGATATTTCATTTTTTACAGATTAAAGGTTTGTGACAACCGTGCGTCAGATAAGTCAATTGGCGCCTTTTTTCAAACAGCGTGTGCTCGCTTTGTTAGCATTTTTTAGCAATAAAGTATTTTTAATTAAAGCATGTACTTTTTTACATGTAATGCTATTGCAAATTTAATAGGCTACAGAATAATGTAAACATAACTTTTATATGCACTGGGAAACCAAAAAATGTGTGCGACTCACTTTCTTGCAATATTCGTTTTATTCTGACGGTCTAGAACCAAACCCACAATATGTCTGAAGTATACCTGTATGTGATTGATTCCTTAGGATTTTCTACATACATTGAATTTTTCATAGGTGCCCTTTTTCAAGTTGAGGAAACTCCCTTTAATTGAGTTCAAGAGAATTTTTTTTATCATGAATGGCAGATTTTGTCAAATGCTTTTTCCAGAGGTATTGAGATGATAATATGATTTTTGTCCTTTACTCTATTAACATGATTTTTTTGTTGTTGTTTTGTTTTTTGTTTTGTTTTTTTTTTTTGGTTTTTTGAGAGGAAGTCTCACTCTGTTGCCCAGGCTGGAGTGCAGTGGCGCGATCTTGGCTCACTGCAACCTCCACCTCCTGGGTTCAAGTGATTCTCGTGCCTCAGCCTCCCGAGTAGCTGGATTACAGGCGTGCGTCACCACTCCCAGGTAATTTGTTTGGTTTGTTTCACCTTGTTAACCAGGCTGATCTCAAACTCCTGACCTCAAGTGATCCGCCTGCCTCCACCTCCCAAAGGGCTAGGATTACAGGCATGCCCCACAGCGCCCAGCCCTGGTATATTACATTAATTGACTTGGGGGTGTTATACCAAACTTGCATTTCTGGGATAAATCTTAGTCATCGTGTATAATCATTTTTATATACATGCTGGATTCCATTTGCTAGCATTTTTCTGAGGGTTTTTACATGTATATTCATAGAGATATTAGTCTTGTAGTTTTCTTTTTTTGAGATATCTTGGCTTTGGTATCAAGGTAATACTGGCCTCACAGAATGAGTTGGGAAGCATTTCTTCCTCTATTTTCAGAAAGAGTTTATGAAAGATTGGTAATTTTTCTTATTTAAACGCATGGTAGAATTCTTGAGCAAAGCCATCTGGGCATGAGATTTTCTTTGTGAAAAGATTTTTATTTACTAATTCAATTTAGATTTTCTAGTTTTTCTTGAGCCAGTTTTATAATTTGTGTCTTTCCAGGAACTTACCCAATTCATCTCAGTTGTCTAATTTGTTTGCTTAAAGTTTTTCATAGTGTTCCCTTTTATGTCTATAAGATTGATAGTGAGCCCCCTCTTACATTCCCAGTTTTGGCAATTTGAGTGCTCTCTCTTTTTTTCTTGGTTAGTGTAGCTAAAAGTTTGTCTATTTTACCTTTCCAAAATACTATCTTTTGGCTTCATTCATTTTCTTTATTGATTTCTGTTTTCTATTTCATTGATTTCTACTCCAGTTGTTATCATTTTCTTACTTCTGCTTGTTTTGGTTTTAGTTTGCTTTGTTTCCCTAGTTTCCTAAGGTGGGAGCTTAGATTATTGATTTGAGATATTTTTTCCTTTCTAATACAGGCATTTGCAGCTGTAAATTTTCCTCTAAGCACTTCAGCTGCATCTCATAAAATTGATATGTTCTGTGTTCATTTTCACTCAACTCAAAATATTTTCTAACTTCCTTGTTCCTTTTTTGACCATGGGTTATTTAGATGTATGTTGCTTAATTTCCAAATACTTGTGAATTTCCCAAAATATCACTTGGCTATTAATTTCTAATTTAATTTCATGTGATCAGATAAAATATTTTGCAGGATTTCAATCCCTTCAAATTTACTGAGACTTGCTTTATGGCCTAGAAGAGGGTCTACGCTGGAAAACACTCATGTGTGCTAGAGAAGAATATGTATTCTGTTATTGAGTAAAATGTTTTATAAATGTCAGTTAGATCATGTCAGTTAGTTGCTTACATCTTCTATCTGCTCACTGATTTTCTGTCTAGTTGTTCTATCCAGTATTGAGAGTGGGGTATTGAAGTCTCCCAACTATTATTTCTGAATTCCCAATTTATCCCTTTATTTCTATCAGTTTTTGCTTCATACTTTTTGGGATTATTTTGTTGGATATGTATATGTTTATAATTGTTATATCTTCCTGATGAATTCACCTTTTGTCATTATAGAATGACCCTTTTTTTCTAATAATACCTCTTCTCTTAAAGTCTATTTTGTCTGATATTAGTACAACCACTCCTGCTATGGCTACTGTTTATATCAACCTATTTGTGACTTTAGATCTAAAGTGTGTCTCTTGTGGATGGCATATAACTGGATCTTGTACTATCAAGTCATATGATCTCTGCCTTTTTTTGGTGTGTTTAATTCATTCACATTTAATGTTACTATTAATAAAGTTGGATTTATGACTATAATTTTACTGTCAATCTTCTGTACATCACGTCTTTTTTGTTCCTCTGTTCCTCTTTTGCCTTCTTTTTTGTATCAAATACGTATGTTCTAATGATCATTTTAATTCCTCTGTTAACTTTTTAATAACATTTTTAATTGTTTTCTTTGTGGTTGCTCTAGGGATTACAATGTGCATCTTGACTTATTGCTGTCTACTTCAGATTAATACTAACTTAATTCCTGTAAAATATGGAAACTTAAAATTAGCTCCATTCCTTCTTCCCTCCTTTATGTTATTATTGTCAGATATATTACATCCAAATATGTTATAAACCGAAGACAGTGTTACAAATATTGCTTTATACAAATTTTTGTCTTTTAAATTAGTTAAGAGGAAAAGGAAAAAGTATACTTATCGTCATTTATATTAACTACATTTTACCATTTCTGGTACTCTCCATTTCTTCCTGTTGATTAAGATACTTACTGTCTGGTGTCATTGATCTAATACAGCTTCATTTCAGTCCCTCTCCTTTGTGCTATTACTATTATATTTATTATATATTTGCATGTTATACGACCAAGAATAGGATTTATAACTAGTTTTATTCAATTACCTTTCAAATTGGTCAGCATAAATGATAAAATATATATTTATATTCTTCTGTATAATTACCTTTACTGGTGCTTTGTATTTCATGTGGCTTAGAATGCTATCTGGTGTGACTTTCTTTCCACCCGAAGAATTTTCTTTGCTATTTACTTTAAGGCAAGTGTGCTAGCCACAAATTCTCTCATTCTCCATTCATCTGGGACTATCTTTATTTCACCTTCATTTTTGCGAGATATATTACTGGATACAAAATTATTGGTTAACAGGTTTTTTTCTTTCAGCACTTTTAATATGTCATCCCACTGCCTTCTGGTCTCCATTGTTTCTGATGAAAAGTTGACTATTGTTTTTTATTGTGCATCTCTTGTATACAATAAGTCTTTTTTTCTCTTGCTGTTTTCAAGATTCTCTCTTTGTGTTTGGCTTTCATCTGTTTGAATGATATGTCTGGGTATTCACAGAGCTTCTTGGGTGTATAGATTAATGTTTTACATCAAATTTGGAAAGTATTCAGTTATCTTTTATATAGGTATTTTTTTCTGCCTTTTTATCGTCTCGCTTTCTGGGACCCCAATTATACATTTGTTGGTTTGCTCAATGGTGTCTCCTTGGCCTCTGAGGCTCTGTTCATTTTTCTTTTTCTTTTTCCTCCTACTCTTCATACTAGGTAGTTGCTGTTGATCCATCTTTGAGTTTGCTGATTCTTTTTTCTTTTTGGTAACTCAAATTTGCTGTTAAATCACTCTAGTGAATGTTTTATTTTGGCCATTGTGTTTTTCAACCCCAGTATTTTCATTTGGTGCTTCTTTATCATTTCTACCTCCTTATTAATATTCTATATTTGATCGGTCATTGTCATTCCACTTTCCTTTAATTCTTTAAACTTGATTTTATTTACTTCTTTAAACATACTCATAATAGCAGTTTAGAAGTATTTGCTACATGCAACATGTAGGCCCACTAGGAAAGAGTCTCTAATGTTTTTGCGTGTATGGGTCACTCTTTCCTGTTTCTTTGCAGGTCTCATAATTTGTTGTTGAAAAACTGGACATTCTAGGTAACATACCGTAACAACTGTGGGTTCTGATCTCCTTCCCCACCCAACCAGGGCTGACGGTTGTTGCTGTTTGCTTGTTTGTTTGTTGTTTGTTTAGTGACCCACCTGGACTGATTCTGTGATGTCTGTTTGTCTCACAGCATGTAACCACTGAGATATCTGCTTAGAGTTTTTTTCTTGTTTTTATTTTTATTTATTTTTTTGAGACAGAGTCTCGCCGTGTCGCCCAGGCTGGAGTGCAATGGTGTGATCTCGGCCCACTGCAACCTCCGCCTTCCAGGTTCAAACGATTCTCCTGCCTCAGCCTCCTGAGTAGCTGAGATTACAGGTGCCTGCCACCATGCACAGCTAATTTTTGTATTTTAGTAGAGACAGGGTTTCACCATGTTGGCCAGGCTGGTCTCGAACTCCTGACCTCGTGATCCGCCCACGTCAGCCTCCCAAAGTGCTGGGATTACAGGCGTGAGCCACAGTGCCCGGCTTCTTGTTTTTAAGCCTGGCTTCCTAGATCGGCATAGCTTAATGGCCAGAAGTTGAGCCACACCTTGTGCTGGGAAGGCTTTACCTTTTGTCAGTGGATCTCTGTGTGGCTTGGAGAATTCATTCCAAGTTCCAGATTTTTATGAGTCTCCAGTCTGTCCTGAATGTGAATGTGTATGCAGCCTTGTGCATACCTTCTAGACCACCAGATACATGTGGCAGCTTTTCAAGACCCTCTTTAGTTGTATCATTACCTGGATTTCCATGTTAAATTTTTGGCAGGCCTGTTGGCCTATTGCTTGTCCTAACCAGTACTGCAACCTCAAGCTAGCTGCAATTTTGGTCTTCCATGATTGTCACTGAGATAACTATTGTTTTCAACATCCCTGGGCATGGAAGTAAAAGTCAGTCACCCTCTGCTGCCACTGCCATTCCCTCCCACAAGCCCCACCCACCTGGATAGAACTTCCTTACCACAACCATAGAGCTGGAGGTGAAGGGGCAATGCTAAAACACTACAGACTTCCACTGTTCTTTCTGGGAACCAGTAGACTTTCTTTTTTTTTTTTTTTTAGACGGAGTCTTGCTCTGTTACCTCTGTTACCCAGGCTGGAGTGCAGTGGTGCGATCTCAGCTCACTGCAACCTCCGCCTCCCTGGTTTCAAGGGATTGTCCTGCCTCAGCCACCGGAGTAGCTGGGACTACAGGCTCGCGCCACCACGCCCTGCTAATTTTTTGTATTTTTAGTAGAGACAGGGTTTTACCGTGTTAGCCAGGATGGTCTCAATCTCCTGACCTGCCCGCCTTGGCCTCCCAAAGTGCTGGGATTACAGGCGTGAGCCCACGCCCGACCACGGCTGGACTTTCTTAAATTAACCCTTCTCAATTTGTTGTATGGCTTTGGTCAAATTTCCAGTCTTTAAATGACTGTCTTTGGCAATTTTGTCTAGCTTTATAATTGTTTTGGGAAAAGAGGATTTGCTGAGATCTGCACTCAGCCATTCCACAAGTCCTGCCCACTTGCAGGAATGAGTTTTTGTGGGCCCAAAGCAAACAGTATACACTACAATATTTCATGGAAGGAACTGAGGCCAAGAGAGAGGAAGTGCTTTGTCTAAAGTCCCACAGCAAGTCCATGGTCGAGCTAGGACCAGAACTACTCCCTTGCCCCTGCCAACAAACCAACTCTTTCTTCTGCCTTAAAGGGAAAATGTAATGGCAGCCACATATCCACTAGAGGGCTCCCCATACCAGGCTTCTCACCCAGAAAGCAGAATGATATTGCAGGAGACTTCAAACTGGACTTCATTTTCTTTTGCCATAAGCCCAGGGAAAGCAATAGGGATATCCCCCACCATAAATCCCAGAAGCTGGTAGTATACAGAAGAGGTTGAGGGCTATGAGTTGGGAAGACAGCATGTGAGTGATGTAGATGGATACAGAGGAGCAGAAAGCAGCCAAGAGAGTAAGTGAAGAAAGGGAAAGTGGAGGAGAGCTCTTTCTCGTCCTTTGAAGAAGACTAAAAAGGAACAATAGCAAATAGTATTTTCTTTGTGATTCGGATAGTAATAAGACTATATTGCTTTAAGCAGATGCCTCGGTCTTCATAAATGGCAAAGGATCAGAGAAACTGTTTTAAAATGTTCTAAGAAAGTCTGAAGTTTAAATATTTTGAAGCTCATTTTAAAAAATCAAGTCAGGTTCAACATTTGCATGTGCAGATGCAGGTAAACAGTTAAATTGCCTTTAATTTATAATTTAGGTATATACAGATTTTTTATTCATAGGTTGTCTAATTATTTTTTCCTTTCAGACATAGGTAAATGAGAGAGGAAGAGAAGTTATTTAGCCTAATTTCTTTATATGAACATATGTGCTAAGCTGAGGCCATTTCTGCTATTATACACACATGACACAGGAGAGCCCATAGGCCCATCCTCACTGTTACAGTAATCTAAGGACCATTACTATCTAAGTCCTGACACTGGTCAGGAAGAAAAACAGAAATGCCCATGGACAAAAGATGAACAAGAAGTGAAGAACAGGTGCCAGAGCTCAAATCAATCCAACTCAGGCTATTATTTCTGGCATTGATCAGGGTGAAAGAAATGGCAGTAACAGTAAGATTATGGGACAGGTTTTTCTGAGTCAGTCCAGAGGGAAAGCCACTTGACACGTTATGTTACTCTTGAACCAACCCCTGATTCCATCTCACTCTACCTGAGCACAGACCCCAATACCTTAGAGTCCTAACCAATGCCTTTCACCCACCATCCACCATATCTAGTGGAGGGCAGGGCTCTCAGAGTCGGCCAAGCCAGCTGGACGGTCACGTCTGTTCTTCGTAGGAATATGCAGTCCGTTCTTCACCATCCCTCCACCTTGGACACACTTCCCCACCAACCAAATAGCCAGTTACTTCCCACCCAACATGGCTAGGTCATTCCCTATGACAACAAACAAGCTATCAATCAAATCCTTGTTGTTGTTTCCTGGAAAACTGACAGCAAGAAGATAGCCCAATTCATTGTGAGGCCAGTCTAAGCCAGAAGAAAGCTCACAAAACCCAAGTTCTGTTCATCAGGGATGTCGAACAAGCTTTGTGGTACAGAAAATAGAAGGTTCAGGGATTGGAGAAGGAAAGAGGAGGGAATTTTGGAATTTTAGGTATTTTATTTTCATTTTAATACTCTCTCATCTGCAATATTGCCACTGGATGAGGTAGTAAGGTATAAAACTAAATGGGATTCACAGAGACTTAACAGTTATCCACTCTCTTGTTAAATTTCCTCCCACTGTAAATCGATTATATTGAGTATTGATTCTCAGCCTTGGTTACAAATTGAAATCGCCTGTGGAGCTTTAAAAAGTTCAGATTGGTCTGGAGTATAGCCTGGGTGCCAGAGTTTTAAAAGCTCCTTAGGTGAGTTTAAGGTGCAGCCAAGGTTGTGGTTATACTGGGGTCTTTTCTACAGTCCCATCCTTCCCTTTTTCTTTTCTTTAACATCTCTCCAGCATTTCATGAAGTTCTGCTAACTTCATGAGCCACAGAGTAGCTGTCTGTATGCTCCAGAGCCACCTCCAATCCCAGCTGATGCTGCCACCTTCAATTCTAGGTGAAGATTTTGCTGCCCTGTTTGTCTTTGTGTGATTGGATTAATTCGAAAGCCTTGTCTTCAAGCTCTTTCTTTTATTAATACTTGTTCAGTTCTATTTCCCATGCATTTTGTATATCTCTAAGTGTGTCTTTCATTTCCATAAGTTGTGCTTTTAATTTATAATTTCTATTTTTCTGGAGCATTTTTCATCCATATGCTGTATTGTCTTAAAAAATTGCTTTAACTTGGTTTTCACCTTTCTCTGGTATCTCCTTGAATAGCTTAATAATCAACCTTCTGGGCTGGGTGTGGTGGCTCACGCCTATAATCCCAGCACTGTGGGAGGCCGAGGCAGGTGGATCACCTGAGCTCAGGTGTTCAAGACCAGCCTGGCCAATATGGCAAAACCCCTCCTCTACTAAAACTACAAAAATTAGTGAGACATGGTGGCACATGCCTGTAATCCCAGCAACTGGGGAGGCTGAGGCAGGAGAATCACTTGAACCTGGGAGATGGAGGTTGCAGTGAGCCGAGATCATGCCATTGCACTCCAGCCTGGGTGACAGAGCAAGACTCCATCTCAAAAATAATAATAATAATAATAATAATCAACCTTCTGAATTCTGTTTGTCCCTTTAGAATAAATGGTCATTTCAAAGCTCCCCGTACATCTGCACAGGCTGACAACCCAGCTCTGGCCCTTCTCCCGGAAACAGGTGCCCACTTAGAGAAACTCCTCTTTTCTAAGGCCTCCTATCTGACAAAGAAAAAAATAATCATAGCAAAGACTTGGAACCAACCCACATGTCCAACAATGATAGACTGGATTAAGAAAATGTGGCACATATACACCATGGAATACTATGCAGCCATAAAAAATGATGAGTTCATGTCCTTTGTAGGGACACAGATGAAGCTGGAAACCATCATTCTCAGCAAACTATCGCAAGGACCAAAAACCAAACACTGCATGTTCTCACTCATAGGTGGGAACTGAACAATGAGAACACATGGACACAGGAAGAGGAACATCACACACCAGGGACTGTTGTGGGGTAGGGGGAGGGGGGAGGGATAGAATTAGGAGACATACCTAATGCTAAATGATGAGTTAATAGGTGCAGCGCACCAACATGGCACATGTATACATATGTAACAAACCTGCACGTTGTGCACATGTACCCTAAAACTTAAAGTATAATAATAAAAAAAAAAGAAAAAAATAATCAAAAGTATGAACAAAGCCTCCTAGAAATTTGGGATTATCTCAAATGACCAAAACTAAAAATAATTAGTGTTCCTGAGGAAGAAGAGGAATCTAAAAGTTTGGAAAACACATTTGAGGGAATAATTGAGAAAAATTTCCCTGGCCTTACCACAGATCTAGACATCCAAATACAGGAAACTCAACAACTGGGAAATTTATCACAAAAAGATCATCATCCAGGCACATAGTCATCACGTTATCTAAAATCAAGACAAAGTAAAGAATCTTATGAGCTGTGAGGCAAAAGCGTCAGGTAACCTAGAAAGGAAACCCTAACAGATTAACAGCAGATTTCTCAGCAGAAACCCTACGAAACAGAAGGGATTGGAGTCCTATCTTTAGCCATCTCAAACAAAATAATGGTCAGCCAAGAATTTTGTATCCAGCAAAATTAAGCTTCATAAGTGGAGGAGAAATAAAGTCTTTTTCAGACAAAGAAACGCTGACAGAATTCACCACAACTAAGCCAGCACTACAAGAAATGATAAAAGGAGTTCTAAATCTTGAAAGAAAACTTCAAAATACACCAAAATAGAACCTCCTTAAATCGCACACAGCCTATAAAATAATAACACAATTTTTTTAAAAAGATATTCAGGCAACAACTAGCACAATGATTAAAACAGCACCTCACATCTCAATACTAAAATTGACTGTAAATGGCCTAAATGCTCCACTTAAAGGATACAGAATGGCAGAATGGATTAAAATCCACCAACCAAGTATCTGCTGTCTCTAAGAGACTCACCTAATGCATAAGGACACATAAACTTAAAAGGGGAGGAAAAAGATATTCCAAGCAAATGGAAACCAAAAGTGAGCTAGAGTAGCTATTCTTATATAAGACAAAATAGACCTTAAAACAACAACAGTTTAAAAAGACCAAGAGGGACATTATGTAATAATAAAAAGATCAGTCCAACAGGAAAATATCATAACCCTAAATATATATGCACCTAACACAAGAGCTCCTAAGTTTATAAACCAATTATTACTACACCTAAGAAACGAGAGAGATGGCAACACAGTAATAGTGGGGGGACTTCAGTACTCCACTGACAGCACTAGACAGGTCATCAAGACGGAATGTCAACAAAGAAACAATGGACTTAAACTATACCCTAGAACAAATAAACTTAACAGATATTTACAGAACATTCCACCCAACAACTGCAAAATATACATTCTTTTCATCAGCACATGGAACATTCTCCAAGATAGATCATTTGATAGGCCACAAAACAAGTTTCAATCAATTTAAGAAAATCGAAAATATATCAAGTACCCTCTCAGACCACAGTGGAATAAAATTAGAAATTAACTCTGAAAGGAACCCTCAAAACTATACAAATACAAGGAAATTAAGTCATCTACTCCTCAATGATATTTGGTCAACAATGAAATCAAGACAGAAATTTAAAAATTCTTTGAACTGAACAATAATAGTGGCACAACTTTATCAAAAGCTCAGTGACACAGCAAAAGTGGTGCTAAGAGGAAAGTTCATAGCATTAAATGCCTACACCAAAAAAAAAAATAAAATCTAAGTTTACACCTCAAGGAACTAGAGAAACAAGAATAAACCAAACCTAAATCAGCAGAGGAAAAGAAATAATCAAGATCAGAGCAGAAGTAAAAGAAATTGAAGCCAAAAAAAAAAAAAACACACACACACACACACACACAAAATAAATGAAACAAAAAGCTGGTTCTTTGAAAAGATAAACAAAATTGATAGACCATTAACGAGATTAACCAAGAAAAGACAAGAGATCCAAATAAATTCAATTAGAAAAGACATGGGAGATATTAAAACTGATACCACAGAAATACAAAAGATCATTCACACACACAAACTAGAAAATCTAGAGGATATGGATAAATTCCTGTAAATATGCAACCCTCCTAGATTAAATCAGGAAGAAATAGAAACTCTGAACAGACGATAACAAGTAGCGAGATTGAAACGGTAATTTTTAAAAATGCCAACAACAGAAAAAAAAAAGTCCAGGACCAGACAGATTCACAGCTGAATTCTATCAGGCATTCAAAGCAATGATAGCAATCTTACTGAAACTATTCCAAAAGACAGAGAAAGGGGGAATGCTCCCTAAATCCCTATATGAAGCCAGCCTCACCTTAATACCAAAACCAGGAAAGGACATAAAAAAAAAAAAGAAAACTACAGACCAATATCCCTGATGAACACGGATGCAAAAATCCTCAACAAAATACTAGTTAACTGAATCAAACAGCATATCAAAAAGATAATCCACCATGATCAAGTGGGTTTTATAGCAGGGATGCAGGGATGGTTTAATATATGCAAGTCAATACATGTGATATATCACATAAACAGAATTAAAAACAAAAATCACATGATCATCTCAATAGATACAGAAATAGCATTTGACAAGATCCAGCATCCCTTTATGATTAAAAACCTCAACAAAATCAGCATAAAAGGGACAAACCTCAAGGCAATAAAAGCCATCTACGACAAACCCACAGCCAACATTATACTGATTGGGGAAAAGTTGAAAGCATTCCCCCAGATAACTGGAACAAGACAAGGATGCCCACTTTCACCACATTTATTCGATATAGTGCTAGAAGTCCTAGCCAGAGCAATCAGACAAGAGAAAGAAATAAAGGGCATCCAAATCAGTAAAAAGGAAGTCAAACTGTTGCTGTTTGCTGATATGATCATAGACCTGGAAAACCCTAAAGCCTAATCCAAAAAGTCCTAGAACTGGTAAATCAATTTAGCAAAGTTTCAGGATACAAAATTATTGTACACAAATCAGTACCCCTGCTGTACACCAACAATGACCAAGCTGACAATCAACTCAAGAACTCAACCCCTTCTAAAACAGCTGTAAAAAAAAAAAACAATACTTAGGAATATACCTAACCAAAGACATGAAAGATCTCTACAAGGAAAACAAAACACTGCTGAAAGAAATCACAGATGACACAAACAAATGGAAACACATCTCATGCTCATGGATGGGTAGAATCAATATTGTGAAAATGACCATACTGCCAAAAGCAATCTACAAATTTAGTGTAATTCCCATCAAAATACCTATTCACAGAACTAGAATAAAACAATCCTAAAATTAGTATGGAACCAAAAAAAAGCCCAGATAGCCAAAGCAAGACTAAGCAAAAAGAACAAATCTTGAGGCATCACATTACCTGACTTTGAACTATACTGCAAGGCTATAGTTACCAAAACAGCATGGTACTGGTATAAAAACAGGCATGTAGACCAATGTAACAGAATAGGGAACCCAGAAATAAAGCAAAATACAGCCAACTGTCTTCAACAAAGCAAACAAAAACATAAAGTAGAAAAGGACATCCTATTCAACAAAAAATGCTGGGATAATTGGCAAGCCACATGTAGAAGAATAAAGCTGGATCCTCAACTCTCACCTTCTACAAAAATCAACTCAAGATGGATCAAAGATTTAAATCTAAGATATGAAACCATAAAAATTCTAGAAGATAACATCAGAAAAACCCTTCTAGACATTGGCTTAGGAAAAGAGTTCATGATCAAGAACCCAAAAGCAAATGCAACGTAAACAAAGATAAATAGATGGGACCTAATTAAACCAAAAAGCTTCTGCACAGCAAAAGAAACAATAAGCAGAGTAAACGGACAACCCACAGAGTGGGAGAGAATTTGCACAAACTATGCATACAACAAAGGACTAATATCCAAAATCTGCAAGGAAATCAAGCAAATAAATCAGCAAGGAAAAAAACAATCCCATCAAAAAGTGGGCAAAGGACATGAACAGGCAATTCTCAAAAGAAGATATACAAATGGCCAACAAACATATTAAAAAACTGCTCAACATCCTAATTATCAGAGAAATGCAAATCAAAACCATGATGCAATAATACCACCTTACTCCTCCAAAATGGCCATAACTTAAAAATCAAAAAAATAATATGTGTTGGCATAGATGTGGTGAAAAGGGAACACTTTTACACTGCTGGTGGGGATGTAAACTGATACAATCACTATGGAAAACACTATGGAGACTCCTTAAAGAACTAGAAGTAGCACAACAATTTGATCCAGCAATCCCACTACTGGGTATCTAACCAGAGGAAAAGAAGTCATTGTATGAAAAAGGCACTTGCACATGCATGTTTATAGCAGCACAATTCACAACTGCAAAAATATGGAACCAGCCTAAATGACCATCAACCAATGAGTGGACAAAGAAAATGTGGTATATATATATATATGCACACACACACACATACACACACACCACGGAATACTACTCAGCCGTAAAAAGGAATGAAACAATGACATTCACAGCAACCTGGATAGAGCTGGAGACCATTATTCTAAGTGAAGTAACTCAGGAATGGAAAATAAAAAAATCATATGCTCTCACTTATAAGTGGGGGCTAGCTATGAGGGCACAAAGGCATAAGAATGATGTAATCAACTTTAGGGACTCAGAAGGGAAGGGTGGGAGTGGGGTGAGGGATAAAAGACTACACATTGAGTATAGTGTACACTGCTCAGGTGATGGATGCACTAAAATCTCAGAAATGACCACGAAGGAACTTTTGCATGCAACCAAACACCACCTGTTTCCCCAAAACTATTGAAATAAAAGTACAGATAAAGATGTATCCAATATGTAAATGTAAAAAACAAAACTATAAAATATCTAGAAGAAAACAGGAGAAAATCTTTGTGACACTGGATTAGGCAAAGGTCTCTTAGATACACCACCAAAGGCACTATTCATAGAGATTTATATGAAATCATATTGTATGTCCACTTCTTTGGCGGCAGTCTCCTTCATATAACTATTTTGAGTGACATCCATGTTGTTGCTTTTTATCAATAGTTCATTCCTTTTTATTACTGAGCAGTATTTCATTACATTTCCTTTTTATAAAAGGAAAAGCTGACACATTGGACTTCATCAAAATTTAAGAACCTGTTCTGAAGAGACAAGCCACAGACGGAGAGAAAATATTATAAAGTATGTATCTGATGACGTACTTGTATACAGAACTTCTGAAGAACTCTCAAAACATACAAACCAATAGGAAAAAATGGGCAAAAGATTTGAACACTTCACCAAAGATTATATATATGGATGGCAAATATATGCATGAAAAGATGTTCAACATTATTAGTCATTAGGAAAATGCAAATGAAAACCACAATGAGATACCTACACATCTATTAAAATAGCTAAAATTTAGAAGATTTTGACCATGCCAAATGCTGATGAACTGGAACTCTTATAAACTGCTGGTAGGAATGTAAAATGATACAACCACTGTGGAAAACAGTAAGTTAAGGTTAGAGCTCTTTTAGAATTTGTCTGGCAGGCTTGGAAAGCCCCCCCCCCCCAAAAAAAAATGTTAAGGAAAACAGTAAGTTAAATATACATCTACCACATGACCTAGCCATTTCATTCCTACATATTCACCCAAGAGGAAAAAATATACAGTCTGCACAAAGACTCGTACATAAATGTTCAAGCAGATTTGTGATAGTCAAAAACTAGTAACAACTCAAATGCTCAATCAACAGGTGAACAGATAAACAAGAGTGGTATATCCATGCAATGAAATACTGCTCAGTAATAAAAAGGAATGAACTGTTGATAAAAAGCAACAACATGGATGTCACTCAAAATAGTTATATGGGCTGGCTGCAGTGACTCATGCCTGTAATCCCAGCACTTTGGGAAGCCGAGGCGGGAAGATCATGAGGTCAGGAGATCGAGACCATCCTGGCTAACACAGTGAAACCCCGTCTCTACCAAAAATACAAAAAATTAGCCGGGCATGGTGGCGGGTGCCTCTAGTCCCAGCTACTCGGGAGGCTGAGGCAGGAGAATGGCGTGAGCCCAAGAGGCAGAGCTTGCAGTGAGCCGAGATCACGCCACTGCACTCCAGCCTGGGCGACAGAGCGAGACTCCATCTCGAACAAAAAAAAAAAATAGTTATATGAAGGAGACAGACAAAGAAGTGCACATACAATATGATTTCATATAAATCTCTAAAAATGTAAACAAATCTATGGTGACAAAAAGCATATCAGTTGTTGCCTGGGGATGGGAGTGGTATGGGAAGAGAGAGGGATTACAAAAGACACAAAGAAACTTTTGTAAATGATAGAGATTATTCATTATCTTGATTGTGGTGAAGATTTCACAGGATATATATATATAGATGTCAAAATGTATCAAACTATACACTTCACTGGCATATATATATGCCAAATTTATCAAATTGTATATTTTAGATATGTGGAGTTTACTATATGTCAATTACACCTCAATAAAACTGCTTTAAAACAAAGCATAACCAACATCCCAAATCAGGATATTTATTAGACCATCTAAACCAAGTTTGTCCAACCCGCAGCCCACAGGCCACATACAGCCCAGGACAGCTTTGAATGTGGCCCAACACAAATTTGTAAACTTTATTAAAACATTATGAGACTTTTTTGTGGGTTTTTTTTTTTTTAAGCTCAACAGCTATCGTCAGTGTTAGTGTCTTTTATGTGTGGCCCAAGACGTTTCTTCTTCTTCCAGTGTGGCCCAGGGAAGCCTAAAGATTGAACACCCCTAGAAACAAAGTAAAATACAATATGTAGAGAAGTTGCCAGGAGGTTAAAGATAGTCACTTTGAGAATTCTTGTTATACCTACCTCAGCTGCTTGCTTTATTAACTTGCCTTCATTCTCAGGCTTTGGAATTGAACTCCAGTCTGCTTTCTGGCTGGGTGTGGTCTCCATGCTAACTACAGGCTTCTCCCTAAATGATTTTGCAATCACAAAGTTAACAAATATCACTATTTCATGATTATTGGAAAATCTGTATTACAGATTTGTGATTTTTAAGATGCCTTTTGGTTTGGAGACTATAGGGAACATTTCCTCCCGTTTGTTTCTGTGAACCCATTAGCTTTCATACAAAAGAATTGCTGTTTGCTGGTTTTCTGACAATTGTTCAAATGCTAATGATAGCAAGAAGCAGTTTTGGGGGTTTTTATTTTTTAATTTGCTAATAATCTTTTCTTAATGTTTATCAAAGTGATACTTGCACATGGTTTCCAGTACATATGAATTTATAATGAAATGCAAGGAGCCTTCCTCCTTTCCCTTCTCATCCCAGCCCTACTGCCCAGAGGCAAACCCCTTGAACTCTTTCTTCTAATAATTAGCCCCAGATTTCTAAGAAAGCTTGATAAGCCACAACACTGCAACTGCAAGTAATATGAATGAAATCAGTATATTTCTCCCTTGAAACAAAATGTTACAGGAGAGGACAGAAATGAAAGGCAAGAATATGCTTTCAAGCATATTAAATTAAGGTAGTATAGTAGAGTAAAATACTTCGAAGCCAAAAGATCTAGGTTTGAATCCTAGCTTTCATGATTGCTGTCCCACCTTGAGCTAGTAAATTAATGTCTGACCCTCAGCTTGATTATCTTTAAAAATAGAGATGAAAATGTGTCTCACAGTGGTCAAGAAGGTGAAAAGACACAGCACATGTAAACATCTGGTATACCACCAACTCAGAAATGACTTTTTCTTTACCTTTTCCCATGCTTTAAACTCTTCTCCAGAAAAAAATAGTGTGTGGGGCAGAGGGGACACCCCTCATTTTCAGTAGAGCTCCTCTCCAAAATTTCAGCCCCTCGGAATTTTTTAAAGCAGCAATCATCATGTTGTTAATGAAAGTGAATTCAGGAAATCTGCCAAAGGCCGACTCATTGTTCATTGATTAGTGAGACCAAGGACAATACTGTAAGCCTCCTGCTAAAGCCATTCATTTCTCTGGGGTCTAGAGAATGGCCTTGTGGCTAGAAACAGCTGCAACGCATTCCTGTGGCCAGCAGGTCCCAAGCCCAGTACCATCTGTTATCACCCAGGATCACACCAGCCTTCCCCTTGCTGGGTACCGGCTGGCTGGTTCACGCAAAAACCACCTCTGGGTTTGTTTTACAGAACTGCATTCCAAGTCAATTCTCCAAAAGATTTCTTCCACCCAAAGACCCCAACCTTACAATCTTCTTACCCTTGCTGGATGCTTCTGCCCTGTTCTAATGTGCCCGGCGGAGGCTGCTTGGCTGGGAGCTGGACCAACGCTGCGAATCCCACGGATTCTTCTAATTCAAGGGGGGAAATGCTATTTAGACCTGTGCAAGGAGAGTTCGAGCAAGCACCTTGACCGCTACGGAGAGTGGGCTCAGAGCTCTAGTCTAGCATCGTGCCTGGCCCCTGGTTAGGCCTCAGAAAATCTTGGGATGAATGGAGAGGGTTGTGGAACTAGGTGCTGGAGCGGGTTCAGTTCCTCTGCCAAAGAGAGACTTTGGGATTCCTGGGAACGGAATCGGGGAGAGGATGAAGAAGGGCGCCTAACCTCTGTCCTAAGCCCGATGGGAGGAACCTCTGCCGAGCCAGAGCCGGTCTTAACACCACCCTCCGGAGCTGCCACCACTGCCTCACTTCCATATGAGATATGGCGGGAAGGAGGGAGTGGCTGCCTGGCTCGCTTTGATTAGCTTTATAACAAGCGGTCGTTCTGAAATGCTCGCTCATGATGGCTAACAGACAACACAATCGCCAAATGTCTTAAGAAAAGGAGCTTTGAGGGTAACCGCCCGCTGGGACCTGAAGGACAATTGCGGATTGTCCTTCAGCCGCATTCTTGGGGCTGACCTGAGTGGGGCACAGTTGAACGTCTGAGCGCAGGCGGCTGGTCCTTGGGCCCGGTACCGGCGGTTCGCGAGGCGGGTTTGGGGAGGGGTGGGGGAATCCTAGGGAGGCGGAGCGCGTACTCCCCCTCGGCGCCCGGGCTCAGGCCCATCCCGCCTCTGCGGCCTCGTCGGCCCCCAGGCCTTGCAGGGGACTACGCGCCTGGCGAGTTCCCAGTCGGCGCGGCCCCTGGTCGGCGGAGCCGCGGAAGCTTGGGCACTGGGGGCGGCTCGGGGAGGAACCGCGGAGGGGAAAGCGCCGCGGGCTGCAAACGGCAGAGGCGCGCGGGGTGGCGACAGTGGCGCGGGCGCAGCGAGCGCGTCCGAGAACAGAATGGGACGAAACGGGGCGCTTAGAGGCCCGGGAATCTGTGGGTCTTTTAGGCGGAGAGGGGCGAAGGAGGTTATTCGTTTTGGGGAAGGTCATGGAAACAGCAAAGGCTCAGAGGTGGTGCCTAAAGTGGCTGGAGAAGCTGAACGGTTTGGAACAGAGGCGTGACTTGGAGGGGTAAATGGAGACCAGATTAGGAAGCCTTGGGAGGCACAATCAGGGGTTAAAATCTTGAACAATTCAGAGTTGTTTTATTTTTAAAAATATATAGAAAATGAAATCTACACTTACGTAATAGATAACTTATGAAAAAGTACATGGAATACACATGTTGCAGTCTTGTCAATGTACCTTAATGTAGCAGTTTCTCCTTGTCTGGACTGATACCCGCGATTCTTTGTCCTACTCCAAGAAAATTAAGGAACGGGACATAAGGTGAGGTGGGAGCGAAAGTTTAATAAGCGAAAGAAGAAAGCTCTCCACAGTGAGCTGAGTATGCAAGTGGATTGCCCTGTTACAGCTGAATTCAAAAGCTTTTGCAAGAAAACCTGTAGTAGTTTGAGTAACTTCTCTTATCAGTAAAGCTGTCTTATCTTACGCAGCTGTGGTTATGTATATATGCAAGCACAAAGCACCGCCTTTTTTGTTTGCATAACTGTGGGTTTGTTTTAGGTAAGCCCCTCTCCTCCCTGTGAAAGTTCCCACCATGTATATGCCTGAAAAGGGGAGAAAACTTTCCTGGGAGCTCCCTAATTATACAAAGAACAAAAGGCTTCTGTGCTGGACCCTGTCTGCTTATCTGTGTGCAGGTGGAGCCTGAGTTTTTTACCAGGTTGTTTTATTTTTGCCTGTTGCTGTGACTTTTCAGGCAGGCCGCTTCTGCATTGAGTCTTCCCCAACTGATTTTCTCTTTCCTTCTCTCTCACACACAGTTAGGAAACATAATGTAATTACTACCCATGACAAAACCATCCTACTTAAGAAATGGAACATTCCTAGTACAGATGCTCCCCACCTATGGATTCCTTCCTTATCCCTTCTCCCTCTGCACGCCCAACTTCTATCCTGACCTTTGTGTCTGTCATACCCTCACTTTTTAAAATAGTTTTTTAAATCGCTTCTTTGTATCCCTAATACATCACTTTGTTTTGCTTCTCTGAAACTTTATAAAAATGGTGCTATGGTCTGGGTGTTTGTGACTCCATAAAATTCATGTGCTAGAATTCTAACCCCCAAAGTGATGGTATCAGGAGATGGGCCCTTTGGTCATGAGTGGGATTCATAAGAGCCCTTATAAAGGAGGTCCTGCAGAGCTACCTAGCCACTTCCAGCATGTGAGAACACAGCAGTTGCTGAGACCAGTCCCTCACAAGACAGGAATCTGCTGGTGCCTTGATCTTGGACTTCCCAGCCTCCAGAACTGTGAGAAATAAATTGTTGTTGTTTATAAGCCACTCAGCGTATGGTATTTTGTTATAGCAGCCCAAATGGCCTAAGACAAATGGTATCATGCTGTTAAGTTCTCTTCTGCAATTTTCTTCTTTCAAAGTTGTTTCTATAATACATACACAGTGCTGTATAGTCCTGTAATTCATTTTCACTGCAGTAAAATATTCCACTATGTGGCTATACCACAATTTATTGACCTAGTGATAAAGCCACTTGGTGATTTGTTGGTTTTTTTTTTTTTTTTTTCAATTTGGGGTTGGAAACAATTGAGAATAACCCAATTTGTATCCTGGTGTATGCATGCAGACATCCCACAAGATGTAATACCTAGGAGTATATGCAAATATCCAACTTTACAATAAAACACTAGAACTATTTCCCCAATTGATGGTCCCAATTTCACTTCTACCAGCAATGGGTAAGAATTATTAATTTACATCCTCACCAACACTTAGTATTGTCACACTTCTTGATTTTTCCAGGTGAGTGAATGTAAAATAGTATTTCACCAGAGTTTTAATTTGCATTTCCCTGATCACTAATAAAGTTGAGACCTTTACATATATTTATCACATTCCCTCTTTTTAAAAGTGTCTGTTCATGTCCTTTGCCCATTTTTCTTTGGAGTTGTGTTCTTTTTGATTTGTAGAGCTCTTTGTATATTCTTGATACTCATCTTTAGTCAGTTATACTTGTTTACACACATTTTCTTGCAGTTCATGGCTTGTCTTTTCACTTTCTTCATGATGTCTTCTGACAAGTAGAATTCATGTCTTTTATTTTGTGGTCAGCTCCCTATCTTTTCATGAAGTCTTTCTTGCCCTGAATTCAGAAAACATTCTCCTATATTTTCTTTTTTTTTTTTTTTTTTTTTTTTTGGAGATGGAGTCTTGCCCTGTCGCCCAGGCTGGAGTACAGTGGTGCTATCTCGGCTCACTGCAAGCTCCGCCTCCCGGGTTCACGCCATTCTCCTGCCTCAGCCTCCTGAGTAGCTGGGACTACAGACGCCCACCACCATGGCCGGCTAATTTTCTTTTTTTTTTTTTTTTTTTTTTTTTGTATTTTTAGTAGAGACAGGGTTTCACCATGTTAACCAGGATGGTCTCAATCTCCTGACCTCATGATCTGCCTGCCTTGGCCTCCCAAGTACTGGGATTACAGGTGTGAGCCACCGTGCCTGGCCAGATATTCTCCTATATTTTCTTGAAAATGTTTTTAAATTTTGCCTTTTTCGCTAATCCATTTGGAATTGATTTTTGTATATGTGGGAGGCAGGGATCCAACTTCATTTTTCCTCATGTGAATAACTATCTCAGCATCACTTGTTGATAGTTTCCACTTCTTCATAGATGAACAAGGCCACCTCTGTCCTGCATAATGCTTTGAAAGAGCAGGAATACTGTTGACTCTATTCAGTATCACTGATAAATGTATCTGTCTTTGTGCTACTATCATGTGGTTTTAATTGCTACATCTTTATGATAAATCTTGATGTACAAATATCTCAAGATCCCTCCTTACTTATTCTTCCTCAGGAACTTCTCAACCATGCTTGAGCTTTTGCCTTTCATTATAAATTGCAAAACTAGTTTGTCAAGTTGCTCAAAATACCCTATTGGCATTTTGCTTGGAATTACAGTAAATCAATAAATCAGCTTGGCAATTTTGGCATCTTTACAAAATTGTTTCTTTCAGTTAATAATGTATTCTATCTCTCTATTGTTAGGTTTTAAAACCTTTCAATGAATTCTTCTAATATTCTTCATAAATATCTAATCTTAGTATATTGCATTTTCCCTCTACTTATTTGGAAGTTTACACTGTATTCTTTTACTTATTGCCCTTGAAATTTTAACATGTATGCTTAAGTCTAAAATTAATATCCTAAACAATCCTCTGAAACAATGTAAGGACCTTGGAACACTTTCACTCTAATCTTTCCTACCCTTGCTATTTTAGTCTGCCCCTTTTTAATCCCCAATTCACATTATTATTACCATTATTATATTAGGCAGACATTCTTTTAGATTTGCCTATATGTTTGCCACCACCTTTGCTCATCATTCCTTCTTGCATCACAAACCTTCTGTCTGAGGTCACCTTTCTTCCCAAAATACAGATGGGCCTTGAAGGTCCTATACTGAAGTTCTATTGGTGATTAACTGCTGGTTCTCATGGTGCTGAGATGAGGACCTCAGTGCTTCCTGTGACACCATGTGGAGGAGCTGAGATGGAGAAGCAGAAGGACTTCTAATTCTGGAAGGGCCTGTTAAATTAAGCTTAGCCTAAAGCTGCCTCCTTATGTATTTTAAGTTCAGCCTAAAGGTTTCTCTGTACATAGTGAAATGTAACTTAACTGGATGTGTAAACAGACTATAACCTACTCTTGTGCCAGCCACCGAGTTTTAGCCAACTGTTCAAATCATGTTCAAATAAGGCAAATGCCAAGCTGTAACCCATCCAGCTGTTGCTGTACCTCACTTGTTTCTGTATATCACTTTCCTTTTTCTGTCCATAAATCATCTTCGACAATGCAGTATCACTGGAGTGTCTCTGAATCTCCTGTGATTTGACAGGTTGCCTGATTCATAAATTATTTGCTCATTTAAACTATGTTCAATTTAATTTGTCTTTCTTTTGACACGCCCAAAGGGAGACCCAGGTGCCTCTCTGGCGGTGGGGGGTGAGAGTCCTCAGTGGCAGAGAGTGTTGGAATGAAAGAACTTTGCCTGCACACTGTCTCTATGGAGACCACATACACAAAGGCCCCCAGCACAAGAGAACTACACAGAGCTGGAGGGAGTCCATGGACTGTCCCACGGCACACTAGAATCTATCACCTCTGTCCCTTCTCCATGCTCCCAACTGCAAAGGGAGGAAGAGGTGGTGTCTTTGAGGTAGACATAGTAGCCCCTGTCATCATTCTATTCCTGGGTACTGCAGTGGGAGGGAGGGTTCCCAAAGGAGCAAACCGTGCTCCCCACATCCAGGCCCTTAGCCATGCATCT
Source organism: Pan paniscus (assembly GCF_029289425.2). Classification (NCBI taxonomy): domain Eukaryota; kingdom Metazoa; phylum Chordata; class Mammalia; order Primates; family Hominidae; genus Pan; species Pan paniscus. The sequence goes on from NC_073258.2 coordinate 64,718,533, forward strand.
CACCTGCCATTAGTAGGGTATGGAATCAAAAGCTTAACATTAATTATGGCTTTTGTTTTGAATTTCTACTTTTTACTATGGACATTTTCACATACATATGAAAGTAAGAAAGAAAAGAAGTATTCTGTTTGAGAAATGCAAGCCTCCTTTAAATTATCAGACCCAAAGAGACACTGGAATGAGAAGCAGTCGTGTCCCACTGCCCCCTTAAGCTTAGTAATGATTTCGAAGCTGCTTGCTATGCAGGCTCCAGACTGAGAACCCACATAGCCTGCCACCCTCTGGATTATACCCATGGCATCTTTTTGGGGGGGGATTGGGGGGGATATTCGTCCCTTCAAGGATTTATCCATTGTGTTACAAACAATCCAATTATATTCTTTTATTTTTAAATGTATAATTAAATTATTGACTATAGTCTCCCTGTTGTGATATCAATACTAGGTCTTATTCATTCTATTTTTTTGTACCCATTAACAATTCCCCCTCCCTTCCACCTCCCCACTACCCTTCCCAGCATCTGGTAAACATCCTTCTACTCTGTATCTCCATGAGTTTAGTTGTTTTGATTTTTTAAATCCCACCAATAAACGAGAACATGTGATGTTTGTCTCTCTGTGCCCGGCTTATTTCACTTAGCATAATGACCTCCAGTTCCATCCATGTTGTTGCCAATGAGAGGATCTCATTCTTTCTCGTGGCTGAATATTACTCCCTTGTGTATATGTACCACAGTTTCTTTATCCATTCATCTGCTGAGACACTTTGCTTCCGAATCTTGGCTATTGTGAATAGTGCTGCAGTAAACATGGGCATGCAGATATCTCTCTGATATACTGACTTCCTTTCTTTTGGGCATATACCTAGCAGTGGGATTGCTGGATCATATGACGGCTCTATTTTTAGTTTTTAGGAACCGCCAAACTATTCTCTATAGTGGTTGTACTAATTTACATCCCTACCAACATTGCACAGCAGTTCCCTTTTCTCCATATCCTCCAGCATTTGTTATTGCCTGTCTTTTGGATACAAGCCATTTAATTGATATATCATTGTAATTTTGATTTGCATTTATCCAATGATCAGTGATGTTGAGCACTTTTTCATTTGCCTGTTTGCCATTTGTATGCCTTCTTTTGAGAAAATGTCTATTCAGATCATTTGCCTTTTTTAAAATCAAATTATTAGATTTTTTTCCTATAGAGTTATTTGAGCTTGTTATATATTCTGGTTATTCATCCCTTATCAGATAGGTAGTTTGTATATGTTTTCTCCCATTCTATGGGTTGGCTTGACACTTTGTTGATTGTTTCCTTTGCTGTTCAGAAGATTTTAACTTGGTGTGATCCCATTTGTCCATTTTTGCTTTGGTTTTCTATGCTTGTGAGGTATTCCTCAAGAAACTTTTGCCAAGACCAACGTGAAAGTTACCCCAATGTTTTCTTGAAGTAGTTTCATGGTTTGAGGTCTTAGATTGAAGTCGTTAATCCATTTGATTTGATTTTTATATATGGCAAGAGATAGGAATCAAGTTTCATTCTTCTGCATGTGGATATCCAATTCTCCCAACACCATTTATTGAAGAGATTGTCTTTTCATCCAATATATGTGCTTGGCACCTTTGTCAAAAATGAGTTCACTGTGGGTGTATGGATTTGTTTCTGAGTTCTGTATTCTGTTCCATTGGTCTATCTGTCTTTTTATGGCAGTAGCATGCTGTTTTGATTACTGTAACTCTGTAGTATAATTGGTAGTCAAATAATGTGATTCCTCCAGTTTTGTTCCTTTTACTCAGGATAGCTTTGGCTACTCTTGTGATTCCACACAAATTTTAGGATTTTTTTTTCTATTTCTGTGAAGAATTACATTGGTATTTTGATAGAGATTGCACTGAATCTGTAGATTGCTTTGGGTAGTATGGACATTTTAACAATATTGATTCTTCCAATCCATGAACATGAAATATCTTTCCATTTTTTGTGTGTCCTCTTCAACTTCTTTCATCATTGTTTCACAGTTTCATTGTAGAGATATTTCACTTCTTTGGTTAATTCCTAGGTCTTGGATTTTATTTGTGGATATTGTAAATGGGATTACTTTTTAAACTTCTTTTTCAGATTGTTCACTGTTGACACATAGAAATGCTACTGATCTTTGCATGTTGATTTTGTATCCTGCAACATTACTGAGTTGGTTTATCAGTTCTAATAGTTTTTCGGTGGACTCTTTAGGTTTTTCCAAATATAAGATCATATAATCTACAAACAAGGATAATTTTACTTCTTCCATTCCAGTCTGGATGCCCTTTATTTCCTTCTCTTGTCTAATTGTTCTAACGAGAACTTCCAGTTCTATGTTGAATAACAGTGGTGACAGTAGGCATCCTTGTCATGTCCCAAATCTTAGAGGAGAGGCTTTCAGATTTTCCCCACTCAGTATGATACTAGCCATGCCAGCTGGTATCTCCCTAGGTCACATGCCACCCTAATTGATTGGCTGTATACCCAACCTGGCACTAGAAGTTGCCTAGGAATTGCAGTTCTTGTGTCCTAGACTGCCTTTCAAGTTTACCTAGGACCCCAGAGCACTTCACCCTGTGGTGGCTAGGCTTGCCAAGAAACTCAAGTTCTGACCACTGGCTAGGGCTGGTTCAAATGCTCCCTCCATTCCTGGGCACTGGCTGAGCCCAGCATGGCTTTATTCTCTGCTGTGACAGAGCAGCACTGAGTTCCATGTAAAATCCTTCAGTCACCATGCTGTCCCTCCCCAGAGTGCACAGATTCTCTTCTCTATGGTGCATGGCCACTGCTAGGGGGTGGGGTGGGGGTGGTGTCAGCAATTCAAGACTGTCTCTCTTGCCTTCCTCAATGTCTCTTTCCACAATATGAAGTGAAAACCAGGTACCACAGTTGCTCACCTGATTTTTGGTCCTCGTGATGATGCTTTTATGTGTGCAGATAGTTGATAAAATCTGGTGTTCCTGTGGTGGGGGGCGGGTGGTATAGGCTTCTATTCCACATCTCGCTCTGCCCCTTCTCTGTTTTTCATCAAGGACACTAGAATCTTCCCAGTCATCAGGTTCAAGATACTGGAGTCACTCATCCATCCCCTTTCCCTCGACTCCCTTATTCAGCTGGCTGTCAGGTTCTGTCAATTCTTCTTGCCTAGTATTTCTCCTAAATATCCTCCCCTCTGTTCCAGAATGATTTGAAACTGACCTCTAGAGAAAGAGGATCCGTGGAAGAGTTTTCTAGTGATCTAGAAGGCTATCAGATAGAAGAGGGAGGCAGAGATATAGACCAAAGTAGGTGAAAGTACACATTAGTCCCTCCTCTAGGCCCCGAGAGTTACACCCATTCAGAAGCAGGGATTGTGAAAGAGCCTGCTGGAACAAAGAAGGGTACAGAGGGGGCCACTTCAAGATCCCTGACCACAAATTATTTTTCCTAGGCTGTTAATTGATAATTGATTAATAATAGTTATAATTGTGGTATTATAATTAGTAAATTATAATTTTGTATTATAATTTTAAATTTATATATAATTTTAAAATTATAATTTACTAATTGTAATGCCCCAATTATAATCTGTGGCCAGTTAGAAGAAGAGTATGGGACTAGTTTGTGCTTGAGCCACAATTCCAGGTCTACTGGGATAAATTGAGGAGCAGAGGCTGGACAAGAGCCATAAATCATCGGTGGTTATGAAACCACCTTTGCAAATTTATGATGGTGAGAAAATTATGACAGGGAAAGAGATCTGATTCAACTAACATCCATCTTGCTCTTGACCTCCAAACTGCCCTTGATCATTCCTGAGTTTAGGCCAAGCTAACTTTGGGAGACATTTATGTAAAAAGTAAAGTAGAGGTTCCTCTTCAAAGACTTTCCTCCCCAACTAATTAGAAATAAATAGTAACTTCTCTTAGAAGCAAAATTTATTCAAAGACCTGTGCTAACATTCTTAAATATCTGCTAGCCGTAACAGAGAAATCAATGTACTTTATGTTCTTAGCTCCCACAATTTAGCCTAAATATTTGCCCTGGCATGCTCATACTGGTCCAAGCAAGCATTAGGTTATAGCCTGTTCCTCTTCCTTATTTGAAGGTATTTTTACCTTTCTCAGCATTCCACAAGTTACTTCCTCCTTCCTTTGTTCTCCTCTGCCTTTGCCTCTCTTAAAAAGTTCTAAGTTGCTAGCCAATCGGGACAACTACAGAATATGAGGTCCCGTTCCAGCCAGTGGAAACCGGACACAGCAGTGGGGTGAACACATCAGGTTATAAATGACCCTGTCTCCTTTGTTGAGTGTACTCTTATGGCAAAACTGCTGGCGAGTGTACCCTTTCTGCAGAAAGTATAAAAATGGCCTTGCTGAGAAAATTAAATTTATTTTCAAGTGCTATTTCATTACGGTACTGGGGAACAAGCATTTCAAACATTTAGTTTATAGTTTAAATGATAATAGCCCTTCCCTAAAACTAACCCACCTTTGTAAAGCTAATGAAAGGCCACCAGGTTAGGAGGATGAGAGGAGCCTAAATTCTGCTAAGGTGTAGAGGTAAACAATTACTAGCCATTATTCCAGAGATCATAAGATTTGCAACTCCCCCAATTACTCCTGCAGATAATATCATGATTGTAGAACCTAAGATTGACAATTTGAGATGTATTTTCAGGTTTTTGCATTTCTGACAATCAACCGATGGCTCCACCTGGACCTGCCAACCCCGCCAAGCAGTCATGGACCCAGAAGCAGACTCCTTGGCCTGCCAAACTATCCTTACAAAACCCTAGCCTCCAACTTTTCAGGAAGATTGATTTGAGTAATAACTCCATTTCCCACGTGGCACGGCTGGCCTCAATGATTAAACTCTATTGCAATGCTGTGGTCTCAGTGAATTGGTTTTGTCTGTGCAATGGGCAGGAAGAACCCATGGGGCGGTTACAGTTACATTCATTCATTCCATAAATATATTTGAATACTCACTCTGTGTCAGGCACTTTGCTCAGTACTGAGGGTATAGGAATAAGTCTGCCATCATGAAACATAGTCAGGGAGTACAGCGAATGGGGAGAAAAGTTAAACAGTTCTTCAAATATACAACGATGAGTGATGGTAGGCACTGTAAGGGAAAAATGGAGTAGGGAGCTGAGCTGGCCGTGGGGGTGCACCCCAACCACCTTGCACATGTGTTCTCAGGACTTCCTGAGGGCTGTCATGGGCCATGGTCACTCATATTTGGCTCAGAATAAATCTCTTCAAATATTTTAGAGTTCGACTCTTTTCATCAACAGGTGGGAATAGATGATCCCCTGCCAGGTTTGGGGAGAAAGGTGTGAGGACTAAACTCTGATTTTTTTTATCTTGCCCAAATTCCTAAGGGGTCTGGGGAGTCATGCCCTACAAATCATAAATTCTCATCAGATGGGTTTTATTTAACGCTATATATTGTGACTGACTTTCCAACCTAGCTCTGGCATAACATTAGGAGACAAGGAAAAAAATCAAAATATTTTACCCCAAAACATGTTTCTTTGCCATATTTTGAAATGACCCTGCAAAGTTGTTCTTTGTGGGGGAAAATGTGCAACTGTAAAGAATCTCTGTTAACATAGCTAGGTTTTTTTCTTCCAGACCCTCCTGATCTCCTAAAGAGATTAACTGAGACCTGAATAGGAAACATTTGTCATCCATTGTCTCTAAGGGCAGCCACGATCAGACTTCAAAAGAACTTTGGTCTCCACAATCTTTATCTTAATCTGAACTTTCCCTTTCTATGAATTCCAGGTCTTTAGACAAACTCAACCAATTGTCAACCAGAAAATGTTTAAATTCACCTATAGCCTGGAAGCCCCCTGCCCCCCTCCTTCCTGCTTTGAGTTGTCCCACCTTTCTGGACCAAACAACCTATGTATATCTTTTTTTCTTTTTTTTTTTCTTTTTTTTTTTTTTTGAGATGGATGGAGTTTTGCTCTGTCACCTAGGCTGAAGTGCAGTTGTGTGATCTCAGCTTACTGCAACTTCTGCCTCCTGGGTTCAAGTGATTCTTGTGCCTCAGCCTCCTGAGTGGCTGGGATCACAGGTGTGCACCACTATGCCTGGCTAATTTTTTTGTATTTTTAGTAGAGATGGGGGTTACACCATGTTGGCCAGGCTGGTCTCAAACTCCTGACCTCAAGTGATCCACCCACCTCGGCCTCCCAAAGTGCTGGGATTACAGGCGTGAGCCACTATGCCCAACCCCAAACCTATGTATTTCTTCAATGTATTTGATTGGGGTCTCTTGCCTCTCTAAAATGTATAAAACCAGGCTGCACCCCAACCACCTTGCACATGTGTTCTCAGGACCTCCTGAGGGCTGTCATGGGCCATGGTCACTCATATTTGGCTCAGAATAAATCTCTTCAAATATTTTAGAGTTCGACTCTTTTCGTCAACAGGTGGGAATAGATGATGCCCTGCCAGTGTCAGGGTCACCCTAGGCCGTTGGCCCCCTGAGGTCACCAGCACTTTCCTGGATTTCTCTCACAAGTTCTCCCTCATTCTGGCTCAGGAAGAGAGATTGCTTCTCTCACCCCCAAACACTCACAGACACTGAGGCCCTTTCTTATTCTGGAGCAAGCAGAAGCTCTTGACAAGCCCAATAAAGTCAAAAAGCAGTTACCTAAAAAGAGAAAGGAAATGCACCATCCTCTTCCTGCTGCTGCCTCCCCGGAACAGGCCTCATCAGCCCTACCTCTGGCTGTGGCAATAGCCTTGGGGTTTCAGGAAGATAACAGTTACAGCTACTCCACTCTTAGGGGCTGAATTGGGTCCTTTCAAAAAGCCTGTGTTGAAGCCCCAGACCCTTAGAATGTGACTGTATCTGTAGGCAAGGCATTTTAAGAGGTGATTAAGGTAAAATGAAGTCATGTGGTTGGGCCCTCATCCAATATGACTGGAGTCCTCATAAGATGAGAAGATTAAGACACAAACGCAGAGACCTGGGGAAGGTGGCTATCTGCAAGCCAAAGAGAGAGGCCTCAGAAGAAACCAAACCCTCTGACATATTGATCTTGGACTTCTGGCCTCCAGAACAGTAAGAAAATAAGTTTCTGTTGTTCAAGCCACCTGGTCTGTGGGTTTTGTTATGGCAGTGAGGACTAAACTCTGACGTTTTTCTTCTCTTGCCTAAATTCCTATTTAAGGGGCCTGGGGAGTCACAACCTACAAACCATAAAATCTCAACAGAGGGGTTTTGTTTAACCTTACATAATGTGGCTCACTTTCCATACTGACTCTCACATAACATCACATGACGGATAAGAAGGAAATCAAATATTTTACCACCAAATAAATATGTTTCTTTGCCATATTTTAAAATGGCCTGCAGAGCCATTCTCATGGGGGGAAATTGCATTTGTAAAAAATCTCTGCTAACATAACTAGATCTTTCCCCCTTCCAGGCCCTCCCAAGCCTGAAGAAATTAATTGAGTCTAGCACCTTTTTGGGGTCTGAATAGAAAACATTTGCCATCTATTGTCTCTAAGGGTGGCCACCCATGAGGCTTCATCTACCTAATGAGAACCCTGGTCTCCACAACTTCTTATCTTGACCCAGACACACCCTTCTATTGATTCCAGGCCTTTAGATAATAACTTAACTCTTTCAACCAATAGCCAATCAGAAAGTCTTGGAGTCCCCCTATGACCTGTAACCCCCACCCCGACTCCCTCTTTGAGTTCTGTCACCTTTCGAACCTGAATCAATCATAAAACCTGGCTGCAGCCCAACCACCTTAGGCACATGTTCTCAGGACCTCTTGGGACTGTGCCTTAGGCCTTGGCCACTCATATTTGGTTCAGAATAAACGTCTTTAAATATTTTACAGAGTTTGACTTTTTTTATCCACAGCAGCCCAAGCAAGCTAACGTATCCTCCTTCCTCATTTCACCCAGGAAGGAAGTGAGGCTGGATGGGGAAAGCGCACCATTGGCCTCAAGCCGCAAGATCTGCACTGGTTCCAGGGGCTGGGACTAGGACCCAGATCTGATTCCAGTGCAGCGTCCCATGTCCAGACCCATTCAACTTGGAAACCAAAAGTAAAATTCTAGGCCCCACAACCAACTGAATGGACCCCTCCTCTCAGCCAAAGGCATTCCAAAGTTAACCTGAGAAACAGTTCAGACTGTGATGGGAAGTGGGGGTTGGATATGCCTTATTATGCCCTCTCCCCCTTTGGAATTCAGGCACAACTGACCAGCATTAACATTAAAACAAAAATCTGAAGACTGACTAAACAGACTCATTGTAGCAATAAGACACCAAGTTCTATCCTGGCTCTAGTATAGCATCACATGACAGTGGGCCCTGAAAGAAATTAAACTATTTTACCCCAAAATATTAATATACATATTTGACATATTTTGAAATGGCCCTGCAAACCTCACTCTTGTGGGGAAAATCTGCTCTGCAAAGAATCCCCTTCCCTTTCCAAGTCTTTTCCCTGATCCAGGCATCTTTTTAGGTCTGATAAGAGCTCTGATGCCTGCTTCCGGGAGGCTTCATCTGCATGATAAAACCTTGGTCTCCACACCCCTTAACTTAACCCAGACACTCCCTTCTACTGAGTCCAGGTCTGTAGGTACTTACTTAACTCTTTCAATCAATAACCAATCAGGAAGTCTTTGAATCCACCTATGACCTGGAAGCCCACCTCTTCGAGTTGTCCCGCCTTTCTGGACCAAACCAATGTACATATCACATGTATTGCTTGATGTCTCATGTCTCCCTAAAATGTATAAAACCAAAATCTAGCTCAATAATCTTGAGCACACATTCTCAGGATCTCCTGGGGCTGTGTCACAGGCCACTGGTCACTCATATTTGGGTCAGAATAAATCTCTTCAACTATTTCAGAATTTGACCCTTTTCTTCAACAAACTGGCCCCTCCACCCTTGGCTTCCTCTCACTGTGTATACACAGCACCCTTCCTGAGCACGTCTGATTGAATTTCTCCAAATAAGCACCTTCAGTAACCCAGCTCCACCTACTCGGCAACATCTGAACAAACTCAGCTCCGCACCCAAAGCCCTTCTAGTTCCATGCTAAGTCAATGCTTCTCAAACTTTAAAGTGCATCAGAATCACCTGGAGGGCCTGTTAAAATGCAGATTCCTGGTCCCAGCTTCCAGAGAGTGCTCCTCAGTTGGTCTGGGGTGGGGACCCCAGACTTGCATTTTTAACAAGTTTCCAGGTGAGGCTGATGCTGGTGGCTTGTGGACCACAGCTTAGGTAGCACTGGCTAAGATACCTTATCCCAGGACCCTTCATGCACTCTCCCTCCATCCAGGGAGCTGCTTACTCTGCCCTCAGCACCCCATGCGCTTGAGCCTTTGCCCAGCCTGGTCCTGGTCCAGGAATTCCCTGCTGCCAAGTCTGATGCAATGGGTCAGATCCTGGAACCTCCTAACTCAGGATAAAGTTGAGAGGTTGTGCTGCTTTTTAAAGGGAAAGCCTTATTGGGATTTGAACCAGAACTGGAAGGACTGTAGTAAAATGCAGATATTTGGGCCCACCCCCAGATACAGGCCTCGCTGTGGGACATGCTGCTATGGTCACTTTCTCCATGTACAGATGAACAAAGGGTGGCCCAGAGATAGGAAGTGACTTTCCCAAGGGCACACAGCACATTAGACGAGAGGCTGAAGAGGAAGTCAAGTTTCAAGTCTCCCTCCTGCGCAGTTCTGTGCTTCTTGTGCTGCCTTTTCCAAGCTTAAGGGGCTCTGCTTTTTCCCCTTCCCTCATTCTACTTTCTTGTGACCCCAGCTGGGCCCCAGCATTTCCAGCTGATGCTGAAATGGAGCCTCAGGGGGCTGTAAAACTTGGAAAAGGAAGAAGAGTAGAGGAAGGGGCAAGAAAATGAGAGGAAGAGAGCCAGGCGTGGTGGCTCATGCCTGTAATCCCAGCACTTTGGGAGGCCAAGGCGGGCGGATCACGAGGTCAGGAGATCGAGACCATCCTGGCCAACATGGTGAAACTCAGTCTTTACTAACAATACAAAAATTAGCCGGGCGTGGTGGCACATGCCTGTAGTCCCAGAGAGGATGAGGCAGGAGAATTGCTTGAACCCAGGAGGCGGAGGCTGCAGTGAGCTGAGATCGCGCCACTGCACTGCAGCCTGGCAACAGAGCAAGACTCCATCTCAAAAAAAAAAAAAAAAAAAAAATGAGGGGAAGAGATAAAACCCTTTGTGGTGAAGGGAGGAAGGAATGGGAAGTCACCCAAGGCGGTCCAGGGAGCTGGGGGTGGGGCTGTTTCTGTAACCTAAGCACACGTACCACCTCCCCTTCCTCTGACCTAATGAGGGCTCGAGTTGGAAACCACAAACCCTCGTTGGCCCCACAGGAGCCAGCCTCTGGCTTCCCTCTGCAATGGCCATGTGCTGCAGACCCGGAGTGGGTAGTTAGTTGGTTAATGCCAGTCTTCCTCCCCTGGACACTGAATTCTGCTGACAGCCCCCGCCTAGCCAGAGCTCTGCTGTATACCGCCGGGAGTGGGGCTGGTGTGGAGCCTGGAGGTCGCCCGCTGCCCTCCTAGGGCTGCTCCAGACAGCATTAAGACCCTGCAGGTCGCAGGTGAGACTAACAGCTGGGAGAGCTGCTCCAGGCATTTAGGACCCTGACTGGGGCAGATGAGTCAGCCCAGTGGGGGCAGGGCTCCTGGAACGAGGATCTACAGTTGGAGTTGCCCCACTCTCATGTCACCTGGAGAAAAACTGGACCCAATTCCTGACAGCTTCATTCTGCAACCACCAGTCTTCCACCCGGTGAGTTGTCACTCTAATGTGGAACCTCCTCGGTCTCTGGGCTCTTCCCTTCCAACTGGGCCCACACTCCTGGGTGGTGGGGTGGAGAGGACCTCAGTCTTTCTGCTTCTCCCAGCACCTGCCCTGGGTTCTGGAAGGCCCTCCTGAGCTTAGTAAAGTGGCTGACTGCTAATTCCCACTTGGGTGTAAATGACTGCTAGGCTTCCAGGGTCACTGCATTTCGAAAGTGGTGAAGACTGGAGCCGCAGTGCTCTGCCCCTACTGTAATGGATGCTAGGAGGATGAGGGTGTGGGTAGGATTGTTGGGGGAATGCTGATTACTTAGTAAGGACAGTCTCATCCCCAGCCTGGAAGGAAGGGTCGGGTGGGAATTTCCACTCAGGGATAGGGGTTGGGGGTGTTTCTCTCTTCCTCCTCCAGCTCAGTCAGTGCCCAAGAGGTTTTCTGAAGCCAGGCAATGATTTACAGAAGGCTGAATTCCCAGCAGACACCCCCTACTAATGAGCATTAATTATCACTTTCCCTTACTTGGCCCTCCCCTCCTATGTCCACTCAGTTAATTACAGGCCTGGAGGGAGCCTGGGAATGGGAAGTGATCAACTGCTGAACCAACCAGCTGAGCTTGCCAAGCTGGCATCCCAAGCCTCCCTCCCATGCTTCTCAGGTGCCTGAGGAATGGGCTGAAGCAGCTGCCCAGGTTACAGCAGCTCCTTGCTTTAGAGGCTGCGAGCTCCAACCTGGAGGGCCATCCTGGTGGGTTTCAGTTTTTTCTAGGTGGTTTGGGTTCCTAAAGTTTGCTGGGAGTTAGAGAGCAACACAGGAAGGACAATCCTGTGATACCACTGATATGTACCTGCCATCCTGCTCACACTCATTCCAAACACATCTATGCAGAGCCCTCACGGTGTCAGGTGAGGCACTGAGCCTACAGGAGGGAAAGACAAGGCTTCAGTTTTGAGGGGCTTATAAACTCCTAGGGAAAAAAGCCAACCATTCGCTCTAAGCCAAGGGCCAAGCCAGCCACATGAGCAAAATGCCCTGGGAGCTCAGGGGAAGAAAGGAATAATCCAGAAACCCAAGTGGATGATGCTTGGAAAAAGAGTCAGGGTGGAAAGAGACAAGAGGAACAGCCCAGAAAAGGCAGGAAGTTGTAAAACTATATGATGTATTTTAGGAAGGCCAGGTAACTTCTTTTTTTTTTTTTTTTTTTTTTTTTTTTTTTTTGAGACCAAGTCTTGCTTTTTTGCCCAGGCTGGAGTACAGTGGCGTGATCTCAGCTCACTGCAACCTCCTCCACCTCCCGGGCTCAAGCAATTCTCCTGCCTCAGCCTCCTGAGTAGCTGGGATTAGAGGTGCATGCCACCATGCCCAGCTAATTTTTGTATTTTTAGTAGAGATAGGGTTTCACCATGTTGGCCAAGCTGGTCTCGAACTCCTGACCTCAAGTTGATCCACCCACCTCAGCTTCCCAGAGTGCTGAGATTACAGGCATGAGCCACAGAGCCCAGCCCAGGTAACTTCTACATGGGGAAAGGTGAGCCTGGGAAGGCCATTGTTAAGTGTCTCTCCAGGGGTCCATTTCAGAGTTAGCTGTCAGTTCCTAACTTGTCCATTCTTCTTGCCTCCCAGTTCCTAGTCTCCAGCCACTCAACAGTCCTCAGAAAGCCCCAGTACCAGGCTTCTGGGGACCAGGGTGGCATCTAGTGGATGGCAAGCCTCCCTGGGGTCACTGCAGCCTGTTGTGCCCTAGGAGCTGGGGAAAGGCAACTGGCTGGTGCTGAATTTGGCAAGGGAGCTGAATTTGACTTCTCTGGTGTAATGCAGCTTTGCCGTGTGACGGTCCAGGAAAGGGGATTAGGTGGAAGAAAATATTTCAGTGAACACTGATTTTTACCTATAAGGAATTTTCTGTTTGGGGAGGAAAAGTTGAGTTTTATTCTGCTCCTTTCCTCCCACTCGCCTGACATAGAGGTCCCTAAGCCCTTTCTCCAACCCTGCATGGACGAGTTTCTCTTCTTGTTCAGGTGGTTCCTTATGTCACGACGATTTTTGGAGGCCTGCGTGCAGGCAAGATGGTCGTGCTGCAAGGAGTGGTCCCTCTAGATGCACACAGGTAAGGCGGGGGAGGTGGCCCAGGGGGTGCTGGAGCTCAGCCCTAGAGGCATCGAGCTGGAGGGCTCCTCCCTGCCACCGAGATCTCTGTGGGTCTCTGGTCAGAACCGCACTTTGAGAGCCTCACGTCCCAGTAGGTTTCAGGTGGACTTCCAGTGTGGATGCAGCCTGTGTCCCCGGCCAGATATTGCCTTCCACTTCAACCCTCGCTTCCATACCACCAAGCCCCATGTCATCTGCAACACCCTGCATGGTGGACGCTGGCAAAGGGAGGCCCGGTGGCCCCACCTGCCCCTGCGAAGAGGCTCCAGCTTCCTCATCCTCTTTCTCTTCGGGAATGAGGAAGTGAAGGTGAAGGAAGGGATGGGCATTGGGTGGTCTAGAATTTGTGTCCTTGCGCCCTTCCTTCCCTCAGCCAGACTCCCCACGACGCAGTGTTGAGTGGCATTGGTAGTGGTCAGGTACCAAGAGGACCAAGGAGCTGCCATGCCCGGTTCCAGGCTGCCCTGGGCCCACATGGCAGCAAGAAAGCTCTACAGTGCCTGGCTCCAAAGAGGGCACTGCTGCCATAGTCATGGCAAGCACTTAGAGAGCACCTACTGTATACCAGGAACTGTTCTAAGCCCTTTAAAGGTATCTGCTCATTGAATGCTCACAATAACCCCATTAGGTAGGTACCTTCATTATCCCCATCTTACAGCCACAGTGGCAGGGGAGAGGGAGAGAGAACTTGATCTCAAGGTTTAGACCCCTAATGTGAGCTCCTGCCAGAAACGTGATGGGATCTTCAGACTTCTCCAGGAGACAGGGCAGCTGGCGGGAGGTGAGCCTCTTGAGCCTCAGTTTCCTCACGTAAATGGAGCAAAGATGACTCTTTGGGCTGCTGAGAAAGCACAATGAGGGGCCTCTGTTGGGGTAGAGGGAGCATTGAAGGTGCCTTGGTCTCCAGGCCAGCTCTGCAACCTTTGGAAGATTACTTAAGCCACCCAAGGCTCTGTAAAATGTACCTACCTCATAGAGATGACATGAAGTTAAGTGAGGCAAAATTGAGGAAAAAGTGCTTGGCAATGCCTGGGACATTGTTATGAACTCAATGAACATTAGCTGCTGATAAGCCAGCCTCTGTCTGTCTCTCCAGGTGAGTGTGAATGGACAGCACTTTCTCCACTTCCGCTACCAGCTCCCACTGTCTCATGTGGACACGCTGGGTATATTTGGTGACATCCTGGTAGAGGCTGTTGGATTCCTGAACATCAATGTAAGTTTCCTTGGGACCAAGGCCTGGGCAGTGGCAGCCTCTAATTTCCCCTGACTCCTGGACGGGCCTGGGACCCCTTCCTCCACCCTAGACTGAGAGAGAGGAGGCCCTGTGCACCAGTAATAGCCAAGGGGGAGGGAGTCCACTGAGGTTTCGGGTGTGAGTGGGCTGAGGGGGAAGAGAAAGTGATGGCAGAAAGGGGGTCCAGGAGCCGCAGGCAGGAGTCTGTACCCAGTGTGGGTCTGGTTAACACTGAGAAGCAATGGCCAGGAATGATTTGGCACACTGGGGGCCGAAACGGGTGGCAGCTGGCTTTATCATTCCCACCTGATGGGCTTATCAAAGCCCAGATTCCTGGGGCTTGCCACCAGAGATTCTGATTCAGTAAGTCCAAGGTGGAGCCTAGGAATTGGGATGTTCAAAATGCCAGCAAGAAGCTACCACTGACCAGCCGAATGGGAACATGAGGAGCTCTAAAGGCCAGGGCTCTGCCCACCTCCCAGACATAGGTAGGGGATTGCAGTGGTCCTAAATGCTGCTGATTCTTTTCTCTCTTTCTGAACAGCCATTTGTGGAGGGCAGCAGAGAGTACCCAGCTGGACATGTGAGTTTCTTGGCAGCAAGGTCTGAGCAGCCACACCAGCTGACCCGCCCTTCTGGACTGCTGCTCCCATTACACAAGGCCCAGCTGCCCCTTCCCTCACTGCTGCGGTTGCCATGGACACAGCTGGTTCTGCTTCAGTCTCTGGAGGGCCTGGATTTGCCTCTCCCAGCCCCTCTCCAGGCCCAGCTTGGGAGGATGAATGGGGGTGGGCTGCATGCAGAGGGGGCAAGACCCCGTATTCCTAGCAGGAGAGGCCATAGTTGAAATGCTCATTTCTCAAACCACCCCTGCGAGGTGGCTGGGGTTGGCCTTGCAGGACAGAAGGGGAGATGAGGCCCATGTACTGCCCAAGGCCACACAGGGAGTGGATGACAAATCCTCCACCCCGTTCTTCCCTATTATTCCAGCGCTGGTGAACCTCTGAAGTCCAGAGGATCCCACTGGGGCTCCAATGACTCACCTACTGCTGTGAGAGAGACAAGCCCCAAATATTCCCAATTTGTTAGAATAACAAGAGGTTCCCTTTTCCTGAGCAAATATCGCATGGCCTTGTGTCCTCTCTTTCTTTCCCTGACAGCCTTTCCTGCTGATGAGCCCCAGGCTGGTGAGTGAACCTCCCTCCTGCTCTGCCAGGGCTGGGGGCGCAGCCTGGGTGAGCAGCTAATGAGCTCAGCCTGGTGGGACATGCCCCCAGCCTCAGGATTTCCCCTTCCTTTATAGAAAACTGCAGGCTGTGGGTGGGCCAGGCAGCTTATGCCCCCAGCCGCATGATTTCCCCTTCCTTTATAGCAAGCTGCAGGCTGTGGGTGGGCTGGGCAGCTTCAGGCTGAAGCTCCAGCTTCATTTTACCTTTTCTCCACTTATTCTGAACATCATTACTTGATACTTCTCTGTGCCAGGCCCGGTGCCAGGCTCTAGGGTAGAGGAACAAGCTGGTCCCAGCCGTCCAGTTGCTCACAGGCTGGTGGGGGACAGACCACTAGATGGCAATTACAGTTAAGGATGCAGTGAAGGGAGAAGGACATGGTGGTCGGGACACAGAGAGGCCAAGCTCAGCCTGGAGGGGCTGGGGAAAGTGTTCGGCAGGAACAGAGTACAGGAGGCCGGGTGCTTAACAAATAAGCAGCGTGTCCTGGCGGCAGGCCTGGGCAGAACATGCCTGCCCCAATGCTCCCCTGGCCCCCGGGGATGGGTGGTCCTCCCCAGTCCCCCTGGAAGTCAACTTCTCAATACCTCCCTTGTTCCTTCAGGAGGTGCCCTGCTCACATGCTCTTCCCCAGGGTCTCTCGCCTGGGCAGGTCATCATAGTACGGGGACTGGTCTTGCAAGAGCCGAAGCAGTAAGTATCCAGCATCTAAGTGGAGGGGAGGGAGCAGCCTCTCTGTGACAGTCACATGCTATAAAACATCATCTCTTTTAATCTCCTAGCACCACCATTTAATCCCCATTTTACAGATGAGGAAACAGAGGAGCAGAAAGGAGAAGTGGCCCAATTTGGCAAAGCTTATGAAGGTCAGGCTGGGACTGGGACCGACAGCCCCACTGCTGGGAGCATCATTCCTGCTGGTACATCTAGTCAGGCCTAGCCTCTTGTCCCAGGTCCTAGGAAAGGGGCCCCAGGAAAGGCCCTTCGTAGGTGCAGGCTGAGGCCCAGAGCAAACATGTAGCTTCCCATGGTAACACAATGTGTGGTTCAAAAGATACAGCCAGACTGCCCCAGAGAGGAGGGCTGGTATTTGGAAGCCAGGACTTGGAGGGACCCAGTGACTAAGTGGACACTACCAAACTTCTCCTACCTGGTGCTTTCAAACCCAGACCTGTGGCTCCAATCCAGTTAGACAGGAGCCACTGGCCGGCCTGCCTTGAGGAAACGCATTAGAGTTTATGACTTCTCTGGGCCAGAATGCCTGGGTTGGCATGTGCTCAGGACACCTACTTGTGCAACCTTAGGGCAGATACTTTTCCTCTCTGTGCCTCTGTTTTCCTCTCTGTAAGAAGGGGATGATAGGCCAGGCGCGGTGGCTCACGCCTATAATCCCAGCACTTTGGGAGGCCGAGGCGGGTGGATCACGAGGTCAGGAGTTGGAGACCAGCCTGACCAACATGGTGAAATCCTGACTCTACTGAAAATAGAAAAATTAGCCGGGCATGGTGGCGCATGCCTGTAATCCCAGCTACTCAGGAGGCTGAGGCAGGAGAATCGCTTGAACCCGGGAGGCAGATGTTGCAGTGATCCGAGATCGCGCCACTGCACTCCAGCCTGGGCAATACAGCGAGACTCCATCTCAAAAAAAAAAAAAAAAAAGATAGTGGGGATTGATAATAATGCCAACTTTAGGGGTGGTGCTTAGAATAGTGCCTGGTACATGGTAAGTGTTCACAAATGTGGGTACTACTGCAATCATCTCAGTGGAGGCAGGGGAGGGCAGAGTAAGGAAAGCACCCTATGTTCTCCTTCCTTAATTTTGTTTTTATTTTTAAGTCACTGACCTCACTAAACCCTTGCCCTGCACACTCCCGATCATGCCTATGAATTCTGGGACAGGCATGAAGCCCAGCACTCAATGGCCTCGGCCTCCAAAGACAGGCATGACTGAGTTGGATTCCTGGTTTTGTCTCTTATAAACAGTGCGGTCGTGGGCCAGTCACTAAACCTCTCTGAGTCTGAGTTTCCCTACCGGAAAAAGGTGAATGATAATTCCAGCCTGCTAGGGAAAATGAAAAGTGCTCAGTGATGGAACACTTCTTCCCACAAAACTTGGAGGCATGAGACCGGGTTCATATTGTAGCTCAAAGTCACAAGGTTACTAGTGACATAGTCAGCAAGTAACTGCTCTTTCCCAAGGGCCATGAATGCATGTGTCCTCAGAGGCCAGACAGGTCTCATAAATAGTGAGGAAACCAGTTGGGAAGGTGGTAAAGGGGAAGGAGTATCTCCATACACCCAGTCATGCCAGATCTTCTGACTATTTTTAAAGCAAAAATAGAAGCCATCTTTTATATAAACTCTCTCAATTTTTGAATATTATATTAAAGTTGAAGAATACTATGGACCAGACAAAACATTCCTATACACCAGTTCAGCCGAGATCCACCAACATGAAGATTTAGCACAGCACCTGGTATTTAGTGAGGCTGCAACCAATGCAGCTGCTGCTATTTTGTGAAAGCAACTGATGGCTTGAATGGGGCAGAGAGAGTAAGAGATGGAGGGCACAGGATTCATCTGCAGTGAAAATCTATCCCTCCTTCTCCACCTCATCCCTTCCCTCCTCCTTATTGAGTGGGAGTGTATGACTGCAGCCTCAAAGAGCTTCAACAGAGCTTCACTGGGCATCTGGTGATTTGTGATTATTCAGTGATCTAGTGGGCATCTAGTGATTCATGATTATCCAGTGATCTGGCGGGCTGAGCTGCATGAAGGTGAGGTAGGGAGACACTGAGGCCTCCTCACCAGGAGTTCGCAGGCCAGGGGAAGACACAGTGTTGTCTGGCAGGAGGGGGTAGGGGGAGCCATAGTGGGGCTGGAGGCTCCACGCAGTCCACTCTCCAGGGTTCCTGCCTTCCAAGCTTCTTCCCAACATTGGGCCCTGGCCACCTCCTTCCCAAAGTTGGAAACTTACGGGGCCTCCTCCTGTAAGGATCTACCAATAGCCCTTGAAAGGCCTGTCCAGGGTGGCCTTTTCCCCTACCTTACCTGCCTCTGCATCCCATCAGGATGCCGCGCCTTCTCCAGCATAGCTCTTCAAAGAAGGAAACTTGGGAAGTTCCCAAGACATAAAAATAATCTGGGCCGGGCGCGGTGGCTCAAGCCTGTAATCCCAGCACTTTGGGAGGCCAAGGTGGGCGGATCACAAGGTCAAGAGATCGAGACCACCCTGGCCAACATAGTGAAACCCCATCTCTACTAAAAATACAAAAATTAGCTGGGCGGTGCGGGCATGCACCTGTAGTCCCAGCTACTCCAGAGGCTGAGGCAGGAGAACTGCTTGAACCTGGGAGGAAGAGGTTGCAGTGAGCCGAGATCGTGCCACTGCACTCCAGCTTGGTGACAGAGCGAGACTCTGTCCCAAAAAAATAAAATAAAATAAAGAAAAATAATATAATCCGGTTGCCCTATTTGAGAGGCAGGTGCCAGATCCCCCCACCCCCAAATCTAGAGTCATGAATCCTAGTTCACATCCTAACCTAAGGCCCTACCACTATTACTAGTAACAGAGAAGTCATTTAACTTCTTGTCCTCATCACTTAAATGGGCTGACAAACCTCATAGCACAGAATTTGTGGGGATTAAGGAAAGGCAAACTAGCTTCTGTAAAACACCTACTGTGTGCTAGGAATTGCTAGTTTTCACATACATTATCTCCTTTGTTCCTTTTTTTTTTGGCTCTATGAGGTAGAGATTGTATTATATAGCAATATTTTTAAACAATAGGTATCATCTGAATGCTTATTACGTTCCAGGTGCTATTCTAAATAAGCATTTTTTTATGTATTCATTTAATTCTTACAACAATGCCACAGGCAGGTACAGGGCAGTTATGTTATTGTCACATTACAGATGAGGAAACTGAGGCACAGAGAGATTAAGAGTCTTGCCCAAGGTCACAGGACTAGAAAGTAGCAGAGCCAGGGTTGAATCGGGACTGCCTGACTCTAACCACTATGCTGTTTGGAAAACATTTAAGATAATACCTGGCACTTAGTTAGCATTCAATAAATGTTAGCTGTAGCTATCATCATCATAATCATCCCCATTTTCAGGAGGAGAAACTGAAGCTCAGGCTAGGCAATTTTCACACACTTCCCTCCCACCCCCATCCTCCTGTAGTCATAGATGGCAACCCTGGAGGTCAATCTCAAGTTCATCTAGAACTCGTGTTCTTTCCACTGTTCTGAGCATTCAGCCATGAGGCTGTCATAGGCCCTCAGTGCTTGTTTCTGGAGGCTGAAGCAGCTCAACCTTCCATCCACTCCCTGACCTCCATCCTTCCCCTGGGGGCTGAGCAGCGGCCTATGGGCAATGGGTGCTGATTCCTTCTCCTTCCTCCTGCTTCCTGCAGTTTTACTGTGAGCCTGAGGGACCAGGCTGCCCATGCTCCTGTGACACTCAGGGCCTCCTTCGCAGACAGAACTCTGGCCTGGATCTCCCGCTGGGGGCAGAAGAAACTGATCTCAGCCCCCTTCCTCTTTTACCCCCAGAGATTCTTTGAGGTAGGTCAGAGCCAAGTGATTACATCCCTTCAGGCTGGAACACAGAGCTGAAGTCCCATAATGACCTGGGAGATGCTGGGGCAGGTGTGCAGGACAGATGTTATGGGGTGGGAGGCCAGAGCCAGCAGAGCACAGCGAATGTCTGTACAGCAGTCCTCAACGCTCCACCCTGATGCCAGGGATCCCATGGCCAGAAACTCAATTGATGCAGGTGGGGGCCCAGGCATCAGCTTTATTAAAAAGCTCCCCTAATGATTCCGACGTGCAGAACCACTCCTCTACAGGAAGCAGCCCCAGTTACAGGTGGTGAAACTGAGGCCCAGGGCTGGGAAGATCCTTGTGAAAGACCACAGTGGGCTGGTGACAAGCCCGGCCCCTTGTCCTGTTCTTTTCCAGCACTGTACTGGGTGCCCCCTGGGTCCAGTCTTTGTGTCCTATGAGAGGAGGAGGGTCTCACTGGAGAGAGCGTCAGGCAGACAAGGGAAAGTCTGGCTGGAAGCTGCAACCCCCTCATGTCCTCCTTTCCCAGGTGCTGCTCCTGTTCCAGGAGGGAGGGCTGAAGCTGGCACTCAATGGGCAGGGGCTGGGGGCCACCAGCATGAACCAGCAGGCCCTGGAGCAGCTGCGGGAGCTCCGGATCAGTGGAAGTGTCCAGCTCTACTGTGTCCACTCCTGAGGATGGTTCCAGGGAAATACCGCCAGAAAACAAGAAGGTCAGCCCACTCCCAGGGCCCCACTCTCCTCCCCTCATTAAACCATCCACCTGACACCAGCACATCAGGCCTGGTTCACCTCTGGGGTCACGAGACTGAGTCTACAGGAGCTTTGGGCCTGAGGGAAGGCACAAGAGTGCAAAGGTTCCTCGAACTCTGCACCTTCCTCCACCAGGAGCCTGGGATATGGCTCCATCTGCCTTCAGGGCCTGGACTGCACTCACAGAGGCAAGTGTTGTAGACTAACAAAGATACTCCAAAATACAATGGCTTAAAGAATGTGGTCATTTATTCTTTATTATTTATTTATTTGTGGTCAAATAAATAAATAAGGTTATTTATTTATTTCGTTCTCATCTAGCAATTCTAGAGACAATGGTCCAGCTTAGCAGGGCAGCTCTGCTCCCTGGAGACATTCAGGGTCTGTCCTAGCCATTGTTCCACCACCCCCAGGGCATCATCATTGTCTCTGTGGCCCAAGCTCAGCTGCCACCCTATCTTGGCCTCACCCACTGAGAAGGCTAGTAGTGGCAGTGGACAAGACCCACCTGATATCATAAGCCCCAGACATGGGTCCGACACACACCAGCTACAGTCACATTTCATCTGCAGGCACTCAGTCTCGGTCACACTACCTGCAAGGGAGGCTGGAAATGTTCTTCAGTGGGACACATAAGACCGGCCACATGAAATAGAGTAGTCATAAAATAACAGAATAGTTTTATTCTATTACTATAAAAAACAGGGAGAATGGATTTTGGTGGATAGCCCCAGTCTCTGAGACAAGTAGATGCTGTTAATATCCTCATTTTATAACATAAGAAACTGACGCACAGAAAGGCTAATTTGCCAAGATCACACAGTGAGTAAGCCATGGGATTAGAACCCAGGGATTCTGTCTGCAGAGTTTGTGGCTCTTAACCATAAACCATTATCTAGAGTACACAGGCACACTAGAGCTTCCAGATAAAGATGGACATCGGAGCTGGAGGCTTGAGAGGAATCAAAGAACCTTGCAAATCAAAAAGTACAGACAAGACAAACAAAGGACCACCACCAAGGAAAGAGCAAGATTAAATGAGAAATAATTTAAGAATTATATGTAACTGTATATAATATATACCATATATACATATATATATAGCACAGTATACATTATACAGTAATATATGTGCCATGGTCTGAATGTTTGTGTCCCCCCAACTAAAATTCATATGTTGAAATCCTAGCACCCAAGGAAATGGTGTTTGGAGGTGGGGACTTTGGGGGGTGATTAGGTCATGAAGGTGGAGCCTTCATGAATGGGATTAGTGCCCTTATAAAAGAGACTCCAGGCCGGGCAAGGTGGCTAACGCCTGTAATCCCAGCACTTTGGGAGGCCAAGGCAGGCAGATCACCTGAAGTCAGGAGTTCGACACCAGCCTGGCCAACATGGCAAAACCCCGTTTCTACTAAAAACACAAAAATTAGCTGCGCATGGTGGCACACGCCTGTAATCCCAGCTACTCAGGAGGCTGAGGCAGGAGAATCGCTCGAACCCGGGAGGCAGAGATTGCATTGAGCCAACATCATACCACTGCACTCCAGCCTGTGTGACAGAGCCAGACTCTGTCTCAAAAAAAAAAAAAAAACATATAAATAAAATAAAAGAGACTCCAGAGAGCTCCCTCACCCCTACCACCATGTGAGATTACAGCAAGAAAACAGGCGTTTATGAAATGGGAAGCAGGCCTTCACCAGAAACAAAATCTGCCAGTGCTTTGCTCTTGAATTTTCCAGCCTCCAGAACTGTCAGCAATAAATTTGTTGTTTATAAGTTACCCAGTCTAACACATTTTAAAGCTGGACCTCTACCATTCACCATGTACAAAAGTTAACACAAGATGGATTAAAGATTTAAAGTAAGACCTTGAACTATAAGAATCCTAGAAGAAAACCTAGGAAACACCATTCTGGACCCTGATCTTGGAAAAGAATTTGTGACTAAGTCCTCAGAAGCAATGGCAACAAAAACAAAAATTGGCAAGTGGGACCTAATTAAAGAGCTTCTGGGCAGCAAAAGAAACTATCCACAGAATAAACAGACACCACACAGAATGAGAGAAAAATAGTATATTCACAAAGTGTGCATCCCACAAAGGTCTAATATCCTGAATCTATAAGGAGCTTAACAAGAAAAAACCCCATCCAAAAGTGGACAAAAGGCATGATAGACAGGTCTCAAAAGAAGACATACAAGTGGCCAATAAACACATGAAAAAATGCTCATCATCACTAATCGTCAGAGAAATGCAACTCAAAACCACAAGAGGATATCATCTCATACCAGTCAGGATGTTTATTATTAAAAGGTCAAAAACAGCAGATGCTGGTGAGCCTGCAGAGAAAAGAAAATGCTTATGCACTGTTGGTGGGAATGTACATTAGTTCAGTCACTGTGAGAAGCACTTTGGAGATTTCTCAAAGAACTTAAAACAGAACTACCATTTGATCCAGCAATCCCATTACTGGGTATACATCCAAAAGAAAATCATTCTACCAAAAAGACACTTGGACTTGTATTTTTTTTTTTTTTTTTTTTTGAGACGGTGTCTTGCTCTGTCACCCAGGCTGGAGTGCAGTGGCACGATCTTGGCTCACTGCAAGCTCCGCCTCCCAGGTTCACGCCATTCTCCTGCCTCAGCCTCCCAAGTAGCTGGGACTACAGGCATCCACCACCATGCCCGGCTAATTTTTTGTATTTTTTTTTTTTTTAGTAGAACAGGGTTTCACCATGTTAGCCAGGATGGTCTTGATCTCCTGACCTCGTGATCCGCCCACCTCGGCCTCCCAAAGTGCTGGGATTACAGGCGTGAGACACCATGCCCAGCCGGACTTGTATGTTAATTGCAGCACTATTCACAATAGCAAAGACATGGAATCAACCTAGGTGCCTGTCAACAGAGGATTGGATGAAGAAAATGTGGTGCATATACACCATGGAATACTACACAGTCATAAAAAAGAATGAAACTATGTCGTTTGCAGCAACATAGATGCAGCTGGAGGCCATTATCCTTAGTGAATTAACAGAAGAACAGAAAACCAAATACCATATATTCTCACTTATAAGTAGGAGCTAAACATTGGGTGGTCACGGACAAAGAGATGGCAATAGACTCTGGGGACTACTAGACTGGAGGGAGAAAAGAAGGAAGGAATGGGAGAAAGGGTTGAAAAACCATTGGGTATTATGCTCACTACCTGAGTGATGGGATAATTCACACCCCAAACCTCAGCTTTACACAATATACAAACCTGCACAGGTACTCTCTGAATCTAAAATAAAAGTTGAAATTATTTTTTAAAAGAAGATAAACCTCAATTTCCACAAATGTTTTATAGGATATTTTTATTAAAATGTATTCTGTGTATAGATTTTTAGGGGCACAGAGAAGCTTGCATCTCTACATTGCTTCTTCCCAATCATGTATACAGTATATCCCTCAAATTATTTTGGTCATCCTTTATTTCCTTCTGTCACTGGGAAACCAAGTTCTTTCCTTACTTTGTATTGATAGCCAAGAAAGAATATCCAATTGGAAAAAAAGGCAAGCAGATTTTATTGCTGGTCAGGAACGGAGGAGTGAGCTCTTTTTCTAAAGAACCCCTTCCGAAGGTGATGGAATCCAGGGAACTTTAAGGAATTAGATGTGGGGCGGGGAGGTATGTATGTAAGCATGTACAGGGAGGAACTCCAGATGTGCAGTTACAGATCATAAACATGCTTCTTCATATGAGGTATGTTCAGAAAATGGCAGCAATTTTCTTCTAGGGGTGGGGATTTCATATGGTTTGGCTGTGTCCCCACCCAAATCTCATCTTGAATTCCCATGTGTCGTGGGAGGGACCCAGTGGGAGGTAATTGAATCATGGGGGCAAGCCTTTCCCGGGCTGTTCTTGTGATAATGAATAAGTCTCCTGAGATCTGATGGTTTTAAAAAGAGGAGTCCCTCCCCTTTTTTTAAAAAAGTTTTTAAACTTCTATTTGCATATTTTTGAAAATTTTGCATTCCAATACTTAAAATCATTTGAACAAAAAAAAAAATGGCACTCTGATTAAACTGTATTACAGGCTGCATGACACCTTGGGCCAGCTTGGTTTTACTCTAGATTTCATTGTTGTCCCACCCCACTTTTTCCACCCCACTTCTTCCTTCACCAACATGCACGTTCTTTCCTTTTCTGCCAGCCAGAAAGTCAGATGGGAGTGGCAGGCTTGGCCTTCATTGTCAGTAGTTCTTTGGTGTGAAAGGGGCAGCAGAGTCATTTAAACTTGATCCAACCTCTATGCATCTTACAAAGTTAAACAGCTAAAATAAGTAAAATAAGAAAGCAATGCTTGTGGAATGTACAGTGCATATTGGCAGCACATGCCTCATTACGATTCACCAGCTTGCTTCTCCTGTTCAATCATTTCTTTGGAAGGCAGTGGATTTTTCTCTTGCGCTTCTGTCTTCTTCAATTTCGACTTATCTCTTTGCCTCTGCCATCCATGTAAGATGTGACTTGTTCCTCTTTGCCTTCCACCATGATTGTGAGGCTTCCCCAGCCATGTGGAACTATTAGTCCAATTAAACCTCTTTATTTTGTAAATTGCCTAGTCTCAGATATGTCTTTATCAGCTGCGTGGCCTAATACAGGACTTTAGCATTATAATGATACGTTAATGATCTGAAGGTAACAAGGCATCACCAGCTCAGTTTGCTGGGGTCTTGCTCTGACCTTATCTTCCTCTAGCAATTGCCAAAGAGTCCTGAGGCTCCAGCAGCCTCCTGGGCCATCTGAAGTTCTCTTAAGCAAACATACCTGTAGGTAAAATGATTTAAAAACCTGTTTAAGGAAGAACAATGAGCTTTCTTAGTTATCTACTGTTTAAGAAAATAACGAGCTTTCTCAGCTATGTCTCCAGGGTTGCTCTGGTAACATAAGATGTGTGTGTTTGTTTTTACTGGGGTATCGCACAACTTTTGTTAGATTTATACTTAGGCACTTTATAGCTTTGTGTGTGATTTGTAAATGCTATCTTTTTAAAAAATTGTACTTACTTGATACTGGTACAAAAATGCACCTGATTTATGTATATTAATCTCATTCCTAGCAAACTTGCTAAAATTATATATATTTTATTAGTTCAAATAGACAATCTTGCCCTGGCACAGTGGCTTACACCTGTAATCCCAGCGCTTGGGGAGGCCGAGGCAGGTGGATCGCTTGAGGTCAGGAGTTTGAAACCAGCCTTGCCAACATGGCGAAACTCCGTCTCTACTAAAAATATAAAAAATTAGCTGGGCATGGTGGCACATGCCTGTAATCCTGCCTCAGGAAGCTGAGGCACAAAAATCTGTTGAACCCAGGAGGCAGAGGTTGCAGTGAGCCGAGATCACACCACTGCACTCCAGGCTGGGGGACAGAGTAAGACTCTGTCTCAATAAATAAACAAACAAACAGATAGGTAATCTTACCACTTGCAAAAAATAATGATTTCTGATTTCTTCCTTTCCAATCTCCCTCTCCCTCTCTGTCTCTCACTCTTCCCCCCACTCCCAACCACATTCCCTCCCTTCCTTCCTCTCTCCCTCATGCTTCCTTTATTATATGACATTGGCCAAGAATTCTTGCACACTGTTGAGTAGCAGTGTGGTTAGCAGGCATCCTTGACCTGTTCCTGACCACAGGGAAATGCAATTAAGATTTCACTATTAAATATGATGATTATCATAGGTTGGGAATAGATACTATTTTTGGGGTAAAGAGATTTTCATTTTTTCTTAGTTTGCTAAGATACACTTTCATTTTTTTCATGAGTGAGTGTCAAGTCTGTCTTCTGCATTTACTGATATGATCATATTTTTTCTAATCTGTTAATGAGGTAAATTACATTAATAGGCTTTCTAATGTCATGCTATATGTATCTTTAAATTCCTTAAATTCCTGGAGTAAATGAATTTTTAATGAATACATTGCTGCATTTCATTTACTGATACTACTGTTCTTGCATTAAGTTCATAAATTAGCTTATAATTTTACTTATCCATCCATCAATACTATCGTAGCCTTAGATTCTGGATTGTCTCTTTTCTGTGCAAGGTCATCAATTGTTTATATGTACTCTAGGTCTTTAATCCATAGATTCCATCTTCCTTTCTTTTTTTCTTACATTTTATTGTTGGGGATAAAACTGATAACTTTTCCTTATAGAGCTTCCCAGAGTCTGAATTCTGCTGGTTAATCCCTAGGGCATTGTTTAAAATACTCCACTGTCTCCTGTACTTCTTTTCATCTAGAGTTTTGATCAGATTCAGTTTCAATTTTTCAGCAAGAAAACCAAAACTACTATCTTATTCCCAAATGTTTCTTTTTTAATTTAATTTAATTTTATTTATATATATTTTTTTGAGAGAGTCTCAACTCTCACCCAGGCTGGAGTGCAGTGGTGCAATCTCAGCTCACTGCAGCCTCCACCTCCCAGGTTCAAGTGATTCTTATGCCTCAGACTCCTGAGTAGCTGGAATTACAGGTGTGCTCCACCACTCCTGGCTAATTTTTGTATTTTTAGTAGAGATGAGGTATCGCTATGTTTGCCAGGCTGGTCTCAAACTCCTGACCTCAAGTGATCCACCTGCCTCAGGCTCCCACAGTGCTAAGATTCCAGTCATGAGCCACCATGCCCAGCTAAATATTTCTTTTTTTATAGCCTCCTGTTCTTGTTTCCTGAATATATTTTCTCTTCTCTCTTCCATGATATAAATTATAGGGAGCCGAAGACCCGTGGGATGTGACCAACTCAGCATTCCACTGGAGGCTATATGATCAAACAGCAAACTGTTTATCATAAATGCAGGATGTGAGCAAACTCACGACTGCTCCTGCCGACACAATGTTTGCTGAGGGCAATCGCTTCCTGGCACCAAGTTCCTTGAGGTTATCTACTGGGAGATCTAGGGAATGCAGTCTTGCAAGCCTACTCTGACCCCTTTTTCCACCCCCCTTTTCACTATCTCTTTTGCCTAATAAATATGGAGGGCTGTGTAAAGCTCAGCGCCCTTGTCCACTAGAGGCAAGTTGCCCCCGACCCCTTCTTCCTGATATACTCTTTTGTCTCTTGTCTTTTATTCCCACGTTCGACCCCCCCCACCCTTTCTTCAGTCCCCCTAGGTCCATACGGGTTACATAGTGGCACCCCGAACAGCAACAGAATCGGGTGCTCAACAATAAATGATGCTTTTGTAAATTTTCTTCTGCTTGCCATATTTTCTTTGTTTTCTTGAAGCTTATTTCTTACTTATTTGTGTATTTTGTTGTCTATCTTTCAAATTAGAGGATTTCCTCAAATGCCTGGCAATCCTTAATTGTTTGTGTTTTTGTTGTTTTTGTTTGTTTGTTTGAGATGGAGTCTCGCTCTGTCACTCAGGCTAGAGTGCAGTGGCATGATCTCAGCTCACTGCAACCTCTGCCTCCTGGGTTCAAGCAATTCTCCTGCTTCAGCCTCCTGGGTAGCTGGGAATACAGGCACATGCCATCAAGCCAGGCTAATTTTTGTATTTTTGCAAGAGATGGGTTTTCACCATGTTGCCCAGGCTGGTCTTGAACTCCTGACCTCAGGTGATCTGCCTGCCTCAGCCTCCCAAAGTGCTGGGATTACAGGTGTGAGCCTCTGCACCCGGCCAAGTGGTTTGTTTATATTCAAGAGTGAGGCACTAAAATGCTAATTGGAAGCTTTGTGTACATGGGTTGGGCTTATTGACTTATATGACTCCTCACAGTGAAACAGGTCAATGGTCAATGGTCTCATTGTCTGAAGTGTTATCTCAGTTCATTGTCTCATGACCAAGAAAATTAAGGAGCATGGATCCAAAGGGTGAGGTTGAAGTAAAAGTTTAATAAGCGAAAGAAGAAAGCTCTCCATAGCGAAGAGGGGAGCCTGAGTGTGTTGCCATTTTACAGTTAAATGCAAAAGCTCTTATAAGAAACTCCTCTCATTTCTCATGTCACCTGGCACATTTGGACCATGAGAGAGGGCTTACAAAAAAAATCAAACTTAATTGATGTAGAACAAATTCCATCCCATACAGAATGTAGGTCTATAGTGTTTAATTTTCACAAAGAAAAGATAACCAGCTCATCAGAACATACTATTGGTACTGGTTTAGCAAAGGTTCATACTTCTAAGGTCAAGGCTGATATTGAAACAAAAAGATGTGTTCTTACCTGGAGAAGCCACATGAGCCACAAGGGCCATGTGTACCACACGGGTACAAGGAGGAGCTGGTACCATTCCTTCTGAAACTATTCCAATCAATAGAAAAAGAGGAAATCCTCCCTAACTCATTTTATGAGGCCAGTATCATCCTGATACCAAAGCCTGGCCAAGAAACAACAAAAAGAGAATTTTAGACCAATATACCTGATGGACATCGATGCAAAAATCCTCAATAAAATACTGGCAAACCAAATCCAGCAACACATCAAAAAGCTTATCCACCATGATCAAGTGGGCTTCATCCCTGGGATGCAAGGCTGGTTCAACATATGCAAATCAATAAATGTAATCCAGCATATAAACAGAACCAAAGACAAAAACCACATGATTATCTCAATAGATGCAGAAGAGGCCTCTGACAAAATTCAACAACCTTCATGCTAAAAACTCTCAATAAATTAGGTATTGATGGGACGTATCTCAAAATAATAAGAGCTATCTATGACAAACCCACAGCCAATATCATACTGAATGGGCAAAAACTGGAAGCATTCCCTTTGAAAACTGGCACAAGACAGGGATGCCCTCTCTCACCACTCCTATTCAACATAGTGTTGGAAGTTCTGGCCAGGGCAATTAGGCAGGAGAAGGAAATAAAGGGCATTCAATTAGGAAAAGAGGAAGTCAAATTGTCCATGTTTGCAGATGACATGATTGTATATCTAGAAAACCTCATTGTCTCAGCCCAAAATCTCCTTAAGCTGATAAGCAACTTCAGCAAAGTCTCAGGATACAAAATCAATGTACAAAAATCACAAGCATTCTTATACACCAATAACAGACAAACAGAGAGCCAAATCATGAGTGAACTCCCATTCACAATTGCTTCAAAGTGAATAAAGTACCTAGGAATCCAACTTACAAGGGATGTGAAGGACCTCTTCAAGGAGAACTACAAACCACTGCTCAATGAAATAAAAGAGGATACAAACAAATGGAAGAACATTCCATGCTCATGGGTAGGAAGAATCAATATCATGAAAATGGCCATACGGCCCAAGGTAATTTATAGATTCAGTGCCATCCCCATCATGCTACCAATGACTTTCTTCACAGAATTGGAAAAAACTACTTTAAAGTTCATACGGAACCAAAAAGGAGCCCACATCGCCAAGTCAATCCTAAGCCAAAAGAACAAAGCCGGAGGCATCATGCTACCTGACTTCAAACTATACTACAAGGCTACAGTAACCAAAACAGCATGGTACTGGTACCAAAACAGAGATATAGATTAATGGAACAGAACAGAGCCCTCAGAAATAATGCCACATATCTACAACTATCTGATCTTTGACAAACCTGACAAAAACAAGCAATGGGGAAAGGATTCCCTATTTAATAAATGGTGCTGGGAAAACTGGCTAGCCATATGTAGAAAGCTGAAACTGGATCCCTTCCTTACACCTTATACAAAAATTAATTCCAGATAGACTAAAGACTTACATGTTAGACCTAAAACCATAAAAACCCTAGAAGAAAACCTAGGCAATACCATTCAGGACATAGGCATGGGCAAGGACTTCATGTCTAAAACACCAAAAGCAATGGCAACAAAAGCCAAAATTGATAAATGGGATCTAATTAAACTAAAGAGCTTCTGCACAGAAAAAGAAACTACCATCAGAGTGAAAAGGCAACCTACAAAATGGGAGACAATTTTCACAACCTACTCATCTGACAAAGGGCTAATATCCAGAATCTACAATGAACTCAAACAAATTTACAAGAAAAAAACAAACAATCCCATCAAAAAGTGGGCAAAGGATATGAACAGACACTTCTCAAAAGAAGACATGTATGCAGCCAAAAAACACATGAAAAAATGCTCATCATCACTGGCCATCAGAGAAATGCAAATGAAAACCACAGTGAGATACCATCTCACACCAGTTAGAATGGCGATCATTAAAAAGTCAGGTGCTGGACTGACTAATCATTAAAACAACAGGTGCTGGAGAGGATGTGGAGAAATAGGAACACTTTTACACTGTTGGTGAGACTGTAAACTAGTTCAACCATTGTGGAAGTCAGTGTGGCGATTCCTCAGGGATCTAGAACTAGAAATACCATTTGACCCAGCCATCCCATTACTGGGTATATACCCAAAGGATTATAAATCATGCTGCTATAAAGACACATGCACACGTATGTTTATTGCGGCACTATTCACAATAGCAAAGACTTGGAACCAACCCAAATGCCCAACAATGATAGACTGGATTAAGAAAATGTGGCACATATACGCCATGGAATACTATGCAGCCATAAAAAATGAAGAGTTCATGTCCTTTGTAGGGACATGGATGAAACCGGAAACCATCATTCTCAGCAAACTATCGCAAGGACAGAAAACCAAACACCGCATGTTCTGACTCTTAGGTGGGAATTGAACAATGAGAACACATGGACACAGGAAGGGGAACATCACACTCTGGGGACTGTTGTGGGGTGGGGGGAAGGGGGGAGGGATAGCATTAGGAGATATACCTAATGCTAAATGACGAGTTAATGGGTGCAGCACACCAACATGGCACATGTATACATATGTAACAAACCTGCACTTTGTGCACATGTACCCTAAAACTTAAAGTATAATAATAATAAAATAAAAAGAAAAAAAAATTAGCCAAGCATTGTGGCACACGCCTGTAATCCTAGCTACTCAGGAGGCTGAGGCAGGAGAATGGCTTGAACCCAGGAGACAGAGGTTGCAGTGAGCCGAGATCACACCATTGATGGGACAGAGTGAGACTGTCTCAAAAACAGAAAAAAAAATGTGCATCCAGTAATGTGATCATACCCTCCCTCTTTCCCCTCCAACCCACTTACCCTCTTTAAATTTAGGAGCTCTCAAAATCACCTTTGGAAAACAGTATGGACCACAGATTGTTCCTGTGGATTTTATGATCCTTTTCTCTGGCCATGTCCTTAACTTTGGCAAAAATAAACTTTTAAATTGAGTGAGACCTGTCTCAGATACTTTTTGGTTTACAGTCATGAATCAATAATAAACAGAAGGAAAAACCTGAATGACCTATAAATGTATAAAATAATACTCAGGCCAGGTGCAGTGGCTTATGCCTGTAATCCCAGGCCAGGTGCAGTGGCTCATGCCTGTAATCTGGATACACAGGATGGAGCACCCAGAGAGGCCATGGAACCTCTGCACCCCTTCCCGCATGTCTTACCCCATGCATCTCTTTGTTTGTATCCTTTAAAATAGCCTTTGTAATAAACTGGTAAGTGAAGGGGTGGGTTGCCCCTCCACACCTGTGGGTGTTTCTCGTAAGGTGGAATGAGAGACTTAGGAAAGAAAAAGACACAGAGACAAAGTATAGAGAAAGAAATAAGGGGGCCCGGGGAACCAGCGTTCAGCATATGGAGGATCCCGCCAGCCTCTGAGTTCCCTTAGTATTTATTGATCATTCGTGGGTGTTTCTCCGAGAGGGGGATGTGTCAGGGTCACAAGACAATTGTGGGGAGAGGGTCAGCAGACAAACACGTGAACAAAGGTCTTTGCATCATAGACAAGGTAAAGGATTAAGTGCTGTGCTTTTAGATATGCATTCACATAAACATCTCAATGCTTTACAAAGCAGTATTGCTGCCCGCATGTCCCCCACCTCCAGCCCTAAGGCGGTTTTTCCCTATCTCAGTAGATAGAACGTACAATCGGGTTTTATACGGGCAGGAGACAGATGCCTTCCTCTTGTCTCAACTGCAAGAGGCATGCCTTCCTCTTTTACTAATCCTCCTCAGCACAGACCCTTTACGGGTGTCGGGCTGGGGGACGGTCAGGTCTTTCCCTTCCCACGAGGCCATATTTCAGACTATCACATGGGGAGAAACCTTGGACAATACCTGGCTTTCCTAGGCAGAGGTCCCTGCGGCCTTCCACAGTTTTTGTGTCCCTGGGTACTTGAGATTAGGGAGTGGTGATGACTCTTAAGGAGCGTGCTGCCTTCAAGCATCTGTTTAACAAAGCACATCTTGCACCGCCCTTAATCCATTTAACTCTGAGTTGACACAGCACATGTTTCAGAGAGCACGGGGTTGGGGGTAAGGTTATAGATTAACAGAATCTCAAGGCAGAAGAATTTTTCTTAGTACAGAACAAAATGGAGTCTCCTATGTCTACTTCTTTCTACACAGACACAGTAACAATCTGATCTCTCTTGCTTTTCCCCACAGGTAAGTGTAAGTAAGTGTTTGCCTGAGTTCTGTGAGCTGCCCTAGCAAATTAACCAAACCCAATGAGGAGGTCCTGGGAACCCCAGTTTATACACAGCTAATCAGAAACACAAGTAAAACAACCTGAAGCTGGCAATTCACATCAGAAGTTGGGGAGAATCTTGTGCAACTGAGCCCTCAACCCGTGGGATCTGACATTATCTCCAATTAGTGTCAAAATTGAACAGAATGAGAGGACACACAGCTGATGTCTGCTGCAGAATTGATGAATTAGTAGTTGGTGGGGACAAATCTCCACACATTTCTTGGTGAGCAGAGGTCACAGAAGACGTTTTGTTGATTATTTTTGAATGAGAGAATAGAAAAAGCACGTTGTTTTTTTTCATGCGCGTCCGTGTGAAGAGACCACCAAACAGGCTTTGTGTGAGCAATAAAGCTTTTAATCACCTGGGTGCAGGCGGGCTGAGTCCGAAAAGAGAGTCAGCAAAGGGAGATAGGGGTGGGGCCGTTTTATAAGATTTGGGTAGGTAAAGGAAAATTACAGTCAAAGAGAGTTTGTTCTCTGGCAGGCAGGAGTGGGGGTTGCAAGGTGCTCAGTTGGGGAGGTTTTTGAGCCAGGATGAGCCAGGAAAAGGACTTTCACAAGGTAATGTCATCACTTAAGGTAAGGACCGGCCATTTTCACTTCTTTTGTGGTGGAATGTCATCAGTTAAGGCAAGGACCGGCCATTTTCACTTCTTTTGTGGTGGAATGTCATCAGTTAAGGTGGGGCAGGTCATATTCACTTCTTTTGTGATTCTTCAGTTACTTCAGGCCATCTGGGCATATACGTGCAAGTCAGAGGGGATGCAATGCCTTGGCTTGGGCTCAGAGGCCTGACATTTTTTATTCCTACAGTCTCAGAGGAATATAGCTAAAAATGTGTTTACAGAGAAGTTTATAGTATTAGCTTATATTAGAAAAGAAGATATGTCTCAAATCAATGATCTAAGCTTTTACCTCAAGGAAGTAGGGGAGCCAGGTTTTCAGCAATTGGCCAGAAAAGAAAAAAAAAAGAAGGGGGAGGAAGCATATGAAAACCAAAACAAGCAAAGAAAGAAAATGTAATAAAGATAGAAGATGTAATAAATAAAGTAGAAAAAGAAAAAAATCAATCAGTCTAAAGCTGGTTCTTTGAGAAGATCAATAAAATTGATAAACCTCTAGCCCAGGGGGTCAGCAGAGACCCAAGTAATAAATATGTTAGGCCTCGCCTGCCAGGAGGCCACACAATCTGCCACTGTAGCACAAAAGCAGCCATAGACAATACAAAAATAAATGAGAATAGCTGTATTCATGGGTCTTGTAAGACAGGCAGTGGGCCCAGTTTGGACTGGTTTGGATCTGTGTCCCATGCCAAATCTGTGTCCCATGTTTGGGCCCCAAATTGGAGCTTAGCCCATGAAAGAATTCAAGAATGAGCCTGTGGTGAGAGAAGGCAACTTTTTTGAACCAGTACTGCTCCTTGCAGAGCAGGACTAACCCATAGGCAGCGGGCTGAGTTGGCAACATATGGGCTGTTGGCAGCTGTACTTATACCCACTTTTAATTATATGCTAATTAAGAGACGGGTTATTCAGAACTTTCTGGAAAAGGGTGGAGAGTTTCCAGAACCATCTAAGGTAACTTCCAGGCCATTACCATGGCCTATTGCAATGGTATTTGTAAACTGTCATGGCACTGGTGGGAGTGTCTTATGCTAATGAGCAGTGAGGGCAAATAGAGGTCACTTCCATCACCATCTGCTAGTTTTGGCTGGCTTCTTCACTGCATACTGTTCTGACCACATCCTGCTCCAATCAACATGATCAACAGGGCTGCAACGAGAAAGCAAGTCCTGCCAGCCTCCTACCTCGCTACTATAGTAGGTTAGTGGAGGGGGAACATTTCCTTGTCCCAAATTCCAGCCAGAGTCTTTCTCAACATCTAAATACTGAATGCTGCCATGGCTTCAAATAAATTTGCAATGAAAAAATATATTTTTAAATGGCTTTTTATTTTGCTGCAGAAAAGGAAAACAAAATCTCGGGACCCAAACTCACTAAGCCAAAGGGAAAATTCAGGCTAGGAACTGGGTCACCCAAACCTGCCTCCCATTTTGTTCCTAAATAGATAGCTACAAAAATAAAAAGCTATATAACTCCCTAACAATTTGCTCACAAGGGAATTCTTTGTAAGCCCCAAGATCTTCACCCTAAAACAGTTCTGCTGAATGACACCCTGATGATGTAAATTGACAGCTTATCATCACAGGTATGGGAGAAAGGACAGAACTATAAGTCATCCCTCCATTCACCTGAGACAAATGCATATTTGACTGCTTATATAAAAATCCAGATTCACTGAGCATGAAATGAATGCATAATTAACTATTCCTCTACCCCCTCCTTTCACATGTAAAATGCAGATTCAGTGAATGCTGATCAAAGACTCAAAGGAATGCAACCACTTGCCTCTTTTATCTACCCTCCCTTTTTTTCCCTTTTCTCTTTCCCCTAATGCCCACACTTTTCCCTTTAAATAATGATGTCCCCAGACGCACTTTGGAAAAAGCACGAATCACAGATGTTTCCTATGGTTTTCTGTTCCTTTTTTCCTGGATGTGTCCTAAACCTTAGCTAAATAAATCTCTAAATTTTGGACTGAGAGCTGTCTCAAATATTTTTTGGGTTACAGCAGCTATTGCATCTAGATATACAATATAAATTAATGGAAAATATCATATGCTTGTAATTTCATAAATGCTAGAGATATCATCCCAATCAGGGAAAGCTGCAAGAAGAAAGTGTTGGTGGTGAAGCACAACTTCCTAGATTTTTGCTGTCAGTGGGCTGGTTGGAATTTAAACTCTTTGAGTATTAAAAACAAATCAGTCTTCATAACTGATTATTTCTGCTATTATTGTTACCTATTGGAGCCTCTAGGAAAAAAAGAGGCAATAGAGAAAGAGAGGCAGTCTCCAGATGGAGGTATGCTTCTGGAATTTTTCAAAGAAGGTTTTAGATTGCTAATGCGCTCTTGTGGGATTAGATGTCTGATCCTTAGGAGCAGACCATCCATCCTGATGTGGATCAGTTTGGACTCCAAGTCTGACAAAGCAGAACAGGCTTCAGAAAGCCTTGTTTGTCACTTGGAATACAGCTGTCACTCCTGCAGCATCTAAGCTTTGGTGCTGCTGAAGAAAGGCCACTGGCTGTTTTGGAGTCCTGCATTCACAGACCCCAGCTGCCTGGAACTGACTCTAAGCTAAAACCTGACACTATCTACCACAAGCTGTTTCAACCTCAGCACAAGCCGCAATGAACTGGAAGTGTAAGCAGACAGCAGGGGTTTCCAGGGATTATAGGAATTTAATCAACTCAGCAATCAGCCTTTTACAGCCTACCATCCTGCAGCCTGTTTCTTCCTAAACCTTGCATAGAATGCAGTCAGGTGGTTGGTTAAAACCAGCTCCTAACAGATCCCAGCAACCTACAGATGAATCTGAGTGAACTTTCCTCATTACCATGCTAAAGTCTCCACCCCGGAGGAGCTACGGCTTCATTACCATAGCATGCAACCTATGTGTTGGCACGATGACTCACTGCATCTGTGCAACTGGGACCCCTCCTCTGCATGTGCCGATGCATCCTCTCCCCTCTCCATCACCCACAAAACCCTCCTGTCACTTTTCCTAGGGAAGACTGCTTTGGAGAATCCTCCCAGTGTCCTCCTTACTTGTGCCAAGTAATAAAACTCCTATTGATCCACACCTGTGTTCTCATGAAAAGTTGTTTGTTACTAAACGAATGATCCCCGGTTTTTTTCGAGTAACAGAAGTGGGCATGTATGGTTTCTTCTGATAGCAACCAAATACATGTCATTTGTCCACATCAATCAGTCCTGCAATTCTCCAACACTGACTGCATGTTCAACAATCCGACTCAATTCCGACGCTAACTATCCAGAGTTAGGCTCAGCCTCCACAGGTAAAGTCTCCAGGCTCAGCAACAAATGGAGTTCCTTGGCTACTCACATTTCTACCTGGCTGACTACAAATGGTAGAGACCCCCTAAATCCCCTTTAAATTTGATAATTCCCTAGAACAACTTCCAAAATTTAGAAAACTGCTTTACTTATGATTGTCAGTTTATGATAAAGGATACAACTCAGCAACAGCTACATGGAAGAAACTAAGAAGAAACTAATATGGGGGGCAGTGATTGTGCACAGCTTCCATTGTTAAAGAAAAAATTATCTAATGATACAAGCTTGATATCCACGGCACTGGGATTTTGCAGCAAGAGAGAGAGATGGGGCTCAAACTTGAACACAGCACGGGCAAGTGGGAATTCATAGGCAAGGAGAAGCATACAGGTCAGTGGATGCAAAATTACAAAGAGGAAACCTCAGGGGCAAGAGAGATTCTGGTTAAACCACACTAACAGGATTCTTGCTGAAGACAGGCCGGGGTGATCAGACATCACCTGGAGGACAGTGAGAAGGATGAACCCGGTCAGATATTGAGGGTGGGAAGTTCCTGCTAAACTGACTTGGCAGGGTCCTTTGCTAAAATTAGATTTTACAAGGAAGTACAGATGTGCCTAGGAAGAGGTTTGGGAACCTGACTAAAATGTGGTCACACAGAGAATCTTTGCCACCATGCCCTCTCCAGCCAGGCCAGTCTCCCACCACATCTGTGTTCACCCGCCCCAAAGCTCTCCCAACCCCGTCATGTAGGGGTTTCTACGGAGGCTGCATAATGTAGACATTACTGATTAAATAATGGTGATCAGTCCCCATCCTGAAGTTATCCAGCTCTCCCTCCTCAACCAAGAGCCACCTCATTAGCATAAACTCAGATTTGTTTGACAGAGACTCCTTCTGAATAACATGACATCCTATCACTCAGGAAATTCCAAGGGTCTTAGGACCTCTGTGTCTGGAACTGGGGTCAAAGACCAAAAATATATATTTTTATCATGCCACATAAGGCATAAATAAACTTTTATTATGCTACAAGGCATAAATTTATTTAAAAATAAAAATTTTTATTATGCCACAAGGCAAAAACCCAGACTATGGGATTGTTGAATGCAGACTCTTGTGGGGGCCCCCTTAAAGAGTTTTGTGATCCTAAATATTTCAAAATGGAGTCACTTACGACAAGTGACTCAGCCCACAGTGAAACTGCTGAACCCTCAAAATGATAAACATAGGTATAAAGGACTGAGGTAATAAGATAACATCTGCTGTGGCCAGACACTCCCAAGACCTGATGAGAAACTGAAACCAAAAGGTGGCTGAGATAATGACCGTGGACACTCCTGCAGAGGGCCATAAAAACAGCAAAGAAACTGACCACGGCAAGACACCTGTAGAAGCTCTGCCCGAGAAAGCTCTGAGGCCTCCTCATGATATCCACAGCGGTCCCTGGAAGCTCTGCCCAAACACAGCAACATCGTTCAACAGTGTTTTGAGGGAAACCCAGAGGCATGCTAACCTAAACAACAGAAATGGGGGTTTTTTGTTTTGTTTTGCTTTGAGACATGGTTTCACTCCAGTTGCCCAGGCTAGACTGCAGTGGAGCAATCTCAGCTGACCGCAGCCTGACTTCTGGGCTCAGGCGATCCTCCCATCTCCGCCTCCCAGGTAGCTGAGAGTACAGGCACATGCCACCATGCCCGGCTAATTTTTTTTTCTGTATTTTTAGCAGAGACGGGGTCTCGCCATGTTGGCCAGGCTGGTCCTGAACTCGTGGGCTCAAGTGATCCACCTGTCTAGGCCTCTGGTTGGGTGTGAAAATATGGCCCAGTTCTGGCCAATGGAGAAGGGAACAGGTCATCTGGGGAACTGTGGGAAAGACTTAACTCCCTGAAAAAAAGACAAATGAGAATTATCTTTCCCTCCATCTTTTGGGCATAGCCAGGTAAAAATGGGCCACTCAAGGCTGCTACAGCCATGGGAGTCCCTGCAGGGCAACAGTGCAGACCCAGGACCAGTGCAATGGAGACAGCCTGCTGAGTCCTTGGTGACCTTGGTGAGCCACTAAACCCAACCTGAGTCACCCTCTTCCTGCCTTTCTGTTACCGAGACAATGGGTGTCCAGGCTGTTGAAGCCCTTTTGAGTTTAGTTCTGCTTCTTGCACCCAAATGCATTTTAATGGGGCCATGAGCTCCCGGGCTCCACATGATCTAAGGTACCCCTCACCTCCAGGGCATCCCCATGGAATGAAGCACCCCCTCTGGCCTTCTCCCAAGACTTCTCCCAAGACTTCTGGCCCAATATTTTCTGGGTGTCTTTACAAGACAATGTCCTATGGGGTGCACTGGGGATTGACATCTCCCTGCCTCCTAATGCCTCCCCTTCCTGGAGTAGGAAGAGCTGCCCAGGGTTCTTTTTAGAAGAGACCTTTATTTTGGCCAGGTGCGGTGGCTCACACCTGTAATCCCAGCATTTTGGGAGACCGACGGGGAGGCAGATCACAAGGTCAAGAGATCGAGACCATCCTGGCCAACATGGTGAAACCCCGTCTCTACTAAATATGGAAAAATGAGCCAGGCATGGCAGCAGGTGCCTGTAATCCCAGCTACCTGGGAGGCTGAGGCAGGAGAATCGCTTGAACCCGGGAGGCAGAGGTTGCACTGAGCCGAGATCGCACCACTGCACTCCAGTCTGGGTGACAAGAGCGAAACTCTGTCTCAAACAAACAAACAAACAAAAAAGAAAAAAAAAGAAAAGACCTTTATTTCTCAAGCAAGGGCAGAAATTCAGGGCTCCCCTTCGACTCTGGCTGCTCCCAAGGTGGCTTTAAAGCACCAATGAGTCCATGGCTTGTGTAAGAAATGATTAGTCCTTCCATCTAGAGAAATAGCTCCTTTTTAAACAGTTGTCTCTTTTAAACAGTGTTTAGTATTTAAGTGAGGTTGAAACAGTGTCAAAAGGAAAGTGAAAGTGAAATTCTCTCCTTCAGCATAAAAGCTGATCCACAAACCGCAGAGCACCAGACGTCCTCTTGGCTTCGAGATGGCTTCGGTAAGTTTCCCGGGACTTTGCATTACTGACTCTACTGCAGTTGGGCAGCTCCCCCTAGGAAAGGCCTCAGTCCGGGCTCCTGGCCTTGGGCACACAGCTCCAGAGCTCGTCTTTAGAAGGCTGTCATGGAAAACTGTATTTGTCTTTTAAAAGTGCATCTGCCCAGCTGGACAGGGAGTCCTCTGGGCAGAGTCCACCTCCTCTGCGTAACTGGCACAGTGCGGGGAGCCCGGGACTCCCATGTAGTAGAGAGCTGTGGGGTGCCGGGTGTCAAATCTACCTCAGCCTGAGGAGAAGCCAGAGTGTGGGCAGGTGGGGGACTCTGGGTTGTGGGAAGCAAGCAAATCCCAACATCGTCTGCTTCTGCTGTGACTGGGGCTCAGTCCCTTCTCGGCCCCAAACGATGCTTTCTCTCTCCTCGTTCCTCTGTGGCATCATCCAGCCTTATAAGGTGCATTCTAATCTCAGCAGCTTTCTGAAAACTGAAATTTCTCCTCCTATCAGCCCAGATGTACCGATTGGCAGAAGCTCTAGGGAGAGCAGGCTGAGCTCGGTGGTGTGCGACTAAAAAGGAACAGCGGGGCTCAGGCTA
Organism: Pan paniscus; assembly: GCF_029289425.2. Taxonomy (NCBI): domain Eukaryota; kingdom Metazoa; phylum Chordata; class Mammalia; order Primates; family Hominidae; genus Pan; species Pan paniscus. The sequence continues at coordinate 64,759,386 of NC_073258.2, forward strand.
TTACTAGAAACAAAACCATTCCGGGAAGGAGTCCTGCAAATTCTGGAGGGCAGCCCACTCCAACAGCACCACCTGATCCTGGGGAAGGGCTTTACTGCTGCCAAAACAAATCAGGGCTTTTAACAGGGAGCCCAGGCCAAAGCTCATATCTCACTGGCCACCAGCTGAGGCTGCCAGTACCTTGACTGTGGTCTTAGACATTCAGCATTGCAGTTAAAAGCCCCTCTCTCTCCCCACATGGAGACCATCTCCTGTGGTGCCCTGACATACAGAGGAGGAGCGGGGTGGGAGTCCTGGCCCTGCTCCTTTCTCCTCCCTCTTCCTTGTCTATTTCCTTGCCCCATTCTACGCCAGGCCCTTCACTGGGTCCTGGAGGTGCAGGGAGGGAGAAGCACACAGGATCCTGCCTGCCTGGAGCTCACAGCCCAGAGGGGCACAGGAAGGCACAGGGAATTGCAGCTCAACTTGACCCCTGCAGAGAGCAGCAGAGGCCCCCGGGGACCCAGGTCCTAGGAGTGGGGTGGCGGGTCAGCTGAGCCAGGCTGGGGCCATCAGGGCAGCTTCTCAGGTGAGGGGGTTTGAGGGAGGGGAAGAGGAAGAGTGGCTGCAGGGAAGTGATGGAGGCAGGGAGAACCAGATGTGCAGAGCAGCAGAGACCAGAGCCAGGGCAGTAGTGAGGGGCTGGGATGTCACTCAGTGGGCCTGTGGGTGCAGAGCCCAGGGAGGGAGAGGAGGGTGAGGAAGGGCCAGTCAGGAAGGGCCTGGGAGCTGCCCACAGGGTGTGTCCTGGGCCCTGAGGTCAGAGGAAGGTCATGGCCAGATGTGCCCTTGGGAAGGCCACCATGGGTTCTGAGGAGTTGGATATGGAGTGGCAGGGACAGGAGGCAGGGGCTGGTCAGGGGGTTGTGGGGGTCACAGAGGCAGGCATGGGGCTGCCTGAACCAAGTCAGTGGATGGGATATTGACAAGCACACCAACAAGGAGAAGCTTCCGGAGTCCACACTGATTGGTTTTAGTGACTGAATATTGGCATGAGGAAGAGGGCAAAGGAGAGCAGACCCCAGGTCTATGATGGGACATCCTGGGATGAGGGAGGAGGAGGCTGTCACCCACTGAGGACAGGGACAGAGAGGGCGAAAATGGAAAAATCCTCCAATCATGAGGCTACTGTGCCCTGGGGCAGGACATGGAGAAGTGGGAAGGAGGTGAGGAAGGGGAAGAAGGTGGCCAAGACAGGAACCAGGGTGAGGGGTGTGCAGGGAAGAACCAGCTCGGCCTCCTTCCAGCTGAGTGTTCTCAGGAAAGCCCTGCCACCTCTCTGATCCTCAGTTTCCCCATCTGTGCAATGGGATGATCATGCCTTCCCCTGGGGCTGTGGAGAGGGTGCAGTTATTGTAGGACAAGTTCCCACAGAGGCCTGTTCTGTGAGTGCAGAGCCCCCTCAGTGCTGGGAGCTGGGGGGCCCCACAAGACCCCACTCAGGTCTCAGCAGGATGCTGTGAGCTCCTGTCTCCCAGGGTGTCATCTCCAAGAGATAGGTGTCCTGAGGCTGGAGGGGGCAGGGTCTGAATAGGAGGTGGCTCTTGGGGCCATGGAGAGGCACAGGGCAGGAGGAGTGATGAGGAACTGAGGGTCAGTTTGCAGAGGGTGGAGAGCTCAAGACTCACCTTCCCAGCCTTGCTCCTGGCCTCAGTGAAGGTGCTGGTTCATGCAGGCTCTTGAGTCAGCCTACTGAGGAGCATGTGTACAATGCACCCATGCACACACATCTGCATCCTCAGCATGCACACACACAGCACACACATGTCACATACGCGCCCAGACGGTCCTTCTCTCTCCCATCCCACAAGATCATTCTCCAGGCTTCCAGCCCCCAGTGCCCCCACTGAGAAGAGCCTCTGAAAGTGACAGCAGGGCTGAGGATCTCATGGGGGCTAGCAGCTGATGAACATCAGCAAGGCGTCTCCAGGATGAGCTGCAGCTCCCCCAGCCAGGGTCTCTGCTGTTGCCTAGAAGGCCGGGTACTCCATCTCTGGCTTTTCTGTTGCAGCCACACCAAGAGCCCAAACCTGGAGACCTGATTGAGATTTTCCGCCTTGGCTATGAGCACTGGGCCCTGTATATAGGAGATGGCTACGTGATCCATCTGGCTCCTCCAAGTAAGGACTGATGAATATATAATTTTCAAAATATTTGTTAAAAGGATAATGAAAAGGCCGGGCGCAGTGGCTCATGCCTGTAATCCCAGCACTTTGAGAGGCCGAGGCGGGCAGATTACCTGAGGTCAGGAGTTCAAGACCAGACTGACCAACATGGAGAAACCCCGTCTCTACTAAAAATACAAAATTAGCCAGGTGTGGTGGCACACGCCTGTAATCCCAGCTATTCAGGAGACTGAGGCAGGAGAATCACTTGATCCCGGGAGGCGGAGGTTGCAGTGAGCCGAGATCGTGCCATTGCACTCTAGCCTGGGCAACAAGAGCAAAACTTGATCTCAAAAAATAAAAAAAATAAGATAATGAGAGCCACTGAAAGACAGTTAAGCAAGGGAAACTTGAGTTAGGAGACACATTCTTCTTAGAGGATGCTTGATGAGATTGCACACACATATGTCCCATGAAGTAGACACAGTGCATTCCATAGGTCCTGGCAGAACGGAAGAAGAGACCGTTGCCTCCCGCAGCGAAGCTGGACTGCTTCAGCATTGGGATCTCTCCAGCTCAAAGTCAGTTACCTTGGCATGCAGAATCTCATACGACTTAAACCAGCCAGGTTTCTTAGGTCTTAAAGAAGAAAGTTTCTCAAAAGGAACAATGTTTCTCCGTGCCAGATCCTTTGCCTCATATGTTTTCACAGAACAAGGTGTCTTGATATTATATACTTTAGATTCCTTACTGGGAGCAATTCTCACAGGTTTATACATTTTTTTAAAATTCTCATACAAATACACAGTAAGCAATACCAATGTTTTATTTAACTCATTAATAACAGAAGCAGAAATATGACATACCCAGTTAAAAGCAAAATGAAGGAAACGTATGTATGGATAGCCAATGAAAGGGGAAAAAACGAACACAGAGGCCAGGCACAGTGGCTCACTCCTATAATCCCACCACTTTGGGAGGCCAAGGCGGGCGGATCACTTGAGGTCAGGAGTTCAAGACGAGCCTGGCCAACATGGTGAAACCCCGTCTCTATTAAAAATACAAAAATTAGCTGGGGGTGGTGGCAGGCATCTGTAATCCCAGCTACTCAGGAGGCTGAGGCAGGAGAATTGCTTGAACCCGGGAGATGGAGGTTGCAGTGAGCCGAGATCCTGAGACAGTACCACTGCACTCCAGCCTAGGAGACAGAGGAAGACATTGTCTCAAAAAACAACAACAAAAATGCAGAAATGAGACAATGAGACTGCCAAATTAGGTAGGTGCAGGCAAGTTCATATCCTCTAGGGCAGTGCCACTACATAACTCTTCATGTTCTCTTTTCACCAAGCATTTACATTGTCACTGGACAAAAACCATTCCCATCACTATCAGGGCAAGACATTTGCATCTTATCAGTTTTCTCCAAGCCATCATCTCCCAGGCAGGATTGTAAAAATGTCTGAATTGATGGAAAATAGTAAATCAAGCCCACTTAATCCAGATGATCCTCAGGGACCTTGTAAGACAAAGCATGGCAATGAAGACACATGGTCCTTTTTGTGCCTAACTTGCAGTGTGTAAAGAGGCTTTTTTTTTTTTTTAAGACAGAGTCTTGCTCTGTCACCGGGATGGAGTACAGTGGTGCAATCTCAGCTCACTGCAACCTCCGCCTCCCAGTTTCAAGCGATTCCCCTGCATCAGCCTCCCGAATAGCTGGGGCTACAGGCGCATGCCACCACAGCCAGCTAGTTTTTTGTATTTTAGTAGACATGGGGTTTCACCATGTTGGCCAGGATAGTCTCGATCTCCTGACCTCGTGATCCACCAGCCTCGGCCTCCCAAAGTGCTGGGATTACAGGCATGAGCCACCGCGCTCAGCCGTAAAGAGGCTTTTTAAAGACAATTTTTCTCTCTTTCCTTTTTTTTTTTTTTTTTTCCTCTGAGACAGTGTCTTACTCTGCCATCCAGGCTGGTGTACAGTGATGTGATTACAGCTCACTGCAGTCTTTTTTTTTTTTTGTATAAACATTCTGATTTAATAAATGGTATGAATATATATTTTGCATACTTTACAATAAAGAAAATTTTGAAAGAAAATTGATCTAAAACTGTTTCCCTCCAATTTCCATGGTAAAGTCAACTGCATACAGTTCTTTCCATGTATAAGTTTTACATTTGTATTTTCTACAATTAAATAAATCTAAATGTTAAATTTTAGCACATATATCCAATTATGTACAAAATTACAATGTCAATTTTTAAGTCAAGCTTACTTAAAAATCATAAATTACAAAAAACACATGATGAATAATTTTGTTCTGGAAGTATCATACCAACTCATACGATCTAGGTGAACCCAAAAGTAAAAAACAATGATTATAAATTACGGTAGTGTCTGTAAAACCCTGTTATAAAGGAGGTATTCTTTTAAAATATGTACCTTATATATAAAAGCTCCTGACTCCTTTTAAGGACCAAAATTATTTTCAGTTTAACCATTTTCATTAAAATGCTTATTTAAAAAGTATCACCTTATAAAACTGAGTATATAAAATACAATGCAGCCCTTGATAACTAAGAATCTTTATAAATGCTAATTATTTAGTGACCTGTTTATCAAACCATTTCTGTGGATGGGGTGATTTTTTTTCTTCCTCTAAATTAAGTGGCCCTAGACTAATATATTTATATAGTTATTCTGTTTTCTTCCGTACTGTCATTTCACATCTCTATCAGTGAGTTCCTCAGGATTTGCCTTTATTTTACAACTATGAAAGTCTTCAATCCAATTCCCTGCTTCCACACATAGGACACAGAAAGCCTAAACTTTCCTTTTTTCTGGGCTCCAATGGGAAGCAGCATTTACAACGTGTCTGGCTTGGTAGGAGGAAGATTGTCAATTGAGGTATCATGTGTGTTCACCTGCCTATCTTGCCTTATTTCTTTGGTTGCTGTAAATTTCCTGCTTCTCAAATATCTGGATTTTTGGCTACCTATTTGGCTTCCGTCTTTGGTGTTTATATCTGTCTGGTTTTAGCAGGTCTCTCTGATTCCTGACTCACAGCTCCTCTCCTTCACTAATATTCAAGTGTGCTGCTTGCCTAACTCCTCATTCCTTCTCCTTGAATTTCACTTTACAATTGCACTAGGTTCTATCATCGTTGGCCACAGATTACCACAAAACATAATTTCTTAAATTCTGCACATTTCTAATGCTTCTAATCTTGGTTTCCTACAAGATCTAACACTAAGCTTGTGTTATCCTGATTACAGTGTATATAAAACAATGCTTGTGGAAAACTAACCTAGGAGAAAGCTTATAGGGGAAACCTGATAATGAATTTTATTAAATTAATAACCCTTATAAAAATTTCAAATGTAATACTACCTGGATTTGAACTTCAATACTTTTCTTAAGTAAAATTCTTAACCATGGTAGAAGTTATGTTTGTTGATGTTCACTCATCTATACCCTCCATATTCTCAGCAAAGTTGGCATAAATCTGACCTGAATAAATAGGGTTATAACATTATCAGGCTTGTAAAATACTTTATCAAATCGATGCATCAGTTAAAGCAGGGGTCCCCAACCCTAGGCTGTGTGTGGCCTGTTAGGAATCGGGCCACACAATAGGTGAGCTGAGAGGCAGGTGAGTGAGCATTCTGCCTGAGCTCCGCCTCTTGTCAGATCAGTAGTAGCATTAGATTCTCATAGGAGTGCAAACCCCATTGGGAACTGCACATGCAAGGGATCAGGCTCACTGCAGTCTTGACCTCCCCGAGTTCAGGCCAGGTGATCCTCCCACATCAGCCTTCTGAATAGCTGAGACGAGACGATAGGCGTGTGCCACCACGCGCAGCTAATTTTTGTATTTTTTGTAGAGACAGGTCTCGCCATGTTGTCCAGGCTGGTCTCGAACTCCTGAGCTCAAGTGGTCCACCTGTTTAGGCCTCCCAAAGTGCTGGGATTACAGGCATGAGCCACTGCGCCCAGCCAACAGGATTTTCTTAAGAGGGTTCTAAATGCAAACATCAGCCTTGAGATTAGAAACGGGGCAAAAGAGGTAACACACCTAATTATTGTGTGCATTAGGTACTATCCATTTTAATAAAAATAAGATAACACCTGGAGTCACTATATAATGGAATTGGGGCTCCATTGGTTGACAGCTCTTCTGTGTTCCTCTCTATGTGCCTAGAACTGTGCCAGATTGTAGGACAGAAGACACTTTACAAAGGATTCCCTCAGGGTCAGCCCAGTGCAGTGGAAGGAGCCTGCCCTTTGGGGCTTAAGAGAAGCAGTTTCACATCCTGATTCTAGGACTTTTCATAGCACAGAAAAGTCTCATGATGTCTCTCAGCCCAATATTGGTTTTTAAATTGAGATGATAATATTTTCCTTGAAAGTTAAAAAGGAGATTAAATTAGGAAGTATGTGTAACAGCACAGCATGGTAACTGAAACAGTGGGTACTAAACGAATTGGATCTTTTTCCGAAACACAAGTGTACAAAGCTGAACAGGTAATAAATATGCTTTACCATCATTGTTTATAATGATGAAAATTTTTCCAATACCTAAATGACAGATAACAGGGGATTGGCCACAGAAGTGATGTACATGCATAGCATGGAATATGGCAGCAGCCACTGGCAATCATGACATTCACTGACTTGAACGAACATTCACACCTTATTTGATTAAAAAAAGAGAGCAAAATCTATTAGCCCGGCGTGGTGGCGGGTGCCTGTAGTCCCAGCTACTGGGGAGGGTGAGGCAGGAGAATGGCGTGAACCTGGGAGATGGAGCTTGCAGTGAGCTGAGATCGCGTCACTGCACTCCAGCCTGGGCGACAGAGTGAGACTCCATCAAAATAAAAAAAAAAAAAGCAAAATCTGTGAATCCTTCAATCACATTTGTGAAAGGATAAACACCAGTAGTTCCTTAGTGGAGATTTCAAGCCCTTCTCTCCCTACTTCACCTTCCCCTGCCAGTGAGAGTGCCTCTGATTGCAGGTGAGTACCCCGGGGCTGGCTCCTCCAGTGTCTTCTCAGTCCTGAGCAACAGTGCAGAGGTGAAACGGGAGCGCCTGGAAGATGTGGTGGGAGGCTGTTGCTATCGGGTCAACAACAGCTTGGACCATGAGTACCAACCACGGCCCGTGGAGGTGATCATCAGTTCTGCGAAGGAGATGGTTGGTCAGAAGATGAAGTACAGTATTGTGAGCAGGAACTGTGAGCACTTTGTCACCCAGCTGAGATATGGCAAGTCCCGCTGTAAACAGGTAAGGACCTCTCTGGATAATCCATCTCCCTCTGCTTGGGGCTGGACTCACGGGGCTGTGCAGCCAGGCGATCACTGTGAATGATGCAAATGCAGCCTCTTAGAGACCTGCTGGCTGAGAGTCAGGACCTCTGAGCTCCAATGCCAGATCTGCTTCTAATCCACAGAGGGTCTTTGGACAGGTCCCTTCCCCCCAGGCCTCTCCATGTGCAGAGGAGGGGGTGGATGGAGGAGCTCTGAGGATCCTTCCCCTCTAAAACCTATCCTGAAAATGGCTCCTGAAGTTCTGGGGGTCATCAGGAGAATCTGGGCCAACCCAGGACAATGACAGGTCCTGCAACCCCCCAAAGAGTACTCAGGCAAGGGACGCTCAGGGTCCGTGGACCTGTGTAAGAGCTCAAGGACATTTGTGTGTAAGATCTGGGCACAGCCTCCATCCCTTGCCCCTTCACAGTCTTTCACATTTGTTGCCCCAAAACACTCAACTAATAAGTGGCAGAACCAGGATTTGAACCCCAGCTGTCCCTTTCTAGAGTCTCTGCCTGTGATGCCTACCCTGCAGCAGCTCAGGGCCCCTGGCCTGCATGACTGAATGGTTGGGGGCCCTTGATGAGAGAGGGATGGTGGCAGGAATAGAGGCTTTGCGGAGGGAAATCCAGAGTTTGGCGTGGCATGTGATGTCTGAGGTGCCCCATTAGAGGCCCAGGTGGAGATAAGGCATGGAGTTTAGGCTGAAGTACAGCTGGAGATGGAAGTTTCCAGGCTGCAGTTGGGAATAGTACACAGTGACCCCAGGGCACGCATATGGCCATGGCCTCCCTAAGTCTCCCCTCAGCTTCTGCCACAGCCCTCCCTGTGCAAAGGTGTAGCTCAGGGAGGACCCAGACTGCAAAATAGTCCCCAGTCTGGCCCCTGGAGCTCTGACCCTACGAAGCGAGGCACAAACCTTCTTCCTTGCCCCAAATCAGAACAAATGTCCTCACTTGGAAGCTCTCTCAAAAGGATCTCATGGGCCCATTCTCAGGACAAGCCCAGACAAGTCCAACACCAAGAAGTGGTCACAGCCCAGAAAATGGAGTCCCTGGGGATACAACCAACGGCTTCTCTGGGAGAGGATTCTGAGCCAGCCAGCTGGGAGAGAAGAGAGGAGATGCCAGGCCTTAGGGGAGGCAGGAGAGAGGGGAGAGGGAGAGGAGTTCCAGGCCCTTGGGAGGGAGAAAGTGCCAGCCTGGCTTGCCATGAACGCTCAACAAAAGCTGCTTGCTTTGCAGGTGGAAAAGGCCAAGGTTGAAGTCGGTGTGGCCACGGCGCTTGGAATCCTGGTTATTGCTGGATGCTCTTTTGCGATTAGGAGATACCAAAAAAAAGCGACAGCCTGAAGCAGCCACAAAATCCTGTGTTAGAAGCAGCTGTGGGGGTCCCAGTGGAGATGAGCCTCCCCCACACCTCCAGCAGCCTGACCCTCGTGCCCTGTCTCAGGCATTCTCTAGATCCTTTCCTCTGTTTCCCTCTCTCGCTGGCAAAAGTATGATCTAATTGAAACAAGACTGAAGGATCAATAAACAGCCATCTGCCCCTTCAGAAAGGACTTCTACCATGTTTTTATAGACTTCTGAATCACAAAGGAGGAAGGTAACATTGAGTGAACACTCACTGGGTAGTTCCAGCAATTTCTAGCCGGGTGACTTTAGAGAAGGCTCTTGATTCTCAGAACCTCAGTTCTTCCATGTCAGGTGATGTCAGGAGGATCACCTACGATAATGCATACACGACACCCAGCACTATGTCTGATATGTAACAGATGTTCAAGGAATTGTCTTCATCATTCTACACAGACATAACAGCAACATAATTGCATGTCATTAATTTTACTCTCAGGGAGGCGAAAAAAACCTAATTACCTTCCGGTATCGTCTCATGTGGTGCTTAAATCCCCTCACAACACCTACACATCTACCAGCATCTTCCCAGTTACCTTCCTCAGTTGGCCCTCTTTTTAGAAAGTTTTTTTTTTTTTTAGCTCAAAGGTCTGAGTTCTCACCCACCTGTGACTACCAGATGGAGTAATATTCTTTCCATGCCCAGATTGCCATGGCTCAAGCTGGTCCTGGGTGGAATGCTGAGAATTAGCTACCTCTAAATCTCCCTCCACTACTTCCAGCATGCCCTGGGTATGGCTTCAGAAGTGCCCAGGTCCCCATGTTTCTGTGCTTCCTCACTCCAGCCTCTGCCACCAGTGACCCTACTCAGTGGCCACTTCCATGGTGGTCACTGCGGCCACCACCACTCTGGCTTCAGGACTGAGGACATCACCCTCCCCTGGGTTGTACTTTTTCATGCATGAGCAAGCTGGTTGGTCCCTTAATTCCCCAACACAGTGGAGACCAGGCTGTAATGATTAATGACACTCCCCTGGAAGCTCAGGGCTATTGGAAGGTTGAAGAACAAAGAGAATAACTTATCATTGCTACAATTAGAAGGGGCTCTGCTCAGATTCCTGGCTGAAATACCAGGCTCCATTTGGGGATTGCAGAAGCATCCATGCCTGCCTTGCTCCAGGGCTACCTCCACAGCAGAGGGCCCAGCTGCTCTACCCAGAGTCCAGGCCTAAAAGGCAGAAGGCCCAGCAAGAGAAGAAGGCTTTCTCACTTCTTGTGATCTAAGGCTCACCTCCCCAGACTTCATTACCTGTCCAGGATCAATTGTTCCAGGGTGCTGGACAATGGGAGCATCCAGGCCCTTCCAAGGTGTGCTTGACCTCCATGACTAGGTCAGATCCCCATTAGGAGTCTCAGGTGTCCATGTGTCTGCACTTCATGTGATTCTCACAGTTGCAATGAACACTGATCCATGTGGTTATTTTACTAATGTGCCTTTCCCTGCCAGTATTTTGGGGACAGTCCAAGTTTGGTACCATTGGGACTCTAGCATCAAGCACAATCAACTTACTATAACCACTCGATAGATGATGGATTACAAGCATGCACCTGTAATCCCAGCTACTTGGGAGGCTGTGGCAGGAGGATTACTTGAGCCCAAGAGTTTGAGATCAGCTTGGGCAACATAGTGAGACCCCATCTCTCAAAAAGGAAAAAAAGATAGTGGTTTACTTAATTAATAAATCTATTAACTGATATGTAGAAAAACAGGGCCAGGCACAGGGGCACACACCTGTAATCCCAGTACTTTGGGAGACCAAAGGAGGATCTCTTGAGCCCAGGAGTTCAAGACCAGCCTAGGCAACATAGTAAGACCCTGTCTCTACAAAAAAATAAAAATTAAAAATAAAAAAAGATTAGCCAGGTGTGGTGGTGCATGACAGAGCAGGAGCACCGCCATCTTGGACAAATACCAACATTCTATGTTCCTCTTGATTAAAAACTGCCTAAATCCAGCCCCAGAACGTCAGTCCCAGAACATCAGGGCATTTCCCTATGCTGGGAAACCAACTCCCAGCATAAACAGAAACATTCCAACCCTAAGATAAAACCCTTTCCAACCAGAAACATGCCAACCCCAAGATAGCCTCCCCTCTGACGAGAGACATTCTAACCCTACAATAAACTTTCCCTCACATAGAAACATTCCGAACCTACAATTATCTTCCCACTTCCTAAACTCTTAAATATCCTTAGTCTGTTAGAACACTCCTGACCAAAATCAACCAGAAGCCCTTCTCAGGTTTATTCTCTAAATAAACCTGTCTTTGGCTGTTGAGCCCCTTTTTGTGTTTCTTTCCTCTTTAATTCTTACAGCGTGTGCCTATAGTCCCTGCTACTCAGGAGGCTGAGGCGGGAGGTTCATTTGAGCCCAGGATTTCTGCAGTGAGCTATGATCAAAAAGAGTACAAGTAAAAAATAAAAATATAAAACATGACCACTGTTCTCAAAAAAATAAAAATAAAAAACATGACCACTCTTCTCAAAAAAATGTTGTGGCCACCACAGTAAAGGTTAATGCCCACCAGAATTGTGTTGCTATGAAGTTGAGAAATACACTGAACCAGTTCCAGACCTCTCTGGACTGACTTCCATGAACTAGATTTCACTAAATGTGGAATATATATATATGTATATATACACACACACACATACACACACACATATATAATACATATTTTATATATAATTATATATATATGTAACAAAAGCATACTTCATTTTTTCGTAAGTTCATTAAATGGTTGTACCACCTCTGGACAGTCCTTGGTCTCAGCAAATCTTTTTGCTAAGATTAAAAGTAGCTGAAGGCTGGGCACAGTGGCTCACACCTATAATATCAGCACTTTGGGAGGCCGAGGCAGGGGGATCACCTAAGATCAGGAGTTCGAGACCACCCTGGCCAACGTGGCAAAACCCCATCTCTACTAAAAACACAAAAATTAGCCAGACATGGTGGTGGGCGCCAGTAGTCCCAGCTACTCAGGAGGCTGAGATACAATAATTACTTGTACCCAGTGATGGAGGTTGCAGTGAGCCAAGATCGTGCCACAGTACTCCAGCCTGGACAACAGAGAGAGACGTTGTCTCAAAAAATAAATAAAAGTGGCTGAAGAGAGCATGCATATATTCCTTCCACAAGCTGTTTTTCAGCTTAAGAAATTTTTAAGAAAACTGACTGGTGCTGGAGAAACAGGAATCCTGGGCTGTGTGTGGTAGTACTCGATTGTCCTTTGTCATTTGTGTCACTCTCGAAGACAGCATCCCTCTCCCCACCCAGGAGTGACGGGACAGCTGGCAGGACACAGAGAAGCCCTAGTGCTGCCCTCCTGCCTCATGGACAACGAAATGTTTTGCTTATGTGCATCCACCAGAAAGTGCTCTGAAGGTGGTTGGGATCTGAGACAACCAGGACACAGAAGGAACAGGAGCAGGGGAGCTCTCAGTGCTGCCTGCCCTATTGTCCTCTTTCCTGGGTGGCTTAAAGTCTCCTTTTGGGGTAAGAGAAAATAATTTAAGACATCAGTAGGGAGGGTCTTAGTTCCTGCAAAGATCTACTCAAACCATCAGGAGGTCCCATGGTTGGACCTGGCCCTTCCTGCAGAGCCCTGACCCTTGGCACTCAAGACACAGGAGAAGAAGGAAGCCGTCATGATGGGCCAGGGATAGGGCCCTGGGCTCTGTCTCCAGCCCATCAAAGAAAGGTGAGAGGTGACAGCGTGCTGGCAGTCCTCACAGCCCTCGCTCGCTCTCGGCGCCTCCTCTGCCTGGGCTCCCACTTTGGTGGCACTTGAGGAGCCCTTCAGCCCACCGCTGCACTGTGAGAGCCCCTTTCTGGGCTGGCCAAGGCCGGAGCCCACTCCCTCAGCTTGCAGGGAAGTGTGGAGGGAGAGGCACGAGCGGGAACCGGGGCTGCGTGCGGCACTTGCGGGCCAGCTGGAGTTCCGGGTGGGCGTGGGCTTGGCGGGCCCCGCACTCGGAGCAGCCAGCCGGCCCTGTCGGCCCCGAGCAATGAGGGACTTAGCACCCGGGACAGCGGCTGCAGAGGGTGTACTGGGTCCCCCAGCAGTGCCAGCCCACCGGCGCTGCACTCGATTTCTCGCTGGGCCTTAGCTGCCTTCCCAGGGGGCAGGCCTTGGGACTGCAGCCTTCCATGCCTGAGCCTTCCCCCACCTCCGTGGGCCCCAGTGCACCCCGAGCCTCCCCGACGAGCGCTGCCCCCTGCTCCACAGCGCCCAGTCCCATCAATCACCCAAGGGCTGAGGAGTGCGGGCGCACGGCGTGGGACTGGCAGGCAGTTCCACCTGCAGCCCCGGTGCAGGATCCACTGGGTGAAGCCAGCTGGGCTCCTGAGTCTGGTGGGGACGTGGAGAACCTTTATGTCTAGCTCAGGGATTGTAAACACACCAATCAGCACCCTGTGTCTAGCTTAGGGTTTGTGAGTGCACGAATTGACACTCTGTATCTAGCTGCTCTGGTGGGGCCTTGAAGAACCTTTATGTCTAGCTCAGGGATTGTAAATACACCAATGGCACTCTGTATCTAGCGCAAGGTTTGTAAACACACCAATCAGCGCCCTGTGTTTAGCTCAAGGTTTGTGAATGCACCAATCGACACTCTATCTAGCTGCTCTGGTGGGGCCTTGGAGAACCTTTGTGTCCATACTCTGTATCTAACTAATCTGATGGGGATGTGGAGAACCTTTATATACAGCTCAGGGATTGTAAACGCACCAATCAGCACCCTGTCAAAACAGACCACTCCGCTCTACCAATCAGCAGGATGTTGGGGGGGTGGGGGGCGGCCAGACAAGAGAATAAAAGGAGGCTGCCCGAGCCAGCAGTGGCAACCCGCTCGGGTCCCCTTCCACATTGTGGAAGCTTTGTTCTTTTACTCTTTGCAATAACTCTTGCTACTGCGCGCTCTTTGGGTCCACACTGCTTTTATGAGCTGTAACACTCACTGCGAAGATCTGCAGTTTCTCTCCTGAAGCCAGCAAGACCACGAGCCCACCAGGAGGAAGGAACAACTTCAGACGTGCTGCCTTAAGAGCTGTAACACTCACCGCAAAGGTCTGCAGCTTCACTCCTGAGCCAGCGAGACCACGAACCCACCAGAAGGAAGAAACTCCGAACACATCCTAACATCAAAAGGAACAAACTCCAGACGCGCCACCTTAAGAGCTGTAATGCTCACCGCGAGGGTCCGCGGCTTCATTCTTGAAGTCAGTGAGACCAAGAACCCAGCAATTCCGGACACAAAGGGATGTTAAACATAGCTTCTCCTGCCATCTCTGTTTTGGAAAGCGTGCTCAAATTGACCACAACAGCTGTTCTGTTTACACACTCCGAAGTCAAAATCACTAGCCGCATTCTCAGGCTACATGATCTCCATAGTTCCCGGGAGGTGGGCAGTTTTAATACTGTGTGGACGGAAACTAGATTCAGAGTCTAAGCCACTAACCCAAGGTCACACAGCCACTAAGCAAAAGCTCTGGATTCCCTTCCAGTCAATTTGACCTAAAAGTCAGTTTTCTGGGCCAGGCCACTGGAATGTTCTCTGATGAGACTTGCATGGGCAGTCTCACTCGCAGCCTTGCTTGATGTCCCAGGACAGCTCCTGTCTGCCCACTGCAGATTTCGCAGGCTCAGGCCTTGGAGCAGCATCACTCAGTGCAAGCTTGAAGCTGTGGGCAGAAAGGTCAGGAGCTGCTCAGCCCCCCATTCTCTCAATTCCTGTGAAGAAATTGGTGGGACCAAAGATGGCGGATGCACCCCGGAAGCATCCTCCAGGGGGAGACCTGTGCTTCCCTGGGGCGGTGGAGGGAGTAAGTGTTCAGGGCAGCCACTTGTCAGGGTGAGAGCTATGCTGAGAGCACCTGGAGAATCTTCCTGGCTAGCAGACAGCCACCTTCTCACTAGATCCTCACGTGGTGGAGAGAGCGCCAGCTCTGGTCTCTTCCTTTTCTTTTTTTTTTTTTTTTTTTTCTGAAACAGGGTCTCATTCTGCCGCCCAGGCTGGAGTACAATGGCATGATCTTGGCTCACTGCAACCTCTGCCTCCCGGGTTCAAGCAATTCTCGTGCCTCAGCCTCCCGAGTAGCTGAGATTACAGGCACCTGCCTCCACGCCTGGCTAATTTTTGTATTTTTAGTAGAGATGGGGTTTCACCACGTTGGCCAGGCTGGTCTCGAACTCCTGACCTCAGGTGATCCTCCCACCTTGGCCTCCCAAAGTGCTGGCATTACAGGCATGAGCCACTGTGCCCGGTCTAGTCTCTTCCTTTTCATATAAGAACACTAAATCCATCCTAGAGGCTCTACCCTCACAACCTAATTACCTCCCAGTGACCCCACCTCCAATACCATCCCACAGGTGGGTTAGAGTTCAACATATGAATTTGGAGTGTGAGAGAAACACAAGCATTCAGTCCATAGCAGAGCCCAATTGTGTCTTTAATAGAATTCATACTAAACTGCATTTCCAAATACATTTTCCTGTGCTTTTAACTCCATTAAAATAAAGATTCATGAACACAAAACAGTAAAATCAGTAAACCAAACTCCACTCCTGCTGGCTAAATAATATTCCTCCGTAAGAATTGGTGGTTGTTGGGACAATTTCTTGGATTTATTGCCTTTCCCGCTTGCTTCTGGCCAGCAGGATCCCCACAAGGCTTGCGGCAGCCAGCAGGCCTGCTGCCACACCTACTGTCGTGACTGCACCAGTGACCTGCAGCAGAAGAGAAGGGAGAGCACACTCAGCATCAGGGCGGGACCACGATACATACACCAGGAAACTACAGCTCAGGAAAGACTCATCTGGCCCAGTCCTCTTCATTTGAATCACAGAGGGAACAAATATTGGCTAGGAGAGGGGATGCCAAGAGGTCAGGCCACCCAGGAAAGAGGAGTGGAGATGTCTGGTGGGCACAGAATGAATGGAAGAATGAAGCCATAGGCGTGATATACACAGAGTCAAAGGAGGAAAACCAGATGCACCTGTGGGTATTAAAAGCATAATAGGTCGGGCTAGTGGCTCACACCTGCAATCCTCACACCTTGGGAGGCTGAGATGGGCCGATTGCTTGAGCCCAGGAGTTCAAGACCAGCCTAGGCAACATGGTGAGACCCACCCCCGCCCCCCCCACACATCTCTACAAAAAAATACAAAAAAAAAAAAAAAATAGCTGAGTCCAGGTGGTGCACACCTGTAGTCCCAGCTACTCAGGAGGCTGAGGCAGGAAGATCACTTGAGCCCAGGAGGCAGAGGTTGCAGTGAGCCAAGATTGCACCACTGCATTCCAGCTTGGGTGACAAAGTGAGTCCCTGTCTTAAAAAATAACAATAATAATTAAAGCAAAAAGCATAGTAAACCCCCAGCAAGGACAGAGGGGCAGTGCCCCAATGTTCTAGGTCAGGGCTGGCTGACTGGGGCCCTTGAGGCAGATATGAAGTTGGGAAATCACCCCTGGGAACTCTCACTACACAGGCTTGAGGGCAGGGAGCTCGCCTGGATTGGTCTCAATGTCCCAGGTGCTGATCCCACTGCCAGGCACAGAGTCGGCACTCATAATTCATCTGCTGAACAAATGCTGGCCCATGAGGAGCATTGAGGGTGTGCTTTAATGAGTAAGATTGTCTCACTTATGTGCTGGCAGGAAATGGTTCTGCAAAAGCAGGAAGAAATTGAAAAAACCACAGAGATGTGAGGCCGACCCCCGAGGGTTGGTGTGCTCGGCACAGCTTTTGGGAGCTAGCCGAGACAGTCTGCTGCGATCCTGTGGGTCTGCCCTGCCTGGGCCACTGTCTCTGAGAGACTAGCACTGGAGCGACTGGGGGAAACAACACGGGGTGGGGGGTGGGGGTGAAAACTGTGAGAATGGCTGCTTTCTAGATACCAGCACTGTGCTGGGAACTCTCCAGGCCCAGTATTTTTTTTAATCTGCCTGACAACTCTAGGAGGTAGTGATTCTAATTCCTACTTTCCAGAGGAGAAGACTGAGGATGGACAGTGTAAAGAACTCACGCAAAGGCCGGGGGGCGGTGGCTCACACCTGTAATCCCAGCATTTTGGGAGGCTGAGGTAGGCAGATCATTTGAGGTCAGGAGTTCGAGACCAGCCTGGCCAACATGGTGAGACCCACGTCTCCACTAAAAAAAATTAGCCAGGCATGGTGGTGGGTGCCTATAATCCCAGCTACCTGGGAGGCTGAGGCAGGAGAATTGCTTGAACCCAGGAGGCAGAGGTTGCAGTGAGCCAAGATCACGCCACTGCACTCCAGCCTTGGTGACAGAGTGAGACTATGTCTCAAAAAAAAAAAGAAAAAAAAAAAAAGAACTCACGCAAAGCCACACAGCTGACAGGTGACAAGGCTCAGATCTGCCTGACTTCCCAACAGGGGCACTTAAGCCCTTCACAGACAGGGAAGCAAGTATTTAAACCAGTGACCAAACAGCAGATTTCTGTGGAGTATCAATGAATTTGAAGCATGTGAGTGACTGGGGAAAAGAAAGGGGGAAAAAGAACCATTTTATTCAAATACACTCAGAATTGTTTCCAAGTGTCAAAGATAAAGCCAGACATAACTTAAGACAGCAAAAACAGATTTGATTCAGTCTCTACTGACAGCAGGGAAAGAGCTGAGCTCCATTCCAATTTGTGCAGAGGTGACTGACATTGTAAAGGGAGATGGAGGAGTAGGGAGACAGGTGAGCGAGGGCTCAGTAGAGTCAGGGAGGTGAAATATTACAAAGGATTAGTCCCTGAATATGCGATGAGGCCAGCTGTGTCTGCTAGCTGGCAATTATCAAAGTTAGGATTCTATCCTCCCACGGATATTGGGGACAGAGGCTCTATCCTTCCTGATGATTATATTTCAAAGGACTGGCTCTCAGGTCCTTGAGGAAGGCACTTCAGAGTTGTAAGGGATATACAGTCAGCCCTCCATATCCATGGATTCCACATCCATGGATCCAATCAATTGTGGATTGAAAACATTTGGAAAAAAATTTTTTTAAAGAACAATAAAAAATAATACACATTTTTAAAATACAGTATAACTACTTACATAGCATTTACATTGCATTGAGTATTATGAGTAATTATGAGTGGCTCATGCCTGTAATCCTAGCAGTTTGGGAGGCCAAGGCAGGTGGATCACTTAAGCCCAGGAGTTTGAGACCAGTCTGGGCAATATGGTGAAACCCCATTGCTACAAAAAAGAAATACAAAAATTAGCCGGGTGTGGTGGCGTGTGCCTGTAGTCCCATCTACTCAGGAGGCTGAGGTGGGAGGATCCCCTGAGCCCAGGAAGGTTGAGGCTGCAATGAGGTGAGATCACATTTCAGTGAAGCACCTCTGCACTCCAGCCTGGGTGACAGAGTGAGATGCTGTCTCGAAAATAAAATAAGTACATGGGAGGATGTGCACAGGTTATATGCAAATATCATACCATTTTATACAAGGGACTTCAGCATCCATGGATTTTGGTGTCCTCAGGGGGTCCTGGAATCAATCCCTTCCCCACCCATGGATACCAAGAGATGACTGTATCTATGTTTCAAAGGGACAGAGGAAGGATTCATAATTATAAGTCCTTTTTAATAAACAGTCTAAGAAAGGGTCAGGGTCTTTGTCAGGTGTTGGTTAGAACAAATGGTAAATTCTCCTGGCAGCAGAGAGCTTTCTTAGGCAGGCATTTATCGGGGGGCTAGGGTCATCCTACGGACACAGCCTTATTTTGCTAGAAGCAGTGCTAGAGCTTGGTCATCTATTAGAGCAGGGGCTGGATGGCGTTGTTGTGTGCCAAGAGTCCTGCAGCTTTCACAAGTCCACTTTCTTACAGAGCAAGAGCTAGAGACAGACAGAGGAGAGTCTTTCCAGACAGACAGAGTCAGATGAGAAGGAAGGAGGGAGAGGAAGAAAGAAAGGCAAGTTATTGGGTGACCTGCAGGAGATGAAGTTCAACAAGAGAGGCTCCAGGACAAGGGACAAACTAAATAAAACTGCCTCCCCTGAGTCTTCCCCATTGGCTTGAGTTCTGACCCCTCAGAAGCATAGCAGAGGGCCAACCACTTCCTAAAATTGGGGTCTTCCAGATTGATTTTGTGGCTTCTGCACAGCCTATAGAAGAGCTTTTAGATGTATGATAAGGCAGCCCACCCCCAATCCCCTTCCGACACCCCTCCCATTCAGAGATAGGTTCTACCCTCCTCAGCTCAACAGAGGGGAGACCCTGTCAGCAGGGTTCCCACTGAGTACCAGAGCATGTCCCACCGTGCCCCAGTGCCCAGCATGGCCTGGCAGTCTCTCAGTTAATAGCGTGGTCTCCCTCCTGGGGTACTTGTTTCCAGAAGTGTGGATTTTCCTTGCCCATCTCCCCTTTTTATCACCTCTCCTTCTCCTATCATACAACAGAACAGCTAAATCCTCCCACACCCTGAATCTACGGTGCACAGGCTAAGGTGTAAACACTCCTAGTCACCAGTAAGGGAGGATTCAAGAATGCATTGCTCCTAAACAAAGAGGGCTTCAGAAAGGAATATGCAACCACGTCGAGGCTCCTGCCTCATCTGTCTGCTGCTTTAGAATGAGAATTCTAAAGTGAGATGGTTGTCATGGAACTGTGCATTAACACACTCATTTGAATTGAAAAATTGTCAGTTTTTTTCTGAACGTCAAAATAAGCCTGATTAGGCTGATTGGTTTGACAATAACACCTGGCTTGGCTATTTAAACTACACGGAAGACATTTTTCCCTAACTGAATGAGCTAAATGTGCAACTCCAAGATTGTGAAGAAAACATGTACACAAATATGTAATATGCAATATACCAAAATCCATCCTTTCCTTTACAAATTTTTTACACTTATGATTTTTTAAAGTGTTTGATGTCAT
Source organism: Pan paniscus (assembly GCF_029289425.2). Taxonomy (NCBI): domain Eukaryota; kingdom Metazoa; phylum Chordata; class Mammalia; order Primates; family Hominidae; genus Pan; species Pan paniscus. The sequence goes on from NC_073258.2 coordinate 64,779,150, forward strand.
CTAAGAATGTATGAGGGGATATGTGGTTTTTTAAGTTATCTTGGACTGAGTGTGGTGGCTCACACCTGTAATCCCAAGGGAGGCCGAGTCAAGGGGATTGCTTGAGCCCAGGAGTTCAAGACCAGCCTGGACAACATGGCAAAACCTCATCTCTACAGAAAAATACAAAAATTAGCCAGGCATAGTGGCACATTCCTGTAGTCCCAGCCACTCAGGAGACTGAGGTGGGAGGATTGCTTGAGCCCAGGAGGTCGAGGCTGCAGTGAGCCATGATCGAACTCCACATGATATACTGCAGTCTGGGTGACAGAGTGAGACTCTGTATCAAAAAGAAAAAAGTTTGTGAGACCCTGTATCCAAAAGTTGGCCAACTATGGCCCATGGGTCAAATCCAACCTGTGAACTATTTTTGTAAAAAATAAATAATACACTTATTGGAAGACAGTCTCGCCTGTTTATTTATATATTGTCTGTGGCTGCTTTTGTGCTGCAAAGCTACGGCAGCAGGGTAATAAGACAGAGACCACCTGGCCCATAAAATCGAAGATATTTACTATCTGGCCCTTTACAGAAAACAATTGCCCAACATGATCTGGGCTTTTCCCCTTCCTGGCTCACGCTGTTCCCTCTGCCTACACTCCTTATTGCCCCCGTTCCCTGGTAATCTCCAGCTCATTTTCTTTCAGATTAATCAAAATAATTAAATCAGGCTGGGCTCGGGTGTGACCTCTTCTACAAAGCCTTCCTTGATCGGGGCCCTTGGAGAGAACACATGTAGGTTTAACTCCCCCGCTCTTCACCATGGCTGACATGGACTAGAGACTCAATAACTAGGAGTTTAATGAATTTGGACAAGTTACTTAAGCACGGTGAGCCTCAGTTTCCCCATCTGTAAAGTGGGACTCATAAAGCCTGCCTCTAGGGCTGTGGAGGGCTGTTTCAGGCTGTGACTCCCTTCTGTGGCCACCCCCCAACCCACTGCACTGGTCTACATTGCCGACTTGCCTATCTCCCCACCCTTGTCCCCACCCCAAATGTGACACCCTCAAGGACAACAGTTTCATATCTGCTATTTTGTCTTGCTCATGTCTATTTCCATCCCACCCTGGCCCCAGCAGGGACCCAGCCTCTGGCAGCTGAGGGAGTGGCCTGGCTCCTGGGAAGGGGACGCAAGCTGAAGATGCACCTGGTCACTGCGGGAGACGCCATAGCGCAGATGGTTCACGAAGTGCTCGCAGTTGTCACTGGTCAGCGAATAAGGCAACTCCTGCCCCACCAACTCCTCTGCCCGCTTGACGATTTTGTTGGAAGGCAGTGGTGTGTATCTGTCATCATGCTTGTTATTGACCCTGTAGTTGTCTCCCCCAGCCACCACAGACAGCGGTTCCTTCTTCACTATGGCTTTGTTGGTCAGGGCAGACAGGACACTGGCCGCACCAGCTCCAGCAATTTCACCTGTGCAAACAGTGAGTTCAGTCCTGGGCAGGGCCTGGGGGGCTCAGAGCTGGAAGCCAAGCAGCCTCATTGCCCCGAGCACCATCAAGGAGGAGCAGCTGTGGAAGGACTTGTCCATCCTGCCTGGCCTCAAACTTGAAAACAGGGAAGACCCAAGCCTGGGTGACTTTGGAGAAGGTCCCTAAGCTCTGGTTTCCTCATTTCTAAAGTAAACAACCTGAGCTCTAAAGGACCATGTGAGTTCAGATATACCTGAAAGAGTCAACAGTCAAGGCAGTGTGGTACAGGGCAAAGAGAGGAGGCAGAAGAGCCCCAGGCCATAGTCCCAACTGCCTCTCACTAGCTTGTGGCTTAGAAAAAGTCACTCCAGGCCAGGTGCCTGTAATCTCAGCACTTTGGAAGGCCAAGGCAGGAGGAACACTTGAGGCCAGGAGTTGGAGACCAGCTTGCACAATATGCTAAAACTCCTGTCTCTAAAAATAAAAATTAAAAAAGTAGCTGGGCATGGCAGCACATACCTGTAATTCTAGCTACTCCAGGGGCGAGGCTGGAGGATTGCTTTAGCGCAGAAATTACAGGCTGCAGTGAGCTGTGATTGTGCCACTATGCTCCAGCCTGGGCAGCAGAGTGACACCTTGTCTCCAAAAAGGTAAAGAAAAGAAAATGTCACCCATTGCCCTGAGCCAGTGCTGTGGGAGCTCCAGTAGGTGAGGGTGGCATTTTGAAACAGTAGGAAAGGAAACAGCTGAACAAGACAGAAGCCTGTCCCAGGAATCCAGGGTCCCCAGGTCCTGGCCGTGGCTCTCTTACTGTGTGTCTTCAGAAAAAGCCCTTCTCATCTTGGGACCCTGGTTTCATCATTTTCAAATTAGAGGAACTAGGCCAGGGGATGTCCATGCCCTCCAGCTTTAAATTCTCCAACTGGCCTCTAAAGGGGACCCCAGACTCCTGGGAAGCTGAAATGAAACAGTGGCCAAGTGACAGCACCCAGACCCCTCAGGGAGGGCCTGATGGACCCAGGAGTCTACAATGGACCCTGCTAGAAGCAGCCCAGCTTAGAGAAAGCCTGTTGTAATGTCAGTTTCTGAACAGCCAGTTTATCTAATGACCAGCTTCTAAACTTACGTGTGTATTCACACTTTCCTTTACTGATTTTTATTTTCTTTTCAAAAGGACATTTAAACAAATGTCTTGGTCCCAGCTCACTCCAGCTACAGGAGCAGGAATGGGGACCAGAGAGACCCTCTGCCAAGGAGAGAAACAGAGGAGTAGCACCCAGTCTTGCCTGGACAGACTGCAGATCCTAAAAAGAAGGGGAACTGGAGGAAACAAGATTAATACAGGTATAAAAATATGTCACCAATAATTTATTCTTTTTCATGAGAAAAATACACTGTCTCCTCCATCTCCACCCCTTTGTATCCCCTAACCCAATGTCTCCCCTTCTTGGCTTCTAAGATTCTGTTTTCTGCCCCATAGTTTTCCTATCTCTGCCCCTAGTCTTCCAACATCTCACCTCCTATTTCCACCTGTCGGTCTCCCCCAGGCCCCTCTCTTTCCCCTCTTCCTCTCACTCTCCCATTCCTGCCCCTCAGTCTCTCAGTTCTGGGATGGGGTTCTTCCTTCTCCCCAATAGATAGCACCCTTTCCTGTATTGCTGGTGAGGTACTTTGGACAACAGTTTGCCACTTTCTTATTAAACTAAATATTCACTTACCGTATGACCCTACAATCCCACTCCTAGGTATATACCCAGAAGAAATAAAAATCTGTGTTCACACATACAAAAAAAAAAGCCTGCATGGGAATATTTATAGTGGCTCTAATGATTATTGTAAAAAACTGAAAATCACCCAAATGTCATTCAACTGGTGAATGAATAAATAAATGGTGGTACATCCATACAACGGAATACTATTTAGCAATAAAAAGGAACAAAGTGCTAACACATGCTACAACACACATCAACCTCAAATGCATTAAGTTAAAGTAACTGGACACAAAAGGCTACATTCTGTATGGTTTCACTTATATGACATTCTGGAAAAGGCAAAACTATAAGGACAGAGAAAAGACCATAGCTTGCCAGGAGCTGGAGGTGTGAGGATATATATGGGGGTTGACAACAAAGGGGCATGGGAGAATTTTAGGGGAATGAGGTGTAGTGTCCCCCAATTTTCCCCCACTTTCTTTCTTTGTCCTGACTAATACAGAATGCCTTGACACTCTGTGACCCGGCTAGCTGTGTGTTGCCCTCTGCAGGCTTGAACCCAAGCTGGAGCCTTTAACGTTCATTCCCAGGCACTGATAAAGTTGTTTAGGTTGTTGCATGAAACACTGAAAGAGCAAATGTGTTGCTAAGCACATAGAAACTAGCCCCAGCTTTGAACCAAATTCTTTAAACCCTCATGTAAACCTCATAACCCAACCACCTTGTTCCAGACATTCCTGGGAAGAACATATACTGTCTTGCTGTCCAATGAGAGGACACTTCAGCCCTCTGCATACAAGTTCCCCTAATAAATGCTTTGGACTGATCAGCCTGGCATTTAGCGCTTCTTTCTTTGGAATCCGAACTGGCCCCATCTCAGGATTTTTGGGGACAGTCCCCTGAAGAAACTCCCCTGACACCACTTTTGGGGCCACTCCAACCATGGGTTCAGCTGAACAGAGAACATTAGGCAATTATTCTGTAACTGGATTATGGTGATTATGGTGATGGTTACATAGTCATATGCATTTGTCAAAACTCATAGAATTGCATACTAAAAAGGATAAATTTTACTATTTGTAAATTATTCTTAAATCTAATTTTTTAAAAACTAAACACATGCACACAGTTAAAGAGAAAATTTCCCCAAAATGCTAGCTGTAACCATAAACAAAACTTAAGCTATCCTTATGTCAACATTGTGGACTTATGCTCTGCTTTCTTTAGCATCCCAGTAGACAGGTAAAGTCAGTATTTCTTTAATTTTACTTGGAGAAGTCAACAGCATACTTGGACAGTATTACTGAGGCTCCCATATACTTTTCACAAGTTTTACATAAAAATTTAAAACCCCTGAAGTTTCCCAGAAATGCAATATGTAGATGATTTGTTTCTGTGTTCCTCATCTAAAGAGGACTCAAAAATTTACTCAATATATCTCTTATAACAACTAGCTCATAAGGGGTATAAGATCTCTCAAGATAAGCTTCAACTTTCATAAGAGATGGTTCGTTATCTAGGTCATAATTTATCTAAAAAAGGAATATTTCTGTGCCCAGAAGGAATAAATGATATCCAAAATTATTCTTGACCTGTAATGGAAAGACAACTTAGAGGATTCCTCAGGCTTGCAGGATATTGCAAGTCCTGGAGCCCAAATTATTCTCTATTGGCCTTTCCACTCTCTTTTTTTGTGTATGCCAGAAGGCTTGTGGAGAGTATTAACAGTAGCCTGTTCAGTAGTATTGACACACTGGGAACACCCCTGATATGGTTTGGCGTGTCCCCACCCAAAATCTTATCTTGAATTGTAATCCCCATATGTTAAGGGCGGGACCAGGTAGAGGTAATAGGATCATGGGGGTGGTTTCCCTCATGCTATTCTAATGATACTAAGTGAATCTCATGAGATCTGATGGTTTGTTTTGTTTTGTTTAAGACAGAGTCTTGCTCTGTCACCCAGGCTGGAGTGCAGTGGTTCAATCTTGGCTTACTGCAACCTCTGCCTCCCAGGTTCAAGTGATTCTCATGACTCAGCCTCCCAGGTAGCTGGGACTACAGGCACGCACCACCATACTCAGCTAATTTTTTAATTTTTTTTTAGTAGAGATGGGGTTTTGCCATGTTGGCCAGGCTGGTCCTGAACTCTTGACTTCAAGTGATCCACCCACCTCGGTCTCCCAAAGTGCTGAGATTATAGGCATGAACCACTGTGCCCAGCCATCTTCACTCTATTAACTAACCAAAAATAGCACTGAGGAACTTCTTCCTTGGGAAATAAAACATGAGAAGACCTTTACTGAACTTAAATGGGCTTTACAGAATCCTTTCACACTAGGACTCCCCAACTATTCTAAGCCCTCTACATGTTTGTCTGTAAATGGAACAATCAGGCTTTTCTCACCCAAAAACATGGAGGAAAAAGTAGACCTATAGCCTATTATAGCCTGTAATTGGACCTAGTAACCAGGGCATATCCAAATTGTTTAAAGGCACATGTCAACATGACCTCACAGTTTCACCACTCAGATACAAATAAGTAAGCTTATGCAGCACTGCTACCTTAAAAGTATGTAAGTCTCTAGTCAATTACAACAGAAAACAATGTACTTCTTCATTTATATAACTTTATAAACTGAGCTGTCATTGCTGTGAGCCAAGCTTCTTGTCATTTTAGTTCAAAGTCTCTGGATTCAAGAATTGTTCTTTTGTATACGCAACAAGCCTTTTAAATTTCTCTAGCTTGATTTGATTTCATTTATACACACATCTATACATAGACATATATGTGTATATATACATATATAAGTATCAGTATTTCTACAACTCTTGAAAAGAGTTGCATATATATCTACATATATAGATGCTCTGAGTTTCACTTCCCCTGTGACTCAGCCCAAGTCTGTATGTGTACATATACATATCTTCCTATTAGTCATATTGATAATATGTGTTATGCACTGTATTCTCTCAAGGGTCTTAAACGTTTGTCAGCAGCCACTGACTCATCATGACAATCTCTATAAGAATTATATCTGGGCCGGGCGCAGTTGTTCACGCCTGTAATCCCAACACTTTGGGAGGCTGAGGTGGGTGGATCACGAGGTCAAGAGATTGAGACCATCCTGGCCAAAATGGTGAAACCCCGTCTCTACTAAAAATACAAAAAATTAGCTGGGCGTGGTGGCGGGCACCTGTAGTCCCAGCTACTCAGGAGGCTGAGGCAGGAAAATCACTTGAACCCAGGAGGCAGAGGTTGCAGTGAACCGAGATTGCACCACTGCACTCTAGCCTGGCAACAGAGCGAGACTCTGTCTCAAAAAGAAAAAAAAAAAAGAGTTAAATCTGTATGTGTACATATACACATACAAACTTGGGCTGGGTCACAGGGAAAGTGAAACTCAGAGCATCTGTATATGTAGATATATATACATCTATACACATGTATATATATGTCTATATATGTAGATAGATATACATCTGTGTGTATATATAGATGTGTATATATACATCTACTGTACAACTATTTTAATGGCTGTATAGCATTCCATTATATACAGGTATATCTATTTTACTTGACCAACCCCCTGCTGTCTTGCACTTGAGTAGTTTCCAGCATTTTGGCATTTTCTTTGACGCCATGATGCTTCAGATGGAAAGGGAGGTTGCTTTAGCCCCTGGCCAGGCCTTGCACCAGTGCTTTCCTGTACCTTCCTTCATTTCATCCCTCCATGAGGCAGGACATAGGGATTTTCATCCCTGCTTTGTAGAAGGTGCAGCTGAACTTAGTGATGTGAAGCCGCATGCTCAAGGCACACAGTCTGTAAGCAGAGGAGCCACAATTCCAAACTGGTTCTGTTGAGTTGGGAGGCCTACGTGCTCCTTCTGTTATACTATGTGCTCAGCTGTACGCTATCTGAAGGAAGCAACTGCTTCTTACTCTTGCTTGTACCTCCATAACAACAAATACATAGGAGATCCTATGGAGGGATGCTCACCAAGTACAGTGAGTTGGTTCAGACTGAACCCCACTCTATAATGGAATAAAGGTCAATAGTCTCTCCACCAATTTACTGCAAAAGAAGAATAGCAGTTGCTACATCTAGCAGGAAAAAGCACAATTCATTCAGCATTATGTATTGAGTGCCTACTCTGCTAGACCCTGAAGTGAGGACAAGCACGTAATTGTGCATCTCTTCACATTCTTGATCTTAACCCTTGTGCTTAAGAAGAGAACCCATCCTTACTTGCCGGAGCCAGATGGACCACATAGCCATCTCCCACGTAGATGGCCCAGTGTGCATAGCCAAAGCGAGAAATCTCAATCAGGTCTCCAAGTCTTGGTCTTGGTCTGGCCTGCAACAGAAAAACCAGAAACAGGCAGAGGTGAGCCATCTGCAGGAAACATTCTAGGGCCTGACCTGCCAGGAGCCCCAGCTCAGCCTGCAGATTCCCTGTGCTCATCACCTGCAGGAAACAGGAAGGAGGGAGCACTCCTCACATATGTAGGAAGCACCTTCATTTACTGGGGCTGCAGGACTGAAAAGTTGCTCTTCAGGGGACAAGGAGGAGATGAAGAGAGTATCTCTGAGGGAGATTTTCATGCATGTGCAGCACAGGAGTGTGATGGAGTGATGTGCCCAGGCTGAGTGTGAGTGCATTTTATGCACAGAGTATGTTTTTGTCATCTAGTGACTGCATGATTCCGAAGGAAGCCTAAAATGCCTCTTTAAGGGCCACCTGCCATGAGCCTGGGCCCAAGTGATTCCTACAAGTTCTAGAGCTCTGACTTGCAACGCCCAACATGTCAGAGGCAGGCGGACACTTGACCCACATTACACACCACTCCTTTGGGTGAAAACTATCATTACCCCCACTTGACAATGAGCACATGGAGTCTCAGGAACGTTAGGTAACTTGCCTAATAAGTAGAAGAGCAGGAATGAAGGGTAGGGCTGAATGTTTCCAACATTAATGCCTTTAACCATCCCAGAATGTCCTAGGCAAGCCCAGGGCAGCTGAAGTCTGAGCTCAGGCTAAAATTAAAGCAAGGGATGGCAGGGTGTGTTTGGAGTTGGTGGTAGGGCAGTGCCCCTCTGGAGGGTGCATGGGTGCGAGGAATGTTGCCCTGGCCACACCCAGAATGGGAGACAGCCCTTGCCACATAAATTCTGTTTCCGGTATGCTCTGGTGCCAGCCAGCACCCCTCCTCCCCCATCTCAGCTGAGCCAAGCCACAAAGGAGTTGAACTGCTGCCGAGGGTGGTGAGAGTGCCAGCCAACTCAAAGTCTGGTGGGGAGCTATAGTTAAAAGTAAAGCCTTTCATTTGAAGTAATTTGGATGGAATTGGAGATCATTATTCTAAGTGAAATAACTCAGGAATGGAAAATCAAACATCCTATGTTCTCACTCGTAAGTGGGAGCTAAGCTATGAGGATGCAAAGGCATAAGAATCATACAACGGACTCTGAGGACTCAGGGAAAAGGGTGGGAGTGGGTGAGGAATAAATGACTACACACTGGGGCTGGGTGTGGTGGCTCACGCCTATAATCCCAGCATTTCGGGAGGCCGAGATGGGTGGATTGCCTGAGGTCAGAAATTCGAGACCAGCCTGGCCAACATGGTGAAACCCCCATCTCTACTAAAAATACTAAAATTAGCTGGGTATAGTGGCAGGCGCCTGTAATCCCACCCACTTGGGAGGCTGAGGCATGAGAATTGCTTGAACCCGGGAGGCAGGGGTTGCAGTGAGCAGAGATCGTGCCACTGCACTCCAGCCTGGGCGATAGAGTGAGACTCCATCACAAAAAAAAAAAAAAAAGACTACGCATTGGGTACCGAGTACACTGCTGAGATGATAGGTACACCAAAATCTCAGACATCACCACTAAAAACTCATTTATGTAACCAAATACCACATGTTCCCCCCACAGAACCTTGAAATTTAAAAAAAAGTAAAGCCTTTGACTACAGGGGTCAAGAGTCAACTTGACCAAATAAGGGACAATTTGAGCATCAAAAAAAAAATAATAAAAACAACTGTACACAAACTGAAACACATCAAATATGTTAAAACCCATGTGTTCATAAGGATATTTTTTAAAAACACTAGGCATCTTTGGAGGATGGAAAAGAATCACCCTATTATTCCAAAAGCTGGTAAATAAAGGAAAAGATTCAAGCATTTCCTAACTGAATTGTCCGCACGGAATGCAATTTAAAACTACAACAAACCCCAAAGCTACAAACCAATGCTTGTAAGGTAGCCATATATGTATGCAAAAACAGAAAAATATTTGGAAGAATACGCACCAGGTTGTACAGAGGGGAAAGGCTGTACAGATGGGAAGGATGGTCAAAGGCGACATTAGTTTTTATGCTAATAGTTTTGGGTTTTGGCTTTTGGCTTTTTTTGAGACATGATCTCATTTTGTCACCCAGGCTGGAGTGCAGTGGCACTATCACAGCTCACTGCAGGAAGCCTCAGCCTCCCCAGCTCAAGTGATCCTCCCACCTCAGCCTCCCAAGAAGCTAGGACTATAAGCACATACCATTATCCTTGGCTAATTTTCATATTTTTTGTAGGGATGGGATCTCACTATGTTGCCCAGGCTAGAGTTTCGGTTTTTCAAACAAAGTGAATGTGTTCACATATTTCTCGTGGAATTAAATACATTCTTTCTTTTTTAAGTTGAAGCTTTAGAGTCAGACCCTCCTAAGTTCGAATTCCCTCTCTGACTTTTGGGCAGCCCCCTCTCTAATACTTACCAGTATATCATTCCTCCTATCCGTGAAGTTGGCAGTAATTATGCCTACTTCATAGGATTGCTTATTAACTACCTGGTGTGGATTAAATAAAAGTGTTTAGCATGGTGTCCGGACCCCTGAGCACTTGGGAAATGTGGCTGCTATTGGGTCTAAAGGAAGAAGGAAACTAAGAAGGAATTGGAGGGAAGGAGGGAAAGTAGAGGGACTGACCCTGCCTGGAGGCGAGGGAGACAGAGCCCTTTCTGACAGCCCCCATTGCCACCCACACAGCTGGAGCCCTTTCCCTGGACCCTCCCTCCCCAGCTCATCCCACCCACTGAGGATGATGTGACAGAGGAGGTGGCCTGTGGGGTAAACCAAGGGCTGCTCTCCCTGAGCCCACCATTCCTGCCTTCAGGAGGCTTAGCAGAGCCACTGGTAGTTTGGCCAGAGGAGGGCTTGGAAAAGCATAAACGCAAACTTTGGCCACAGTAGAACCAGACCTCATGTGGCAGCTGAGGCTGGGGAGCCTCCAGGGTCATAACCCAGCACCGTGGTTCCTTTCCACAGTGTCTGAGAGAGCCAGACCCCCAGAACTCAGCATGTGCCCATGTGCCCTCCATGCCAGAGCTGTAGACCAACAAGAACACACATAATCATCACTAATAGGGTGGTTGTTCCTCAAATCAAAGCTTTAAAACCCTTTCTGGGGACTTACCAAAGCCATCCTTCCTTCAAGATGATGTCTTGTGTGTTGCTGACTCTGTGTCCAGCCTTAAATTAGCTCTGAGTTTCACTTTCCCTGTGACCCAGCCCATATACAACTATTTCAGAACATAGGCTGGGTGCGGTGGCTCACACCTGTAATCCCAGCACTTTGAGAGGCTGAGGCGGGAGGATCACGAGGTCAGGAGATCGAGACCATCCTGACTAACATGGTGAAACCCCGTCTCTCCTTAAAAATAGAAAAAATTAGCTGGGCGTGGTGGTGGGCACCTGTAGTCCCAGCTACTCTGGAGGCCGAGGCAGGAGAATGGCGTCAACCCAGTAGGCGGACCTTGCAGCGAGCAGAGATCGTGCCACTGCACTCTAGCCTGGGCGACAGGGCAAGACTCAGTCAAAAAAAAAAAAAAAAAAAAAAAACAGAACATAGATCAAGGTTCATGTAAAATTTTCCCTGTCTTCAAACAGGGGCAGAGCACATATCAAGTAGGCAAGGCGGCATGAAAATCAGCCAGACAGAAGAGGAATCAGAGCTCAGGATATAGATTGAGAAGGACTTAGTGGCAGTGTGGTCAGGGGCACAGCTGACAATCACCAAGTTTCAGGTGGAACAAGCAAGATCCAGTGGTTGTGGGGGCAAGGGAGGATATAGAGACAGAGACCATGGGGGAAAATTTCAAAAAGGAGAGAGGAGCCCCAGACAGACTGAGATTCATGCCTCCAAATTGGGAATGATGGTTGCCGGGACAGGCAAACATTTCCACCAACCTCAAACCGCATGGCCCTAGAAAAATCGTATTATTGGAGGCACATTCCTCTACCCTGGAAACAGAGTGAGCCTGCTTGGACAGCAGTATAGAAACCACTCCCCTTTCTGCCTCTCACCCACAGTTCAGAAACATTCATTCCACACCAAATGGAAACCAAAACCCAGTACTGGGTGTGTAGAGGTTGCTTCTTTGAGGCACCTGCATGCTTATCTCACCCAAGCTCCAAATAAGTATCTCTTCTGTCATCTACATATAGTTGTCCAGTCCTGAGCAAACTGGACAGGAAGGGGTGGGTGGGGCTGGGGGGAGCTGAGCATCCTCACTGTGGGGCATGGGGGCAAGGACCAATAACTTACCCTCTTCAGTCTATAAACAAACAAACAAACAAAGAGCTTTAGTGTGGGGATGCAGATGGACTGGAGCCAGAACTGGAAAACTCTTTGGGAGCCACAGCAGTTCTGCATGACCAGCTACTCCCTCAGCTCACATGGTCACGTGGTCTTGCTCCCATGGAGACCGCCTCTCTCAGCACCTCCACTCCATTCTCCTCTGGGTTGCAGTGGGACAATCTTCAAAGTATTCCTTCTGGAGGGAGACAGTAGGGTTGGCTTGGCTACTTATCTCCTGCCCCATTGTCCAGAGCCCTCTGGGCCGGTCCCACTCAGGCTTGCTGATCATCTTTTTAGGGGCTGACCTCCAGTCCAGCAATCTCAGTTGGTCCTATGCCTGCCCTCCCCTTGCAACCACATCACACCCCTGTTTCCTAGGGCAGGAGGACTTCCACGTGCTGTCTGCTGAAAGGATCTCAGGTGGGTTGGCACAATGACCAACCAGACCATGCAGGGCGGAGTTGGGGAGGAACATCACTGTACTCATGCTGGGGCTTGTGGCTTTTCACCGAATCCAAGCTGTTCAGAGTGTCAGGAAATTATGTCCAGGAGCTATAGGAAAGGAGAGTCTGCAAATCAAGGGCCGGTGGACTGAGAATTCTGCTGTCTCCCTACTGTTCATGCTGAGCAGGAAAGGTGACAAAGTTCTACTGACAGAGAACAGGGTAGGGCAGGCCACACCCAGCCTGCTGGTAAGCTCTAGGCCTACAGCCTGGAATACTTACATTTTTGTTCACATGCACGCTCTCTATGTTTGTTTAATTGTGTAAAAGGCTATAAAAGGAAAGATAAGCCTCCATTCTCCCCACCTGCAGCCTCCAGCCTCCAGCAACCCAGCTCCCCTTTCTAGAGGCAATGTTATCTTTCTATGTATATGCCAGGAATATCTTGGGCTACATATAATTTTAATGGGCTTTGGCCAGGCACAGTGGCTGATGCCTGTAATCCCAGCACTTTTGGAGGCCAAGGTGGGTGAATCACTTGGGTCAGAAGTTCGAGACCAGCCTAGCCAACATGGCAAAACCCCGTCTCTACTAAAAATACAAAAATTAGCTGGGCTTGGTGGCGCACGCCTGTAGTCCAGCTGCTCGGGAAGCTGAGGCAGGAGAATCTATTGAACCTGGGATGCAGAGGTTGCAGTGAGCCAAGATCATGCCACTGCCCTCTAGCCTGGGTTACAGAGCGAGACTATGTCTCAGAAATAAATAAATAAATAAAGGATATTATTAAATCTTATATCCATATAGAAGAATAATTGCAACATAAGTATAAAACACTAGAAATAATAACAAAACAGGTACCAATAAACCTAGTTGAAGAAATAGAAAATAACCAGTTTCTTAAATAAGCCCTGTGTCCCACAAAAACCTGTCCACAGATGTTCATAGCAGCCGTGGTGGTTAATTTGATGTGTCAATCCGACAGGGCCATGGGGTGCCCAGATGCTGTGTGATGTCTGGGCATGTCTGTTGAGGTGCTTCCAGATGAGATCAGCATTTGAATTGGTGGAATGGGTAAAGCAGATGACCCTCCCTTATGTGAGTGGGGAGCATCAATCTGTTGAGGGCTTGATTAGAACAAAGCTAGAGGAATGAGAAATTCGTCCCCTTTTTGTCTGCCTCACTGCTTGTGTTGAGACAGCTCACCTCATCTTCTGCCCTCATACTGGGATTTACTCTATCGGCTCCCTGGATTCCCAGGTCTTTTGACGCAGACGGAATGATACCACTGCCTTTCCTGAGTCTCCAGGGTCTCTAGCCTGCAAACAGCAGATGGTGGGACTTCTCAGCCTCTGTGATTGCTGCAGCAGCTAATTTTTTGTAAGAAATCTTGATGGGGCCGGGCATGGTGGCTCACGCCTGTAATCCCAGCACTTTGGGAGGCCGAGGCGGGCGGATCACGAGGTCAGGAGATTGAGACCATCCTGGCTAACTCGGTGAAACCCCGTCTCTACTAAAAAATACAAAAAAAAAAAAAAATTAGCTGGGCGTGGTGGTGGGCACCTGTAGTCCCACCTACTCCGGAGGCTGAGGCAGGAGAACGGCATGAACCCGGGAGGCGGGGCTTGAAGTGAGCCAAGTTGGCGCCACTGCACTCCAGCAGGGGCGACAGAGCGAGACTCCATCTCAAAAAAAAAAAAAAAAGAAATCTTGATGGATAGATAACCTCCCATTGGTCCTGTTTCTCTGAAGAACCCTGACTAATACTCAGCATTATTCATAATTGCCAAAAGGTGACACCCAAATGTTCATCAACTGACGAATAAATAACGAAATGTGGTATATTCGTATGATGTAATATTATTCAGCCATAAAAAGGAAGTACTGATACATGCTAAAATATAGAGGAAGCTTGAAAACATGATAAGTGAAAGAAGCTGGTCACAAAAGCCATATAGTATATGATTCCATTTATTTGAACTGTCAAGAATGGGAAAACACACAGAGACATAAAGTAAATTCATGATTGTAATGATTATTTAGGGATGGAAGGGCTAGGGGATTCAGGTTGTGTTTCTTTTTAGGTGATGAGAAGGTTTTAAAGTTGATTGTGGTAATAGTTTCATAACTGTGAACATGCTAAAGGGCATCGAATTATATACTTCAGTAAGTGAACTATATGGTACTGAGGCAGGATAGATAGTCAAGGAGATGACCACGTCCTTGGGACATGGCAACCACACTGTCAACAGCACGATGAGCCCTGTAACCATGTTCATTGGGACATAGCAACCGCACCGACAACACAACAAACCTCAGCACTCACATTGTAATCAAGCTCATCCAAGCAGAACTACCTTCACTGGGGACTTTCCCCTGTAGAGAGCATGTGCATTTTCACTTTGCTTGTCCTCAGAATGACCCTTTGCTCATTATAATAGTAAAAAACACACCCCTGGGTAGAGATTTAAGACGGCAATGAGACATGCAATGTATGAACAAGCATGTACAGCAACTGCTCATGTGCACCCAGAGGACCACCCAGAACATGCTTACTAGGAACACACCTCTTCCCACCCACTATGAATAATCATGTAAGACTCTCATAAAGGGAGTTCCCTTAGAGCCAGTCTTTGCTGACTCACTCTTGATCAGCCCACTCTGACTTATCTTTCAGAGTGTACCTTTCAGAGTGTATCTTTCAGAGTTTTAGCTTTGCACTAAATTACTTTCAGCTGTTTCTTTTTACACTCAGCTTTCAGAGTGTTCTTTCTCTTTTGCAATACATTGCTTTCTGTTGTTCCTCTATGGTTGTGTCTCTTGTTAAAATTATTTTAACCAAGAAGACAAGAACAGAGGTCTCACAATCACCGTCAACAGTATGTAAATTATACCTCAGTGAAGCTATTACCAAAAAAATTAACCCTGTGTTCCTCTTCCTCCTAATGCAGTTGTAGCCACTCTCCTGAATTTTGTCTCTATTGTCCTATTGATTTTTAAATTTTTTTACAAACACATCCCTTAATAATATATAAATGTAATCCTTAACAATATACATTTAGTTTATAATTTTTAAAGTTTGTAAAAGTAGAATCAAACATCAAGCATTCCATAACAATATTTTTGGTTCAATATTAGGTTTCATACCCATGTTGATTGGCCATAGCTATTCGTTTATTTGCATGGTACTCCCATGTGGCAAATGGGAATGTGCCACAGTTTACTTATCCTGACTCCTGTCAACAATCACTGGAGGTTGTATATAGTCCATTCTCACACTGCTATGAAGAAATACCCAAGACTGGGTAATTTATAAAGGAAAGAGGTTTAATTGACCCACAGTTCCACATTGCTGGGGGGCCTCAGGAAACTTACAGTCATGACAGAAGGCAAAGGAGAAGCAGGCACCTTCTTCACAGGGCAGCAGGATGGAGTGAGTGCAAGCAGGGGAAATGCCAGATTCTTATAAAACCACCAGATTGGCCGGGTGCGGTGGCTCACGCCTGTAATCCCAGCACTTTGGGAGGCCGAGGCAGGCGGATCACGAGGTCAAGAGATCAAGACCATCCTGACCCACATAGTGAAACCCCATCTCTACTAAAAATACAAAAATTAGCTGGGTTTGGTGGTGCAAGCCTGTAGTCCCAGCTACTCAGGAGGCTGAGTCATCAGAATCGCTTGAACCCGGGAGGCAGAGGTTGCAGTGAGCCAAGATCGCACCACTGCACTCTAGCCTGGTGACAGGGCAAGACTCCATCTCAAAAACAAATAAATAAATAAATAAAAATAAGATCTCACAAGATTCATGTACCATCATTAGAACAGCATGGGTGAACCACCCCCATGATCCCATTACCTCCACCTGGTCCCGCCTTTGACACGTGGGAATTACAATTCAAGATGAGATTTTGGGTGGGGACACCGCCAAACCATATTAGGGTTGTTCCCAGTGTGTCACCATTACTGAACAGGTTACTTACTGTTAATACTCTCCATGGTATGTTTTGATAAACAGATGTTCTTATCTAATGTAATGAAATTTATCTCTTTGTACCTTACTTTTTGTCTTTATTTTTTGTGCTTATGAACTACAGTAAGGTCATAAAGATGTTCTCCTGTATTTGCTTCTAAAAATTGACATTTGGCCAGGCACGGTGGCTCACACCTGTAATCCCAGCACTTTGGGAGGCCGAGGTGGGTGGATCACCTGAGGTCAGGAGTTCAAGACCAGCCTGGCCAACATGGTGAAACCCATCTCTACTAAAAATACAAAAATTAGCCAGGCGTGGTGGTGCACGCCTGTAATCCCAGCTACTCAGGAGGCTGAGACACAAGAATTGCTTGAACCCAGGGGGCAGAGGTTTCAGTGAGCCAAGATCATGCCACTGCACTTCAGCCTGGGCAACAGAGCGAGACTCTGTCTCAAAAATAAAATAAAAATAAAAATTGACATTTGTCCTTCACATGTAAGTCTAAAATTCTCCCCAAACTGACTTTTTCTGTGCAGTGCAAAGTCTATGTGGTTATATGTGAATACCACTTACTAGTTAGGGATCAACAAACTATAGCCTACAGGCAAATGCAGCCCTTCATCTGTTTTTGTTTTGTTTATAATAGACACTGGGTGTCACTATGTTGCCCAGTTCAAATAATCCTCCTGCCTCAGCCTCCCAAAGTGCTGGGATTATAGGTGTGAACCACCATGCCTGGTCTCCTTCACCCGTTTTTGTACAGCCCAGTAGCTAATAATGGTTTCTGCATTTCAAATGGCTGAGAAAAACAAAAAGAAAGCTAATAACTCATGACCCATGAAAATTATATGAAATTTAAATCTCAATGCACATAAAGTTTTATTAGAACATATCCATGATCATTTGTTCACGTACAGTATTGTCTATAGCTGCTCTTACAATACCACAGCAGAGGTGACTAACTACAACAGACACTGTGAACACCACATAAGGCTGTCTAGCCCTTACCAAAAAAGTTTGCCAATCCCTCAATAGTTCATCCTTTCCCCCCATGATCTGCAGTACTGTCTCTGTTGTAAATTAGAGTTTCATTTATTTGTGGGTCTGTTTTGGAAATTTGGCTCAATCCATTGGCCAATTTAACTATCTCTACACCAAAAATACACTATCTTGATCACAATAATAATTTATAATAAGCCTTAATAATAACACAAGTCTCCCTGCCTGATGTTCCTTCTTTGTTAATGAAATAGCTAACCCTGCCTCTTTACTTTTCCAAATACATTTCAGAATCTGGCTTCCAATTCCAGGAAAGACCTTGTTGGGATTTGGTTTGGAATCACATTGAATCCATAGGTGAGTTTTGAAAGAAACTGACATACTTATGCCATTGAGGCTTCCTATCCATTAATGATATATCTCTCTCCATTTATGAGGTCTTCTTTAATGTCCTTCAATATTTTCTCCATAGAGGTCTCACTCATTTGTTACCATAATCCTTGGTAAAACTCACCTACACGACCATCCAGGCACACCATTTCTTTGTAGAAAAAGTGTTAACTACTGATTTATCCTTTAATGAGCAAAGGACTGCTTAGATTTTTAAATATTTTCTTGGTTCAATTTTGATGACATTTTTCTTGGAATATATCAATTCCATCAAAATTTTCCAATTTTTTGTAATTATTTATCAATATTTGTTTTTGCTGGTTTAATCTCTGCAGCATCTATAGTTGTGGTCTCTTTTTTACTCCTAAATCATTTGCTGTGCCTTCTCTCTTTTATATGCTTGTTTTTCTTCATTTATTTTTGCTCATATCTTTGTATTGTCTTCCCCCTTTTCTGTCTTCTTAAATTGGATAATTAACTCCTTAACTTGCACCTCTCCTTCCTTTCTTTCTTTTTCTCTTCTTCTTTTGCTTTCTTTCTCTTTTTCTTTTCTTTTCTCCAGGCTAGTATTGAACTCCTAGCCTCAAGCGATCCTCCCACCTCAGCCTCGCAAAGTGCTGGGATTACAGGCATAAGCCACCATGCCCAGTCACCTTTTCCTTTCTTAATGTAAGGATTTATGCTACAAAATTTTTTCTAAGCTCCCCTTTAGCTGCATGGTCCAAATATTGGTATCTAGTATTTTTGTTATCATTCAGCTCTAAATATTATCTAACTCCCATTAGTTTTCTTTTTTTGACTCATAATGTATCTAGCAGTATATTCTAAAATTCCTGAAAGTATAGGGTTTTTCTGGTTATCTCTCGCTATTGATTCCTGAATTAATTGCATTACGGTTAAAGAAGATTATTTCTATGTTACTAATCTAAAATTTGTTGGCTTGCTTTAAGACTCTCATAAATATTCCATGTGTGCAGTTGAAAAGAATCTGTATTTCACAATTATATTATATATGGTCATTAAGTAAGCTTGTTGGTAAATTTTCTATGTCTTTATAGACTTTTATGTTTCCTTCATTCATCAGTTCCTTAGAAAGGTGTATTTAGATCTCCCACTATGATGATGTTTGTCCTCTCCAAAATTCATGTTGAAACTTAATCCCAAATGTGGCAGTATTGAAAGATGGGGCTTTTGGCAGGGTGTGGCGGCTCATGCCTGTAATCCCAACACTTTGGGAGGCCGAGGCAGGCAGATCACCTGAGGTCAAGAGTTCAAGATTAGCCTGGCCAACTTTGTGAAACCCCATCTCTACTAAAAATAGAAAAATTAGCCAAGCATGGTGGCACACACCCATAATCCCAGCTACTCAGGAGGCTGAGGCAGGAGAATTGCTTGAACCCAGGAGGCAGAGGTTGCAGTAAGCTGAGATCCCACCACTACACTCCAGCCTGGGTGACAGAGTGAGACTCTATCTCAAAAAAAAAAGGAAGAAAGGAAAGGAAGGAGAGGAGAGGCGAGAAGAGGAGAGGAGAGGGGAGGGGAGGGGAGGGGAGGGAAGGGGAGGAGAGGGGAGGGGAGGGAGGGGAAAAGAAAAGAAAGAAAGAGAGAGAGAAAGAAAGAAAGGAAGGAAGAAACAAAGAAAGGAAAAGAAAGAAAGAAAAAGAAAGAAAGGAGGTGGAAGGGAGGGAGAGAGGGGAAGGAAGGAAGGAAGAAAGAAAGAAAGAAAGAGAGAAAGAGAGAAAGAAAGATAGAAGAAAGAAAGAGAGGAAGGAAGGAGGGAGGGAGGGAGAGACGGAGGGAGGGGAAGGAAGGAAGGAAGAGAGAAAGAGAGAAAGAAAGAAAGGAAGAAACGAAAGAAAGAGAGAAAGAAAGGAAGAAAGAAAGAGAGGAAGGAAGGGAAGGAAGGAAAAGAGAGAAAGAAAAGAGAAAGGGGAAGAAAGAAAGAGAGGGAGGGAGGAAGGAAGGAAGGAAAAGAGAAAGAAAGAAGAAAAAGAAGAAAAGAAAGACAGGAAGGAAAGAAAGAAAAAGAAAGAAAAGAAAAGGAAGGAAGGAAAGAAAGGAAGGAGGGAAAGAAAAAGAAGAAAGAAAAAGAAAGAAGAAAGAAAAAATAAAGAGCCTTTAATTGGTGATTGGATCATAAAGGCTCTGCCGTCATGAATGGATTAACCCATTCATGGATTAATGAGTTAATGAATTAGTGGTTTATCACAGGAATGGGACTGGTGGTTTTATAAAAAGAGGAAGAGAGAACTGAGCTAGCACACTCAGCCTCCTCACTATGGGATGCCCTGTGCTGCCTCCAGACTCTGTAGAGAGTCCCCACCAGCAAGAAGGCCCTCACTGGATGCACCCCCTTAACCTTGGACTTCTCAGCCTCCAGAACTATAAGAAGTCAAATCATTTCTTATTAATTACCCACTTTCAGGTATTCTGTTATAAACAGCAGATGATGAATTCCTCTTTGCAATCAAAAATTTCATTATTTTGAGACTTATTAAATGCAAACAAGTTATATATTTCTAGTGAATTAAAACTTTTATCAGAATTTTTTTGTCCTCTGTCTAGTAATAACTTGCTTTAAAGCCTATATTTTCTTTTTCTTTTTTTTTTTTTTTTTTTGAGACAGTCTCACTCTGTTGCCCAGGCTGGAGTGCAGTGGCGCGATCTCGGCTCATTTCCATTTCAGTCTTAGTGGGGGTGTGTGTGTGTGTGTGTGTGTGTGTGTGTGTGTGTGTGTGTATTTTTTTTTTAGAGACAGTCTCGCTTTGTTGCCCAAGCTGTTCTCTAACTCCTAGACTCAAGGGGTCTTCCTGCCTCAGCCTCCCAACTAGCTGGGATTACAGGAAGACACCACCATACCGATTTTATTTATATTTTATCTGTTTTCATATTTTGAATGTATCAGCTGTAAACTGTATTCCCTGGATTTGTTTTTTAATCCAGTGTAATGTTTGCCTTTTACTTTGCAAATTTAGTCCACTTAGGATTACTTATATATTTGGAATTAGTTCCTCCATTCTATTTTTTTATTTCTATACATGTCATCTGTTTTATGTAATTTTTTTCTCATTTATTGTGTGGTTAGGTTTTGGGTTTTTTTGTTTTGCTTTGTTGTTGTTTTTAATTGAACCAGGTGTTTTTGTTTTGCCTTCTTGTGTTTGTTTTTCTCATTCCTTTTCCCCCCATAATTAGTTTGGAGGTTTACATTCCATGTGTCCCCCTCACCTTATACCATGTGAGAGAGCGAGCTTCCAAAGACCTACTGCTTGTTGACCTGTGTCCCTTAAGTTTGGGGAGCTCGAGAACTGGCATTAAGTGCTACATCTAAAAAGCTGGGGCAAAAAAAAAAAAAAAAGGAAACTGTACTGAAAGAAAATGATTCTTCTATCAACACTAGGACATGAATGGGCAGGTGTTTACCCTACACCAGAAGTGGACCCGGCAGGAAGGAGCTGGCATGGAGCCCTTTGTAAATCCTGCCCAGGCCTCCAAAAGACAGAATTGTCCCCAGACCACCTGGAGATGAAGGAAACATTCACAAGCAAGTAGGGAAGCATCGCCCTGTGGAAGGAAAGACCGTCGGCCCCAGGGAAGTACATCTGAGAAATACTCAGAAAAAAACCCTTCAGAAAAATGGTCACTTTGAACACCTGCCAAGCCCAGCAAGCAACAGCTGCAAGACCTCAAATGACCAGTCACACAACATGGCACCTTCTCCCAGCCTGACCCGTAAGGGCTCAGCAGCAGGGACGTCAACCATGAGCCCAGCCACATCCCTAATCCACTAAGCTCTCAGGCAACATTTGCACCATGTGACCCACCATCAGGCATAGGCGATAGGTCTAGTGGAGATCACCTGACCCAAAGGTAGCCAATGGGAAAGTTGAGTTATCTGGCGAACTGAGCCAATCAGATTCTCTCCTGGAGGTGCCACTGGGAGTGTGGACCCACAGACAGCGGGGAAAGAATCTGAGCCAATGTGGGAGGAGAGGAGCAGGCAGGAAGGTGGGTCAGAGACTTGGGGATCATGGCAAGCAGAAGCCGTGAGGAAGCAGGAGTGCCAAGGAGATGGAAGCAACAAGGCAAAGGAAAGACGTGTAGAGCAAAGGAAAATAAGGGAAATTTTAGTAAGATTGGCAAGCATCTATACTAAATTTCCTTATAGCCGAGGACTTTTTTTTTTCAACTCAGCTGAACATCTACAGACTCCAGCTGCTGAGTCTCAGAGGCCATCCTAGATCTAGTTCCGGGCCAAGGGTCCCGGCTGTCTGCTGGTTTCTGTTCTTGTGTATTACGTCTTTCTGTCTCCCTTCCGCCCCGCATGTATCCTGACGACCAGAAACGCCCTCTACTTAAGATAACTGGAGTTGGACTCTGCTTCCTGCAGTGCAAAGAACACAGCACGCAAAAAGAAAGTGAAATACAATCCCTGACCAGGAAGAGAGCCCGGCTGTTCCCTGAACAGACTTCACACCAGGCAGTTCTTGCTGCATTTCCCCCAATAAAATCCTCCCTCGTTTTGCTTTATTTTATTCTGTGAAAATAAGCCTTATTATAAATCACAATGAAATCCACAAACCAAACCCCAAACTCTCTAGCAAAACAAGACCCCCTTGATGTATAAAGTCATCGCTGACAGGACAGTCTTTTTCAGTTATTGCTTTTGTCGCTTGTTTCTTGAGAACATGACTCCAATAAGGCTCATGGCTGCCAAGCCCATTCCTGCAACGCTTGCAGCAATGATGACATCTCTGACCTGCAACAAAGAAGAGGGTGGGTCACACTCTGTGTCAGGATCCAGAGTACAGGCTGCACATTCAGCAGAAACATTCAGCTCGGGATACCTCACATGCCCCTTGGCCTCCCTGGCCAAACTAAGGAGTCAACAAACATTGGTAGGGAAGAGGGAAGGAGAGGGCTGGATGGGAAAAGAATTCGTGGCTGGAGCCAGCTGGCCTGAAATTTACATGGAACCAAAGATGGAAAACTGGATTCACCGCATGGGTATTCAAAGCATATAAATCCTCAGAGCGTGGCTGTGGAAAGGACAGGGAGCTGATGCCAGGATGGTCAAGATCTTGGCTGGCCAATGGGGAGCTCTAGAAGCAAAGGTGGAGTCAGGGAGGAATTGTTATTGAGTAGTCAGTAACCTATGACCTCCATAAGAGCAAGGAACTCGGCTGTCTTGTTCATCACTGTATCCCCAGTGCCTGGTCCTGCCAGGCATGGAGGATGGAGGTACTCTTCACATGTTCTTAAATAAATGACTCAACTATAAATAGTAGTGATGTTATGCTTAGAATTATTAGGATATCTGACTTGTTTGTAGTAGGAAAAAAAGTGTTTCAAAAGTAAAAGTAAATGTCCAGGTAAAAATTGAATATATGTCCAATTTTACTGCCTCCTGAAACTCAACTAAAAGTAAACTAAGGCATTTGTTTAAGGCATAATTCCACAAGAATACAGAAAACACTAAATCCTAAGGCGGCAAAGGAAAAAGCTGAGGATAAATCCTAATTATATAAAAGAATACACCAAAAGGATCACATATTAAACCCAGGTACCTCTGGAAGTGGGAAAGAATGAGAGAGAGCTTTAGCTGGTCCCTGAACCTCCTCCCTGACCCCCAAAAGAAGTCTGAACGTTTATTCTTTGCAGAGGGTACAACAGAAGGCTTAGGGGCCTAGAAACCTAGAAGCACATGTGAGAATGTGGGTATCATACCACAAACAAGGGATTGAGAGATTGTAAACATGCTAAATGTGAGACTCCCAGACCTCCTACTCCTCTGTTCCCAGAACTTTACGCTCCACACAAGAGTCCAGAAGACTTTTCTGGGGAATCTGGCCCAAATGCAAACAACAAAAGATACCAATACTGGGAATTCCCAAACAGCCCACCCAGATCATCCTGCAGTGCAAATCAGAGTCAGCAAACCACTGCCCCTACACCCACCCCCACTCACTCAGAGCTCCATCCAGTAGCAAACCCCCACTTTTTTTTTGACAGACTGAAAACTGTTCAGCACAGTATGAAAGAGGTGAGATGCTCAGCTGGGTGTGGTGGCTCACGCCTGTAATCCCAGCACTTTGGGAGGCCGAGGCAGGTGGATCACTTGAGGCCAGGAGTTCCAGACAAACCCAGCCAACATGCGAAACCCCATCTCTAAAAATCACAAAAATTAGCCAGGCCTAATAACACGTGCCTATAGTCCCAGGTACTCAGGAGGCTGAGGCAGGAAAAAATCACTTGAACCCGGGAAGTGGAATTTGCAGTGAGCAAAGACTGCGCCATTGGGCTCCATCCTTGGCAACACAGCAAGAATGAGGTGAGGTACTGTTTATATAAATCATAATTAAGTGATCTCAACAATACAGTGATTTTACAGTATACATTAGAGGCCAGTATATATAGAGGGTAAGAGAATAGTAACAAGGAAAACATAGGTAGAAAGAATTAGCATCTCTTTCCTAACCTATGAAGTTGAATAATAAATCTTGGTCAAAATAATTTCCTGATAGTAAGACAGTGAGTATATTAAGTGTATAAAACTGAAAAACCAAAATTATAAAATAAGAAAGGTGCCTTTACACAAGTACCACTTGACAGAAGTGTTATTTGTAATTTCTCTCGGAAAAAAAGAAATGTTTAAAATGCTTTAAGGATTCTAAAATAAAAAGAACAAATACATATTTAGCTTAACAAATTTAAGAGGAGAAATTGTATTTAGATGTTGTAATTTAAAAACCTAGGGCAACAACATTTAACAAACAGACATTGTTTTTAGGATATAATTTGTTAACTATTTTAGTTTACACTAAGTAATGTGAGTTGGTTTTCTTTGAATTCAACTGAACATGATGGTTGGCAAGTGCACTTTTTTTTTTTTTTTAATCTTTGAGATGGAGTTTGCTCTTGTTGCCCAGGCTAGAATGCAATGGCGCGATCTTAGCTCACTGCAATCTCCACCTTCCGGTTTCAAGTGGTTCTCTTGCCTCAGCCTCCCAAGTAGCTGGGATTACAGGCACCCGCCACCACGCCCAGCTAATTTTTGTATTTTTAGTACAGACGGGGTTTCACCATATTGGCCAGGCTGCTCTCGAACTCCTGACCACTTGATCCACCAGCCTCAGCCTCCCAAAGTGCTAGGATTACAGGCGTGAGCCGCCGCACCCAGCCAGGCAAGTGCACTTTTAATCACGAGCATACAACTAACACACCAAACATCTGAAGAAGTCCTCTAAAATTGAAGACAGAGACAAAAAAAAATAGCAATCTGGAGAAACAGAAACTATATCTAGAAAAGAAAACATCCTTTTAACAACTATAGCTTCTCAGTCTTTTGGCTAAGATCAAGTATAAAAATTATCACTGGAGAATAAGACAGCATATTGCATCCAAAAGAAAACGTCCTTTTAAAAACTATCATTAGATCGCTTCTCGGCCTCTTGGCTAAGATGGAGTGTAAAAATTATCACTGGAGAGTAAGACAGCATATTGTATCCAATAAATAAGAACGTGGTACTATAAAAAATAATGCAGTATTGAGAAAATAAAAACGGTTCATAGAAAATAAAAATGTGAAAAAAAAACTCAATAGAAAAGTTGAAAGATAAAGCTAAGTTAAGGAAATCTCTCAAAAAGAATAGCAAAAAAATAAAGAAATAGAAACCAAAGGGAAAAAAATAAAATAAAAAACAGAACAATCTGGCTGGGTGCAGTGGCTCAAGTCTGTAATCCCAGCACTTTGGGAGGCCAAGGCAGGCAGATCGCTTGAGCTCAGGAGTTCGAGACCAGCCTGGCAACATGGTAAAACCCCATTTCTACTAAAAATACAAAAAATTAGCCAGGCATGGTGGTGCACGCCTGTAATCCCAGCTACTTGGGAGACTGAGGCTGAAGAATTCCTTGAACCTGGAAGGCAGAGGTTGCAGTGAGCTGAGAATAGTGCTCTGAGTCCCATCTTAATGGATAAAAGTAGACCTACACAAAGGCACATTACTATGAAATTTTATAGCATTGGGTAAAGATATTACAACATTTAGAGCAGGGAGAAAAACAGGAAATGGAGAAAAGATCAGGAATCAGGATGGCTTCAGATTTCTCAAAAGCAATTCTGGAAGCAAGAAGACAATGGAGCAGTACTGGTACCAAAACAAAGATATAGACCAATGGAACAGAACAGAGCCCTCAGAAATAATGCCACATATCTACAACTATCTGATCTTTGACAAACCTGACAAAAATAAGAAATGGGGAAAGGATTCCCTATTTAATAAATGGTGCTGGGAAAACTGGCTAGCCATATGTAGAAAGCTGAAACTGGATCCCTTCCTTACACCTTATACAAAAATTAATTCAAGATGGATTAAAGACTTACATGTTAGACCTAAAACCATAAAAACCCTAGAAGAAAACCTAGGCAATACCATTCAGGACATAGGCATGGGCAAGGACTTCATGTCTAAAACACCAAAAGCAATGGCAACAAAAGCCAAAATTGACAAATGGGATCTAATTAAACTAAAGAGCTTCTGCACAGCAAAACAAACTACCATCAGAGTGAACAGGCAACCTACAGAATGGGAGAAAATTTTTGCAATCTGCTCATCTGACAAAGGGCTAATATCCAGAATCTACAATGAACTCAAACACATTTACAAGAAAAAAAACAAACAACCCCATCAAAAAGTGGGCAAAGGATATGAACAGACACTTCTCAAAGGAGACATTTATGCAGCCAAAAGACACATGAAAAAATGCTCATCATCACTGGCCATCAGAGAAATGCAAATCAAAACCACAATGAGATACCATCTCACACCAGTTAGAATGGAGATCATTAAAAAGTCAGGAAACAACAAGTGCTGGAGAGGATGTGGAGAAATAGGAACACTTTTACACTGTTGGTGGGACTGTAAACTAGTTCAACCATTGTGGAAGTCAGTGTGGCGATTCCTCAGGGATCTAGAACTAGAAATAACATTTGACCCAGCCATCCCATTACTGGGTATATACCCAAAGGATTATAAAACATGCTGCTATAAAGACACATGCACATGTATGTTTATTGCGGCACTATTCACAATAGCAAAGACTTGGAACCAACCCAAATGTCCAATAATGATAGACTGGATTAAGAAAATGTGGCACATATACACCATGGAATACTATGCAGCCATAAAAAATGATGAGTTCATGTCCTTTGTAGGGACATGGATGAAGCTGGAAACCATTATTTTCAGCAAAGTATCACAAGGACAAAAACCAAACATCGCATGTTCTCACTCATAGATGGGAATTGAACAATGAGAACACATGGACACAGGAAGGGGAACATCACACACCGGGGCCTGTTGTGGGGTGGGGGGAGGGGCGAGGGATAGCATTAGGCGATATACCTAATGTTAAATGATGAGTTAATGGGTGCAGCACACCAACATGGCACATGTATACATATGTAACAAACCTGCATGTTGTGCACATGTACCCTAAAACTTAAAGTATAATAAAAAAAAAAAAAGAAGAAGAAGACAATGGAGCAATGCCTCCAAAACTCTGAAGTGAAACCATTTCCAACCTAGAATTCTATACCCAGACAAAGTATCAAATCGAGTGAGAGGGTAAAATGACAAATAATTCAGACACACAGGGTCTCAAAGAATTTACCTCCCATGCATCCTCTTACAGAAAGCTGCTGAAAATGGTTCCCCAAAAACAGGGGAGTAAATGGAGAAAGTAGAAGACATGAGATAAAGAAAATGGGCCTTCTACTACTAGAGAGACTGGAAGGGAATCTCCCCAGAATGACAGTAAAGGGAGATTCCAGGATAACAACTTAGTACCAGGTGTAAAGAATAACTGGTAGGCAGAATGATAAGCCCCAAAAGGTGTCCATGTCCTAATTTCAGGAATCTATAAATATATCATGCTACATGGCAAGTGAGAATTAAGCTTACAAATGGAATTAAGGCTGCTAATCAATTTACCTTAAAATACAGAAATTATCGGCCAGGTGCGGTGGCTCATGCCTGTAATCCCAGCACTTTGGGAGGCCGAGGAGGGTGGATCACGAGGTCAGGAGTTCGAGACCAGCCTGGCCAACATGGTGAAACCCCATCTCTACTAAAAATACAAAAATTAGCCAGGCGTGGTGGCACATGCCTCTAATCCCAGCTACTTGGGAGGCTGAGGCAGGAGAATCACTTGAACCCAGGAGGCAAAGTTTGCAGTGAGCTGAGATCACGCCACTGCACTCCAGCCTGGGCAACAGAGCAAGACTGTCTCAAAAAAACGAAAACAAAAAAAAGAGGAAATTATCCTAGATTATTCAGATGGGCCCAATGTAATTACAAAGTTCCTTAAAAGGTAGAAGACAGACAGAAGAGTTAGTGTCACAATGATGCAATATAAGACTCAACCAGCCATTGCTCTAGCTTTGAAAATAGATGGGGACTATAAGCCAAGGAATGCCAGTATGTTGTGGAAAGTCAGGGACCCCGAATGAAGGACCAGCTGAAGCCACAGCAGAAGAACATAAATTGTTAAGATTTCATGGACATTTATCAGTTCCCAAAATTAATACTTTCATAACTTCTTACACCTGTCTTTACTGCAATCTCTGAACACAAATTGTGAAGATTTCATGGACATTTATCACTTCCCCAATTAATACTCTTATAATTTCTTATGCCTGTCTTTAATCTCTTAATCACGTTATCTTCGTAAGCTGAGAATGTACGTCACCTCAGGACCACTATTGTACAAACTGATTGTAAAATATGTGTGTTTGAACAATATGAAATCAGTGCACCCTGAAAAAGAACAGAATAACAGCGATTTTCAGGGAACAAGGAAAGATAACCATAAGGTCTGACTGCCTGCAGGGTCGGGCAGAATAGAGCCATATTTTTCTTCTTGCAGAAAGCCTATAGACAGATGTGCGAGTAGGAGAAATATCGCTGAATTCTTTTCCCAGCAAGGAACAACCCTGGGGAAAGAATGCATTCCTGGGGGTAGGTCTATAGACGGCCGCTCTGGGAGTGTCTGTCTGATGCAGTTGAGATAAGGACTGAAATATGCCCTGTCTCCTGCAGTACCCTCAGGCTTACTAGGATTGGGAAATTCCAGCCTGGTAAATTCTAGTCAGACTGGTTGTCTGCTCTCAAACCCTGTTTCCTGTTAAGATGTTTATCAAGACAATGCATGCACAGCAGGACACAGACTCTCATCAGTAATTCTAATTTTGCCTTCACCTTGTGATCTTTATAGCCCTTTGAAGCATGTGATCCTTGTGACCTACTCCCTGTTTGTATGCCCTCTCCCCTTTTAAAATCCGTAATAAAAACTTGCTGATTTTGTGGCTGGGGGTTGTCATCACGGTCCTACCAATATGTGATGGCACCCCTGGAGGCCCAGCTGTAAAATTTCTCTCTTTGTACTCTTTCTCTTTATTTCTCAGCCTGGCCAACACTTACGGAAAATAGAAAAGAACCTATGTTGAAATATTAGGGGCTGGTTCCCCCAATACCAGTAACCTCTAGAAGTTGGAAAAGGCAAGAAAATTGATTTTCTCCTACAGACACTAGAAAAGAATGTCAATGCTTTGATTTTAGCCCAGTGAAACTCATTTTAGACTTCTGGCCCACAGAACTGTTGATAATAAATTGTGGAGTCTTAAGCCACTAACTTTGTACTAATTTGTTACAGCAGCAATAGGAAAATAATGCACTTATCAATCCAGATTGGAGCATTGTGACTCCAGAGCCTAGCATGTTGAGGACTGCCATAACCATTATCCTCTCCCATTGTACTGTGTTTCTAACCTAAAGCAACTTCTGGAGTATGTGATCTACCTAAATAAGAGAAAGAGCAAAGAAACAGAAAACTAAGAGATCATAGAATCAGAGAATGCAATCCAAGAGAAGGAAAGGAAATCCAAAGGATGACAGCCAAGGGGAGTCCAGGATGACAGCCATGCAATTGGCCAAGGAGCAACCAGCACAGAGGGAAGAAGGGCCATCTCTAGGATAGATGTGTCCAAGCAAAATAAACAAGAACTTGTAGGTTACTTGACATGGTTTCCCTTGTGGAGAACTGTACTGAGAGCTAATTGGATCATGTGGGAAGAATTGACAACAGGTACAAAGAAAACTCGGCAATGAAAGGAAGTAATAATTATCATAAAGAAAAAAGAACTCCCTCCACTTCCCTCCCAAAACAGAAAGGAAACTATCACAATTCACCACAACACTCAGCTGTGAGTTTTCTCATCATGAGTTCTGGCTGCTGAGAAATCAGTTCTGGGCACCTTGTGTTAATTACACTGCTGTGTTTCCTGTGGTTAAACACAGCTATGTGTTTCCTGACATTAAACACATTTATGGCCCAGATAAGCCTCAGTAGCATCAAGATACGTATATATTTTTAACCACTGAAGATCCCCAAACTCTTCTCAACATTGGTCACATAGAAGTTTTAACAGATAGCCAGGCACAGTAGCTCATGCTTATAATCCCAGCACTTTGGGAGGCCGAGGCAGGCGGATGATGAGGTCAGGAGTTCGAGACCAGCCTGACCAACATGGTGAAACCTCATCTCTACTAAACATACAAAAATTAGCCAGGCATGGTGGCACGCACCTGTAATCCCAGCTACTCAGAAGGCTGAGGCAGGAGAATCACTTGAACCGGGAGGCGGAGGTTGCAGTGAGCCGAGATCGCACCACTGCATTCCAGCCTGGGTGACAGAGTGAGACACCATCTCAAAAAAAAAAAAAAAGTAGTTTTAACAGACAGAATTCATGATGACCAAAGTTTGGATGGAGCTACCAACCTGAGGTTTGACTGCTGCTAAGTCTTTAAATGCTCCTCTAAAAGATAATTAGGCATGGTTTTGTGGCAGCCATGGTTCTGTTGGGTTAACTTGCTAGGGAACCTGCATAAAATCACTTGTATCCAGCATTTTCCTTGCTAAGCTCTGTGTCAGGGTAGGAGAAATAGTCTGCAGATAATGGAGGAGGAACAATATGTCCCTAGTTCTTTATAGAACCTCATGGTGTGGAAACAAAAGCTGATGCAACTGGTTCATACAAAAGATACTTTGTCAAGGAAAACAACAATAACCTCATTGTTTGTGGCCATGCTTTGTACATAGTCAAAGAGTATGATTAAACACAAGACTGTTGGAAGCTAGTTAGTCCTAATAGTGCAAACTTGACAGGAAAACTCTCCAAGAGTCAGTGCTACCTTCAGATGCCATTGATCATTTTCATGTTGCAAGACTGAAAGGTCCAATCCAGCTGCTGTGTTGTTATTACAGGATTTCTGATCATGAAAATGGGCTACCTGGTGTGTGTCACAGGTCTTAAATCAGGATATCAGGATATTGTGAAAGAGAAAAGCTGTCTCTCATTAGAAATATTAAGAAGACTGTTTTTTTTTTTTAAGTGGGCAAACAAATTCTGCCAGACTACAGACATTTAGACATTTATACTACAAAGCTCTTCTGAGTTAAGCCTTGATTTAGGGAAATCTAAATCATTTCTGGAAAAAAGAAAGTGCTAATGTGCTGCCTTCACTTTCAACAATGTTATAGGTGGATTAAAGAAGAAGTGGAGATAGTAGTGTTATTCTGAAAGCAATCAAATTGAGACCGTTAGAGGTTACAATATAAGAATGGTTATGAAATAGTTGTATATTTTCCAACAGTGATCAAGTATACAAAAAATAATAAATAAATCATTTAAAAAGAAATAAAATATTTGTATAGAAATTTGGTTTCATTTACAGTAATTTCAAAATAATACCCCACAATTTATCCAGATTTATGTAATATATGTATTGCCACCAGACACATCTTCAATTTCTATTTACCTTAATATTTTCTCTCACTCAGACTAGACTTCATTGTGAGTATAGCTTCTGGTTGCTTTTTTTTTTTTTTTTAAGTACTGTTCAGTATGAAAGTTTCTTTACAAAACCCTACTAAAATATATGTTTTTTGAAACCTAAATATTTTTAGGTAGGTGGAAAGTAGGAGAATCTTTTTTTTAGAATATTCTTAGGCATGTAAAGCACAAATTACGTTTTAGTTTAAATTCAATGTTTCCCTTCTCAGGAAATTTGATTAATCATAAACTTTTTTTTTTGTTTTTTTTGTTTTTTTTTTTGAGAGAGAGTCTTGCTCAGTCGCCCAGGCTGGAGTACAGTGGCGCAATCTCGGCTCACTGCAAGCTCTGCCTCCTGGGTTCACGCCATTCTCCTGCCTCAGCCTCCCAAGTAGCTGGGACTACAGGCCACCACGCCCAGCTAATTTTGTTTTGTATTTATAGTAGAGACGGGGTTTCACCAGGTTAGCCAGGATGGTCTCGATCTCCTGACCTCGTGATCCACCTGCCTCGGCCTCCCAAAGTGCTGGGATTACAGGCGTGAGCCACCGCACCTGGCCATAAATATTCTTTTGAAGGAAAATCTAGTCTGCTTCAAAGAGCTCAGCACAAATATAATGACTGGTCAGATTCTTTAAAACACACAAAAATATCCTCATGAGTTAAATGAAAAGGAGAGTCACTGCACTGACAGTGCTTACAAAGAAAAATACTGGTGGACATTTTCTGATATGTACTAAATCTATCATCTCTAGCAAGATGGGGCATGCATCGAAGTTCTTTTTTTTTTTTTTTTTTGAGATGGAGTTTTGCTCTTGTTGCCCAGCCTGGAGTGCAATGGCGCAATCTTGGCTCACTGCAACCTCCACCTCCCGGGTTCAAGCAATTCTGCCTCAGCCTCCCGAGTAGCTGGGACTACCGGTGCACACCACCACGCCCAGCTAATTTTTGTATTTTTAGTAGAAACGGGGTTTCACCATGTTGGCCAGTATGGTCTTGATCTCTTGACCTCATGATCTGCCCGCCTCAGCCACTCAAAGTGCTGGGATTACAGGCATGAGCCACTGCGCCTGGCCAGAAGTTCTATGTTAATTTGACTCACAGCATGTGTCAGTGATCATTACTCACCTAAGTCACTAGTTCTCAACTGGAGACAGTTTTTCCCTGTGGGGGGAATTGTCTACAGACGTTTTTGGTTCTTACATCTGGCGGCGGGATGCTACTGGTATCTAGTGTGTAGAGGCCAGGGATGCTGCTAAACATCCTACAGTGCACAGGACAGGACTTGACAATGAAGAATTATCTGGCCCATAATGTCAATAGTGCTGAGGCTGAGAAACCCCTATCCTAGAACAAGAAATGAAAGAGGAAATCTTTAGAAGCAGTAGAGATGGCACCTCTGTTTTTGTTGTAGAATATTCTGGCTTCATTTTCTGTGATGGGATCAAGTAGAATTGTTCATGCTGTTTCATTGTTGTGTTATCATTGTTTTGCCTCTTTCAAGTGAATGGGTAGATGGGTAGGGCCAAAGTCACAGGAAGAAAAGTGTGATGTGTTCAATTTGCATTGTTTCATTTTGCAAGTGTTAAATTATTGTTTACAAAAAGAATAATGGTATAAGACATTTCTTAGTTATTTTACTATCTCAAGATTTGGAATTTTATTTAATTACTCCAAATAGCATTTATGGCCAGGAGCAGTGGCTCACATCTATAATTCCAGCACTTTGGGAGACTGAGGCAGGAGGGTTGCTAGAGACCAAGAGTTTAAGACCAGCCCAGACAACAAAGTGAGACCCTGTCTCTACAAAAAATACAAAAATCAGCCAGGCATGGTGATGTGCACCCATAGTCCCAGCTACTTGGGTGTGTGTGTGTGTGTGTGTGTGTGTGTGCGTGTATGTGTGTTTGAGAAGGAGTCTCGCTCTGTTGCCCAGGCTGGAGTACACTGGCGCAATCTTGGCTCACTGCAACCTCCACCTCCAGGGTTCAAGCGATTTTCCTGCCTCAGCCTCCTGAGTAGTTGGGACTGCAGGTGCCCGCCATCACACCCAGCTAATTTTTGTATTTTTAGTAGAGACGGGGTTTCACCATGTTGGCCAGGGTGGTCTCAAACTCCTGACCTTAGGTGATCCACCCACCTCAGCCTCCCAAAGTGCTGGGATTACAGGCATGAGCCACCACGCCCGGCCAGCCCCGTTCTTTATTCTGTTAATAACTGCTGAAAGAATAACTAAATGAGATGATTAGGATATATTTTGTAAACCTACCAAATATTCTTAACGTAGAACTCTGAATTTCAAAAAGTATCTTATTGCTTCCCAAGGTTGTCTTGTACTCTGTATTTGGAGTTTATTGCTGCATAGGAGCATGAGTTTTACCAAGAGTAAGTAAACACCTTGATAGTGATGCAAGATCACCAATGATGAAACTCAATTTGTTATCATGTTTGTCTTTCTTATGCTAATATTGTCACTGCTAATTCAAAAAAAAAAAAACTTCTATTATACCTAAATCTGTCAATAAATGTTCATTTTCAAATTTAAAAAGATACATAAATGGGCCAGGCACAGTGGCTCACACCTGTAATCTTAACACTTTGGGAGGCAGAAACAGGCAGATCACTTGCGGTCAGGAGTTCCAGACCAGCCTGGCCGATATGGGGAAACCACATCTCTAATAAAAATACAAAAATTACCCAGGTGTGGTGGCACATGCCTTTAGTCCCAGCCACTCTGGAGGCTGAGGCAGAAGAATCACTTGAACCCAGGAGGCAGAGGTTACAGCGAGCCAACATCGCACCACTGTGCTCTAGCCTGGGTGACGAAAAAAGACTCTGTCTTAATAAATAAAAAGATACATAAATAAAAAACAAGAGAGAGAAGATAAGAAAATCAGCAAAGCAGTCTAGGGATCCAACAGCCTAATAATAGGAGTGCCAGAGAATACAAACTGGAAAATTTCCAAGAACTAAAGAAAGTGAGTTTCCAAGTACCTGGCACAATACATGAAAATAGACCCATGCAAGGTAATAAAATTTCAGAACACTGAGGATGAAGAGAAGATTCTATACAGTTCTGAAAAGAAAAAATAGATCACATACAAACAATAAAAAATCAGAACAGCTTCAGACTTCTCTACCGCAATAACAAAAGCTAGATGACAATAAACCAATGCCTTCAAAATTCTGAAAAAAAAAATACTATTTCTAACCTAGAATTCTATACCCAGCCAAATGATTAATCAAATGTGAGAATAAAATGAAGATATTTTCAGGTATGCAAGATCTTTTTTTGTTTGTTTTTTGTTTCTTGGGTCTTTTTTTTTTTTCTGACCAAGTCTCACTCTGTCACCCAGGCTGGAGTACAGTGGCGTGATCTCGGCTCACTGCAACCTCTGCCTCCTGGGTCCAAGCAATTCTCGTGCCTCAGCCTCACCAGTAGCTGGGATTACAGGCGCATGTCACCATGCCTGCCTAGGGATCTTTTTAAAATGTACCATTTCTCAGTAAACTATTAGGGGACGTAGTCTACCAAAACAAGGGCATAAACCAAAAAAGAGAAGGATGTGAACTACAGAACATAAAAGCATTAATACAGCAGGGAACTGAAAGAAATTTCTAGGATGCTAGTAAAGAGAGATACCAAGATGACAGACAGCAATGCCTCATCAAGTGTGACAAGAGACAAATGTGGCCGGGCACAGTGGCTTATGCCTGTAATCCTAGCACTTTGGGAGGCTGAGGCATTAGGATCATTTGAGCTCAGGAGTTCAAGACCAGCCTTGGCAACAGAGTGAGACCTCATCTCTATTAAAATAAAAAACAATAAAATAAAAAAAATTTTTTTTGAGACTGGGTCTTGCTCTGTCACCTAGGCTGGAGTGCAGTGGTGTGATCTCGGCTCACTGCAACCTCTGCCTCCCAGATTCTAGTGATTCTCTTGCCTCAGCCTCCTGAGTAGCTGAGATTACAGATGCCCAACACCATGCCCGGCTAATTTTTGTATTTTTAGTAGAGATGGGGTTTCACCATGTTGGCCAGGCTGGTCTCAAACTCCTGACCGCAAGTGGTCTGCCCACCTTAGTCTCCCAAAGTGCTGGCATTACAGGTGCGAGCCACTGTGCCCAGCCTAAAATAAAATTGTTTTAAGAAAAGAAAAACAAGACACAAATGTTTTGAAGGCTGTTATCCCCAAGAGATAGATGTAGTAAGTGTCACCATCCCCTGGTCTCCTGCTTTCACTGCATCACCTTTTTAACCTGACAATATTCAGGCACTAATGAAGTTCTTCTCATGGCCCTGCCCACTGATTCCCCAGAAGAAAGCTCTTATCAACTCTCAGGGAAGTTGAAGCCAGACCATGACCAACAGACTGCAATCTTCACAAACATTGGCAATATTGCCCTTTCTTTACCTAGTTAGCTATGTACCACCTACTCAATTTCTAAGTTGATCACCTTTAACATTCATATATAAATAGTTGTTGAACATGAATAACCCAACTGATTGAAGAAAAAAATAAGAGGATACCCATTCAAAGGTAACTAATATCCCACTGTAGACAGGTATAGGAACCGCCTAACAAACGTGAGGGTTGGTGTAGTAAGCACAGCTGGTTATCAGCAGTATGAAGAGAGTAAGAGTGATTCCTATAGGTGGTGTTAGTCAGTGTCTTCCCATTCAAGTGGCTGTGGCCCACAGAGGCCAGCGGACCAGGCAATGGATGAGCCAAGCAAAAAAAAAAAAAAAAAAAAAAAAAAGAGGATAATTAAAAAAAAAAAATGAGGATAATCATGACTATTTTTACTACTACAATGTATTCAGTGTGCTAAGAATAAACATGCTCTTATTTAATTCACAAAATAATCCTCCAAGATGAGTATTATCATTCATACTTTACCAAAGGGTGGGGAGCTGGACTAACTCTCCTGAGGTCAGACAGCCGGCAAAAGGCAGAGACCAGGTCCAGCCCACATTGGCCTGACTCTAGGAGCCCAGGCTCTTAACCACCACACTGACCAGGGAAGAAGAAATTGGATCTCAAAAAAATAATAATAATAAAAGTGAACAGCCTGATGGATCTTAACCTAATCATTCATTGAAAAAAATATGTATTCTTTTGCATCAACAGCCATGTAAGAACCTTCCCAATGTTCTTTTCACCTATGCAAAAAAAAAAAAAAAAAAAAAATGGAAGTGGCTGAAAGGGAGGGGGAAGAAGTGCAAGAAAATGAGAAGAGAAAAAGAGATTGAAAGGAGAGAAAAGACAAAAATAAAATCAAGTAAATGAACAAAACTGCATCCCCTAGGGTCTCCCAGATTCACCCTTAGGGTTCAGCCAGGCTGAAGACAGTGCTGTTTATAAGCACGATCAGGCTATGCCACACAGACCTGGGCTTCAAATCCCAACTCTGCTAATTATCTGCACAGGAAAAGACAGGTACCAGGTCTGGAGACTCAACAAAGATTTTTTTGATGAAATGAATGGCTGTAGACAAGTTACTTAAGCTCAGTTTCCCAATCTGTAAGGTAGTGGGTCCTAAAACCTGCCTTTAGGGCTGGGGAGGGCCATCTCAGGGACAGGTGGCCAGGGAGGGCTTGGCAATGGGAATGACTATCATGTCTGTGACTCCTTTCCTTGGCCACCCACCCCCGCCCCCGACTACACTGATCTGCATTGCCAACTTGCCTCTCTCCCCACCCTTGTCCCCACTCCAACTGTGACATCCTCAAGGGCAGTAATTCTGTCTCTGCTATTTTGTCTTGTTCATGCCTCCATAGCCATGCCCAGCCTCCGTCAGCAGAGGGAATGGTCTGGTTCCTGGGGAAGGCGACACGGGCAGAGGACGCACCTGGTCACTGCGGGCAACTCCATAGCGCAGCTCATTCACAAAGTGCTCGCAGTTCTCACTGGTCAGCTTGTAGAGCACCTCCTGCCCCACCAGCTCCTCCGCCCGCTGGATGATTTTGCTGCAGGGCAGCGGCGAGTACTTGTCATCGTGTTTGTTGTTGACCTGGTACTTGTCACTCCCGGCCACATCATACAGCAATTCCTTCTTCACGATGGCCTTGTCAGTCAGGGCGGACATGACACTGGCTGCACCAGCTCCTGCAACCTCACCTGCAGATCCACAAAGAGGAAACAGAGGGATTGGTCCTGGGAAGGGCCACGGAGGCTCAGAGCTGGCCCCCAGCCGGGTATCTGCCCTTGGCTCCATCCACAAAGGATAAGCAACAAGTGGAAGGGTCAGACGCATGGCTGTGGGCCTTGGGGAAGGTGTGTGTGGTCTCTGGGCCCTGGTTTCCTTATCTAAAATGAAAGGGAGTGAAGTTCCATGATTTACTGTGATTTTTTTCTTACTCTAGAGAAGGTGGTCTTCTATACCTCATGACACTTAAGTGGCCCCCTTGGTTATGCAAATATGAGCCAAGAGCATACTCATCCACCTGGGAAGATAAGGTGGGAGACTTTTATGATGGCATCAGGGCTACACCTACTTGACCACACAAAGCTGCTTACTGCAGAAAACATGGCTGGGTTTTCCAGAGTCCCAGCCCTTCTGGAAACAGAGTGACCAAAACGCACAGCTGTCCCCCTAGCTGTGATGGATGCTAAGGAGGCTTAGTGGGTACATGGGCACAGCCCAGGCCAAGGCCCAGGGCAAGGAAGGGCCACAAAGCTCCAGAAATGAAACGATCTTGAAGACAAGGAGTCCAGGTTCAACATGAAGACCAGGATGGTGGACAGGGAAAGCTGATGCCAACACAGACTGGGCATTCCTCCCAACTCAAACAACCTGTGTGGCGCAGGGAGAGGCAGGCACTGAGTATGATGATTGAAAAAGTGGGGATGGGCTGGGCACAGTGGCTCATACCTGTAATCCCAGCACTTTGGGAGGCCAAGGCAGGCAGATCACTTAAGCCCAGGAGTTTCAGACAAGCCTGGGCAACATGGCAAAACTCCGTCTCTACAAAA
This sequence comes from Pan paniscus, assembly GCF_029289425.2. NCBI lineage: Eukaryota > Metazoa > Chordata > Mammalia > Primates > Hominidae > Pan > Pan paniscus. The sequence goes on from NC_073258.2 coordinate 64,817,610, forward strand.
AATACAAAAACTAGCCATGTATGGTGGTGTGCACCTGTGATCCCAGCTACTCAGGAGGCTGAGGCAGGAGGATCACTTGAGCCCTGGAGGTTTAGGTTGCAGTCAGCTGAGATTGCGCCGCTGCACTCCGACCTGGACAACAGAGTGAGATCTTGCCTTAGGAAAAAAAGAAAAAGAAAAAGTAGGTATGCACTCAAGGGATGGGCCTACGCACCCAGGGAGCATGTCAAAGGAGGTTCACTCTCACTCTCCTCAAACAGCCACTGTGACCCTGTCAGGGTCAAGGCCCCCAGGGTGCCACAGCAGCACCCTGTTAAACTGGGTAGGACCAGTCTTCAACAATGACATCCGTGTGACAGCAACAGCAGGAGAGGCCGATTAGATTTCAGGTCCTGCTCTTCTCCGCTTTCCAAAGACCAATAAACCTTTTCAGCCTGCATGCAATGCCTACATGCAATGCCAAGATATTAGAAATTTAGGGAATTCAGACTTGATAGGAAAAGGGCACGTGAAGCTTGGAAGATTCATTGAAGTAAATAAAAGAGAGGGTGCCTTATTGGAGCCCTGCGTTTGTCGGGAGGATGAGCTCCGGGGGCCCACCCAGCCTCAGCTCCCAGGCAAAGTGGGTGACGGCGCAGGGACTCGGAAGAGGCAAGCAAGTTGCCTAGAGCCCAAAGTTTAAGGAGGCACCAAATCTCAGGGCCATGCAAGTGCAGAGTCAACAACCAAGAGTGAGGACTTCCTTAAACTTATATCTAGATGCCACCCAGGACAGGGGTACCCTGTGCTCAAGCTGGCGGTGAGAAGCTCTGGGTTCGACCCCAGCACATCACCAACCAGCTGAGTGGTCTGGACCTGTCACTTCACTTTGCTCCAGAAATCCCCAAATACACACTAAAATTGATGCACAAATACATATCAACACAGTAATTTAAAGTTCCTTCTTTTTTTTCTTATTTTGAGACAGAGTCTCACTCCATTGCCCAGGCTGAAATGCAGTGGTGTGATCTTGGCTCGCTGCAACCTCCTCCTCCTCAGTTCAAGCGATTCTCATGCCTCAACCTCCTGAGTAGCTGGGACTACAGGTGTGCACCACCATGCCCAGCTAATTTTTATATTTTCAGTAGAGATGGGGTTTCACCATGTTGGCCAGGCTGGTCTCGAACTCAAGCCTGGTCCGAGCTCAAGCAATCCACCCACCTCGGCCTCCCAAAGTTCTGGGATTACAGGTGTGAGCCACCACACCTGGCCTAAAGTTCCTTCTTTTAAAAAGTGAGTCTACTGAAGAAAATATGAAGTGAACAATCACAGAAAGAGCATGTGGATGTGGCAATCCATCAGCGACTGAATTTTGGGATAGCTTGGACTGGGCAGTGCAGCATTGTGGTTAAGGGCACAGAATCAAGTCAGACTGCCTGGGTTTGGGTCCTGCCTGCACCCCTTACCATTATGCAACCTTGGGTAAGTTTCTTAACTTCTCTGAGTCCCCCATTCCTTGTAGGATAGAAACAAAAATAGTCCCTACTGCACAGGCAGCTGTGAGGATTAAAGGGGTTGGCCAGAAAACATGCTTTCACCAGTGTCTGGCACAGGACAGGCACTTCAGCAAGTTTATAAGCTTCCTTCCAGCTCTAATTTCTACAGTTCTCTCAGCAGCAGAAGGTCAGTCCTCCTTGCCTCATCTATCCCACATGACTCCTGTGAAACTCGAGTGAGATGCAGGTAGAAGCATCTTTTCCTTTGAAGGAGTATCACTGACCTGATGGTCTGTGACACACCTGTCCACCTGTCCAACCGGGTGCTTGTCATGCCTTCCCCCACCCTCTATCTACCACACACACCTGCTCAGTGCAGCCAATCAATACTGAGGCCCTACTAGGTGCCGGGCCTTGTCCAAGGTGCTGAAGTCAGTGACGTGATCTGGACAGCAGGCCTGCCCTCAAGCAATTCCCATGCTACTGAGAAGACGCTGACAATGAACAAATACACAAAATAAGATACTTGCAGGTACCAACAGACACTATGGAAAGACAGAGTGGAGTGACATGGCAAGGATGACCAGGAGAGGCTGCCGTTGCTCAGGCTGGGGAGGCCACCCCAAGGAAAAGGCATCTTTGCTGAAGCTTGAATGATGAAGCATCTAGAGCAGAAGGAACAGCAGGAATGAAGTCTGCAGGGAGGAGACAGCTTGGCATGCCAAGAGGCAGCAAGGAGGCCAACGTTGCTGGAGTCTAGAGACCCAGGAGGGGAGAGGAGAAAGACGAGGCCCAAAGTCACAGACCAGGCCAGACCAGGCCGGGCCCTACAGGCCACAGTGTAGACTTTGATGCTTTGTTTTGGTTTGGTTTTGGTTTGTTTTTTTGAGACGGGGTTTCACTCTGTCACCCAGGCTGGAGTGCAGTGGTGCAATCTTGGTTCACTGCAGCCTCCGCCTCCTGCTCGTGCCTCAGCCTCCGCCTCCTGCTCGTGCCTCAGCCTCCAAGTAGATAGGACTACAGTGGCGCGTCACCATGCCCGACTAATTTTTGTATTTTTAATAGAGATGGGGTTTCGCCATGTTGGCCAGGCTGGTCTCAAACTCCTGATCTCAGGTGATTCACCCACCTCAGCCTCCCAAAATACTGGGATTACAGGCATGAGCCACCGCACCTGGCCCTTGATTTACAGTTTCAAACAATCACACCACCTGCCCATGAATGAGGAACTGGCCGTGAGTGGCAAGAGGCAGAGAGACCAGCCAGAAGTCGCAGTGCCACCAGGAGAGGGAGGGTGGTTGCTCATACCAGGGCGCTGCAGTGGGGATGGTAAGAAGTGGTCAGAGCTGGGGTCTGTTTCAGAGATAAAGCCAACAGGATTCCCTGATAGATTAGACATGGGTTGGAAGGAATGGAGAATGACTCCTAGGCTTTAGGCCTGAGCAGCTGAATGGTGTCTTCCACTGGAGCCTCCCATTTGGGGCAGATCAAGTTCAAGATGCCAGGTAGACACCCAAGTGGAGTTACCAAGTAGTCAAGAGGTTATGCAAGTCTGAAGCTGAAGGGGGATGTAAATTGAGGGTTTGAGCTTAGGAGATATTGACAAATAGAAGGTATTGGAAGCTAAGGAATCCAATGAGGTCATCTGAGCTCGATTTAGGGAAATGAGAGAGGAGGAGGAGCCCACACAAGAGACCAAAAAAGAAGGGCCCAGAGGGAGAGGAAGAAAGTCAGGTGCCAGGTGGAGAGCAGGAAGGTCACTCACATCAAATGCTGCAGAGAAGCCAAGTCAGCTGTGATGGGACTTGGCTTTGAGCTTTGGCAAGATGTGGAAGCTTTTCCCTACCCTTGAGAACTGCTCTGTCAGGGGGGCAAAAAAAGAGAATCTGAGAGCAAAACTCCATCTCAAAAAAAAAGAAAAAGAAAAAAGAAAGTGTGGGTATAGGGGATGGAAGGCAGAATGGGAAGCGAGGAACCAGAGGTGGCCAGGCAGACAAAGCTGTAATGAGATCTGCTCTGTGGGGCGTTAAGCAGAGAAGGATGTGAGGCCAGGCATTTGATCAATGGGAGATATTACAGCTGTCTCTATGTCAATACGAATGAACCAGTTGAAAGGGAGAAGATGACAATACAGAAGGAGGTGGGGAATTTGAGGAGCAAAGTGCTTATGAAAGGAAGAGGAGGGGGTGGGGGTACATGGGTAAGGGGCTCAGGGTGGGGAAGATGACATCTACTCTGGTTACTTCTGATGGGGTGAGGCCACTAGTTAGAATTAAAACGATATGCAAAAGACATGTTCAAGGGCCGTGCACGGTGGCTCACGCCTGTAATCTCAGCACTTTGGGAGGCCGAGGCAGGCAGATCACTTGAGGTCAGGGGTTTGAGACCAGCCTGGCCAACATGGTGAAATCCCATCTCTAGTAAAAATACAAAAATTAGCTGGGCATGGTGGTGTGTGCCTGTAATCCCAGCTACTCCAGAGGCTGAGGCAGGAGACTCGCTTAAAAGCAGGAGGTGGAGGTTGCAGTGAGCCAAGATCATGCCCCTGCACTCCAGCCTGGGCCACAGAGCAGGACTCCATCTCGAAAAAATAAAAATAAAAAAAAAGAGTGTCTATAACAGCTCTATTCATAGCAGTCAAAACCTGCAATGAGTCTGATGTCAGAAAAATGGATGCTAAATTGTGGCATATTCATATAACAGAAAATACACAGCAGTGAAAAAGAATTCCTGCTACTCACAGCAGCATGGATGACTCACATGGGCATGATGTTGGCCAAAAGAAGCCAGACACAAAAGAGCACGGGCCGTGTGATACCTCTTCCATGAAGTTCTAGAACAGGCAAAACTCATCTATGGCAGGAAAAGCTAGAATGATGGTTGCCTGGGCGAGGCGTGGGGAGGGGTATTGTAGAAGCACGAGAGAGCCTTTCAGGGTAAGTGGCACAGTGGGAATGTTCTAGATGTGGATCTGGGGCACTGTTACATGGATGGTTTTTTTTAATTCACTGACTGTATACTTTACTATGCTTGTACATTTTACAATATTTATGTTATACCCCAGTTTAAGTTAAAGGCTTAAGAGAAGGGTGAGGAATTCTCACAAGAGTTCTCCAAGTTAAGTATTCATATCCTCAGTTTGCAAAAAAGGAAATCAAGGCTGAAGAATGGAAACTGGATTCATAACCAAATCTCTCTGCCCAAACACCTGCACTCTTCCCAGGAGCTTTACGCTTAAGAGTTGAGTGTGTTGCGGCCGGGCACAGTGGCTCACGCCTGTAATCCCAGCACTTTGGGAGGCCGAGGAAGGCGGATCACGAGGTTAGGAGATCGAGACCATCCTGGCTAACACAGTGAAACCCCGTCTCTACTAAAAATACAAAAAATTAGCCAGGCGTGGTGCCAGGTGCCTGTAGTCCCAGCTACTCAGGAGCCTGAGGCAGGAGAACGGTGTGAACCTGGGAGGCAGAGCTTGCAGTGAGCCAAGATCGCGCCACTACACTCCAGCCTGGGCGACAGAGCGAGACTCTGTCAAAAAAAAAAAAAAAAAAGAGTTGAGTGTGTTGCATACAAAGTCACAGCATAAAAAACACATCAAAACAGAGCTTCCTCCTCAGATGCCACCTCGGTCCCTCTACAGCAGCGGTCCCCAACCTTTTTAGCACCAGGGACTGGTTTTGTGGAAGACAATTTTTCCATGGACTCGGCAGTGGGGAGGGATGGTTTCAGGATGATTCAAGCACATGACATTTATTGTGTACTTTATTTCTATTATTATTACATTGTAATATATAATGAAATAATCATACAACTGACCATAATGCAGAATCAGTAGGAGCCCTGAGTTTGTTTTCCTGCAACTAGATGGTCCCTTCTGGGGTGACGGGTGACAGTGACAGATCATCAGGCATTAGATTCTCATAAGGAGTGATATGGTTTGGCTCACAGTGTATCCCCACCCAAATCTCATGTCAAACTGTAATCCCCACGTGTCAGGGGAGGGACTATATGGGAGGTGACTGAATCATGAGCGAGATTTCCCTCATGCTTTTCTCATGATAATGAGTGAGTTCTCACAAGATCTGATGGTTTAAAAGTGTGGCACTCCGGACATGGTGGCTCATGTCTGTAATCCCAGCACTTTGGGAGGCTGAGGCAGGTGGATCTCCTGAGGTCCAGAGTTCAAGACCAGCCTGACCAATATGATGAAAATCCATCTCTACTAAAAATAGAAAAATTAGTCGGGCGTGGTGGCAGGTGCCTGTAATCCCAGCTACTCGGGAGGCTGAAATAGGAGAATCACTTGAACCTGGGAGGTGGAGTTTCCAGTGAGCCGAGATTGTGCCATGGCACTCTACCCTGGGCAAGAAAAGCGAAACTCCATCTTAAAAAAAAAAAAAAAGTGTGGCACTCCCCCACCTCCTGCCACCATATAAGACCTGCCTTGCTTCCCCTTCACCTTCTGCCATGATGGTAAGTTTCCTGAGGCCTCCCCAGCCATGCAGAACTGTGAGTCAATTAAACCTCTTTCTGAAGGGCCGGACGCGGTGGCTCACGCCTGCAATCCCAGCATTTTGGGAGGCTGAGGCGGGTGGATCACGAGGTCAGGAGATCGAGACCATCCTGGCTAACACGGTGAAACCCCGTCTCTACTAAAAATACAAAAAATTAGCCAGGCGTGGTGGCAGGCACCTGAGTAGTCCCAGCTACTCAGGAGGCTGAGGCAGGAGAATGGCGTAAACCCGGGTGGCGGAGCTTACAGTGAGCCGAGATTGCGCCACTGCACTCCAGCCTGAGTGACAGAGCAAGACTCTGTCTCAAAAAAAACAAAAAACAAAACTCTTTTCTTTATAAATTACCCAGTCTCGGGTAGTTCTTTATAGCAGTGTGAAAACAGACTAATACAAGGAGTGTGCAACCTAGATCCCTTGCGTGTGCAGTTCACAGTAGGGTTCATGCTCCTATAAGAATCTAATGCCGCTGCTGATCTGACAGGAGGTGGAGCTCAGGCGGTAATACAAGCGATGGGGAGCAGCGGTAAATACAGATGAAGTTTCGCTCACTTGCCCACCACTCACCTCCTGCTCTGGAGCCCAGTTCCTACCCAGTACCAGTCCATGGCCTGGAGGTTGGGGACCCCTGCTCTAAAGAACCCCCTGAGGTTCCCAGGAGCAGACCTTGAAAACCAGTGCCCCACACCAAACTGCCCCACATCAAACTTCTTGTAACATTCAGAGACAACTGCCAGTTGGGAAGCAAGAAGAATGTTGGGGTCACCTGTTACCCACAGTTCCCCATCCCCTCTCTTCCCAGCCCCTGGGGCCCATCACAGTGGAGGTCCCATGTGTTCTTACTTGGAGGGGCCAGATGAACTACATATCCATCGCCAACATAGATGGCCCAGTGTCTGTAGAAAGGGCGAAAAATCTCAATCAGGTCTCCAGGCTTAGGCTCTGGCTGCAAAACCAAGAACAGGGCTGTTAGAGGGAGCATGAGATCGCGGAACCAGGACAGGGCTCAGTGAGGAAGGTGCAGCTGAGTGGTCCCCAGCTATCAGCTCAGCAGAACATATGTCCTGAGCCCTGCTCTGCCAGGTCCAATGCCAGTCCAACTTCACAAGCTTGTGACCCAGACCTGCAGGCACCATGGGCCTGCCCTTCTGTCAATACAAATTGCCAAGTACAAACCTAAAAGGTTTCTTCATGAGCTGGAGTCTCTGCCTTATTATTTCTAGGAATATTATTTATTGAACTCTTACTCTGAGCCAAGCACTTCACTCTCCGTGTTTTACAAGATGGCTCAATAAATCCACACAACCATCCAATGATGAACCCCATTTTATGGATGAGGAAATCAAGGCCTAGAAATGCAAAAGAATTTGTGCAAAGACATATAACTCATGAGTGACTTGGCCAGGACTGAACGCCCAGCTGGCTGATTCCCAGCCCAGTCTGACCATCAGGAAACACCACCAGTTATGTGACTAGAGCTGCCCACCTGGGGTCCATGCCAGAGGCTGCCAGATCTGGAGGGCATTCCACAGACACTCCCCAACACCTGGCCTGGGCCTAATGGAGAACTGGCATCAGTCTCCAGCAGTAATGTCCCCCGGCTGCTCAGCCTGATGCTAAGGTGTGCGTGTTCACATTGAGTGAGTATGTGTGTGAGTATGGATGCATGAGTGTGAGACTACGTGTGAGAGTGAGTGTGTGTATGTGAGAAGGGGAAGGTAGGGAGGGTGCAGTAAATGCTCTCACCCTGTTAGGGGAGCATGGGGCAGAGTTTGAGAAAACTTCAGAGAGGTTCAAGATCCCATCCATTCAACATTATCCACGTCCATTCAGCATTATCCACATCCCAGAATCAGACCCTGCACTAAGTGCTGGGGGAGGGGAAGTTCCGACTCTCACTAGAATCAGGGGTAAAGAACTTCTCCAGGCCAACCTTTAAACCCCTTTAATGAGCAAAGAAATCAACCTTTTAGAACACCTAGAGACAGAGCCCATCAGAGGCTTGTTCTGGCCCCTTCATCCTTTGCTGGAGTCTTCAGCCACAGTCAGGGCTAAACTGCCCTCAGCACAGTGAAGATATGGGGTGAGGACTCCGGCTTGCTTGCACCTAGAGTCAGATCCACAGGGGTTTGCCCACATCTCGCCAGCAAGCTTGGTGGCCCTACCAGAGACATTCCATCAAGGATGAGGCATGGGGAGGACTCATCCTCGGCTGACCTCCCCTGGGCGCAAATGATGGGCAGTGGTTAACAGCCAATCACAACTCTACAACGCCTATGAAGGCGGGTCAAAGGCCAGTTTGCTTATTATTTCACAGAAACATTAAAACTACAAACAGGTAGCATGTGTGGCAGGGAATTTTACAGATAAATCATGTTCTTTTGTTGCAGTAAATATAATTTCTT